>NC_044981.1:106884025-107184025 GCF_008728515.1 Papio anubis | reverse complement strand
GAAATGAAAATGAAACCCATAATGAGATATGTCCATTAGGATGACTACTGTCAAAAAACAGAAAATAGCAAGCATGGGTGAGGATGTGGAGGAATTGGAACTCTGCTGCACTGTTGGTGAGCATGTCAAATGGTGCAGCTGTTGTGGAAAACAGTATGGCGGTTCCTTAAAGAATTAAAAATAGGGCTGGGCACGGTGGCTCATGCCTGTAATCCCAGCACTTTGGGAGGCCAAGGTGGGTGGATCACTTGAGGCTGGAAGTTCGAGACCAGCCTGGCCAACACAGTGAAGCCCTGTCTCTACTAAAAATACAAAAATTACCTGGCATAGTGGTGCGCACCTGTAATCACAGCTACCTGAGAAGCTGAGGCAAGAGAATCACTTGAACCCAGGAGGCGGAGGTTGCAGTGAGTCGAGATTGTGCCACTGCGCTCCAGCCTGGATGACAGAGAAGACTTTATCTCCAAAAAGAAAAAGAAGAAGAATTAAAAATAGAATAACCTAATGCTATTGCATTTCCACACTTTTGGGTGTATATCCCGAAAAATTGAAAGCAGGGTCTGGAAGGGATAAACACCCATGTTCATAGCAGCATTATTCATAATAGCCAAGAGGTGGAAGCAACTCAAGTGTCTCTCCATGGGATGGATGAATAAACAAAATGCGGCGTATCTATATAATAGAATGCTATTCAGCCTTAACAAGGAAGGAAAGTATGACACCTGCTACCACGGGGATGAAACTTGAGCGCATTATGCTAAGTGAAATAAGCCAGTTGCAAAAAGACAAATACTTTCACTTACATGCGGTATCTAGAGTCCTCAAATTCATAGAGACAGAAAGTAGAGTGACAGTTGCCAGGGGCTGTGGGACTGGGGAGTTGCTGTTTAATGGGTGCAGAGTTTCTGTTCTGCAAGATGGAAAGAGTTTGGAAGATGGATGTTGGTGATGGTTGTATAACAGTGTACTTACTGCTGCCCTGTACATTTAAAAATGGGTAAGATGGGCTGGGAGCAGTGGCTCACGCTTGTAATCCCAGTATTTTGGGAGGCTGAGGTGGGCAGAGCACCTGAGGTTGGGAGTTCGAGACCAGTCTGACCAACATGGGGAAACCCCGTCTCTACTAAAAGTACAAAATTAGCTGGGCGTGGTGGCTCATGCTTGTAATCCCAGCTATTCGGGAGGCTGAGGCAGGAGAATCGCTTGAACCCAGGAGGCAGAGGTTGTGGTAAGCCGAGATCGCGCCACTGCACACCTGCCTGGGCAACAAGAGCAAAACTCTGTCTCAAAAAATAATAATAATAATAAAAATAAATAAATAAAATAAAATAAAAGGGTAAGATGAAAAATGTTATGTTATCCATGTTTGTTTGACCACAATTACAAATAAACATTTCTTTTTTTTAAAGGAACAAAAACTCACTATTAAGCCCTCACCCCTCTGCTTCCCGTGTCTGTGGCTTCGTATCCAGCAGTGAGCACGGCCAGAGGGAGCCTCCCCGTCTCAGCCAGTCCTCCTCCCTTTCGGAAGCCCTGCCTTATCCCTCAGGGGGGGCCTCTTGCCCCTACTAACATGTGCTTAAGAAAGCTTTTAATCTCATTTATGGGGTCAACGTCTACAAGTTGAATTATTTTAGCCAAGGACTATTCAGTGTGATGTTACATTTTGGGCTGTGTTTTTACTGCTTGGTCAAATAGAGAACAAGGGCCACCTCCGTCACGCCAGCCCGACGCTCCTGCAGCCCTGTGAGACTGAGAGTTGTTTTCCTGGTCGTGGTGACAGATGAGCCACGCATGACTCACTGGAGCGGTCTCCCCTGAAACAAAGGCATGCATTTGACTGCAGACTGGGTGTTGAGTCGGTGGCCTTTGCAAGACTGGATGGGCAGTTCTGGCTTCAGATGACCCTGATGAATCACACGGTTCACAGACGTTTCACTTATTACCTTGACAGTGACCCTGGACACCAGTTGTTTCTTCTTATGATTTGTGTTAAACCTTCCTTTTGACTTTGTGGGAGCTTAGAGTAAAACGCTTCACAGAGGTTTCTTGCATTTCTGTTTTTCAGGCTCACTTCATGGACTCACTTTGCGTGCTTGTTAAATGTGCTGCGTTGCTCCCAAGACCATGTAAAGCCTACTGACCACTAATCTCCCTCAGAGCAGAAACTAGACTTCAGGTAAACCCAACCCATGTGCCTTGGGGGTCATGTCAAGTTGCATGACTGTGATTAAGGTAATAAGTAAAGATTTAATTATTTGGGCTAGTGGTTTTGATTTTAAAATATTTGATAATTACCACCAAAGAAAAGTCAATCTATTTAACTTCTGTTTTGTGGCTACACATTCTTAGATATAAAAGAATTAAAAATAAACAGCCTACTAAATATATCTGGAGACTTCACCAGAAGAGCACCACCTCCAACTGACCTAAAATAGTGATATACTGGTTTGAGTGAGAAACTAGCTGGGCATGGTGGCCTGTGCCTGTAGTTCCAGCTACGTGGGAGGCTGAGGCAGGAGGATCCCTTGAGCCCAGGGGTTTGAAACCAGCCTGGGCAACATAGCAAGATCCCACCTCAAAAAAAATTATTTCAGAATCAAAAGAGATGGTTTCTTCTTTCCTCCCTCCCTCCCTCCTTCCCTCTCCCCCTTTTCACTTTGAGTTTGGCTTAACTAATAGACTCCTTGAGCAAACTGGGGTTTTTACAAGGAAGTAAGAGTCTAATATTAAATTTTTCTGATGCCCTTATTCTAAGTCAGCTTCATACTTACTTCTCTCATCGTATTCTAAAGTGAAGACACCTGAAGTCTTTAGAAAAGCTCTAGAGATTAGTTTTATTAAAATGTTTTTCTTTCCCAAATGAGAGCTCTTATTTTTTCCCCCGTTTTTCATCTCAGCCTCATTTTTGAGGACTTGCAGGCCTTCTTCTTTTGTGGTATTCCTAGAGCCCCAACAGAGCCTGGCACTTGGTGTCATGTTATAAAAATGTGGTAGTTTTTGAGTAAAAATCTCTCACAATACTATGGAGAGATGTTAGCTCTACCAGTAGTTTATGTATAATGAAAATGTATCTCTCTGATCACTGAAATCTATGTATTTAGACTGACAGAATAAAGATACTTTCCCTGATTTTTCTCTTTAAGAATCATTAATTTGGTCTGGTGTGGTGGCTCACACCTGTGATGCTAGCACTTTGGGAGGCCGAGGCAAGAGAATCTCTTGAGCCCTGGAGTTCAAGACCAGCCTGGAGCAACAGAGTGAGACCCCGTATCTTTAAAAAAAAAAAAAAAAAAAAAAAAAAAAGCCTGAGTTTGAGCGTGGTAGCATGTGCCTATAGTCCCAGCTGCCTGGGAAGCTAAGGCAGGAGGATCACTTGAGCCTAAGAAGTTGAGGCTGCAGTGAGCCGTGACTGCAGCACTGCACTCCAGCCTGTATGATAACAGTGAGACCCTGTCTCAGAAAAACAAAAACCAAAAAACAAACAAAAAATCATTAGTTCAAAGTCTCCCAACACCAAACCTGAAGCAGATCTTTCTCATAAGCTGATTTTTATGCCTGTTCAATTTCTAAATTAATATTGTCTAATGAATAATGTCTTTAAAATAACTAGCAGACAAGTGTGCAGTGTTGTCTGTCTAGCTAATGAGCAGCCTCTCAAAATAAGGAGAGCCTGTTCTACTGACTGACTCTTGTCCCTACTCCTTTGATTCCTTCCAGGCACTAAAGTTGCTGTGTAATATGCAGCACATTCTTTTTAAAAGTTCTGTCATAATGGAGTGTAATTTAGGCCACGGTCTTACTGATGCAACTGTTCTTAATTTAGGTTAAAATGGGCAACTCCGAGAGTCAGTACACCCTTCAAGGATCTAAAAATCATAGCAATACTATCACTGGTGCTAAGCAAATTCCTTGCTCCCTGAAAATACGTGGGATTCATGCAAAAGAGGAAAAGTCATTGCATGGATGGGGTCACGGAAGCAGCGGAGCAGGTTACAAGTCCAGGTCCCTGGCCCGAAGCTGCCTTTCTCACTTTAAGAGTAACCAGCCTTATGCATCCAGACTCGGTGGCTCCACGTGCAAGGTCTCCAGAGGCGTTGCCTACTCCACGCACAGGACAAATGCCCCAGGGAAGGATTTCCAGGGCATCAGTGCTGCTTTCTCAACTGAGAACGGCTTCCACTCTGTTGGCCATGAGCCGGCAGATAACCACATCACCTCCAGAGACTGCAACGGACACCTTCTCAACTGCTACGGGAGGAATGAGAGCGTTGCCTCCACCCCGCCGGGCGAAGACCGCAAGAGCCCCAGAGTGCTCATCAAAACGCTGGGGAAGCTGGATGGGTGTTTAAGGGTCGAGTTCCACAATGGTGGCAACCCCAGCAAAGTGCCTACAGAGGACTCCAGTGAGCCGGTGCAGCTGCTGAGGTACTCACCTACCTTAGCATCAGAAACCTCCCCAGTGCCTGAAGCCAGGAGGGGGTCCAGCGCCGATTCCCTGCCCAGCCATCGCCCCTCTCCCACGGACTCTCGCCTGCGGTCCAGCAAAGGCAGCTCCCTGAGTTCTGAGTCATCCTGGTACGACTCCCCTTGGGGCAACGCTGGAGAGCTGAGCGAGGCTGAGGGCTCCTTCCTGGCCCCCGGCATGCCTGACCCCAGCCTCCATGCCAGCTTCCCACCTGGTGATGCCAAAAAGCCTTTCAACCAAAGCTCTTCCCTCTCCTCCCTTCGGGAACTGTACAAAGATGCCAACTTGGGGAGCCTGTCCCCCTCAGGTATCCGTCTTTCTGATGAATACATGGGCACGCACGCCAGCCTGAGCAACCGCGTCTCTTTTGCCTCTGACATTGATGTGCCCTCCAGGGTGGCACACAGGGACCCCGTCCAGTACAGTTCCTTCACTCTCCCCTGTCGGAAGCCCAAAGCCTTAGTTGAGGATACTGCAAAGAAGGACTCCCTCAAAGCCAGGATGCGACGGATCAGTGACTGGACGGGAAGCCTCTCAAGGAAGAAAAGGAAACTCCAGGTGAGTGTACCTTAGAGCAGAGGGAAAGGTCCCCACAGTTTCCCCATCTGGAGAAGGGGAAGGTTAGTAGAAGCCACCATAGAGTGTTGTCGGGGTGCTTAAATGATCTGGCAAAAGTGAAGAGTTCAGTGGAAAGCCTGGCTTATCTCATTTTCAGGTGTGGGTTTGTTTTTTCTTTTGCTTCAGATATTTTCACTTTTAGCTGACAACTTTAATCTTCCTGTGTCTTAGTCAGCTTGGGCTGCAAACAAAATACCACAGACTGGGTGGTTTAATCAACAGACATCTATTTCTCATAATTCTGGAAGTCAGAGGTCAGAGTACCAGTGTGGTCCAGTTCTGGGGAGGGCTCTCTTCCTGGCTGCAGACGGCCGCCTTCTTGCTGTGTCCTCACACAGCAGAGAGAGCGGGAGGTCTAGGCTCCTTTCTTCTTCTTATAAGGACCCTAATCCCATTATGGAAACTCTACCCTCATGACCCCCTCTAAACCAATTACCTCTCAAAGGTGTTAGTCAAATACCATCCACTGGTAGTTAAAGCCTCAACATGGATTTTGGGGAGGGGGGAAACAAATGTTCAGTCAATAGCATTCTGGTTCTGTGTATGTCCCCGCACTCTTGCCTGCACTCCACAGGCCTAATCTTAAGACTTGGCCATAGCCGGGCGCGGCAGCTCACGCCTGTCATCCCAGCACTTGGGGATGCCAAAGCGGGCAGATCACTTGAGGCCAGGAGTTTGAGACCAGCGTGGCCAACATGGCAAAACCCTGTCTCTACCCAAAATACAAAAATTAGCCCGGCGTGGTGGTGGGTGCCTGTAGTCCCAGCTACTTGGGAGGCTGAGGCAGGAGAACCACTTGAACCTGGGAGGCAGAGGTTGCAGTGAGCCGAGATCACGCCTGGGCAACAGAGACTCTGTCTTTAAAAAAAAAAGTAAGTAGAGTTGGAGAGAATTCCTGAAATAATTGGTTATCTGAGAATTTTACTAGACTTCATTCTTACAATCCAAACAAAACAGATGAGATTGTCATTATTTTTGGTTGAGTAGGCATGTTAAATTTGATATTACTCTGATTAAATTAAAATTTCTATGCTTAAGTTGGTACATCAAAAAAAAAAAAGTTGATGATATATCTACAGTGTAATCCTTTTTTTTTTTTTTTTTTTTTTTTCCTGAGACAGAGTATCGCTGTGTTGCCCAGGCTGGAGTGCAGTGCAGTGATGCGATCTTGGCTCACTGCAACCTCTGCTTCCTGTGTTCAAGCGATTCTGCTGCCTCAGCCTCCCAAGTAGCTGGCATTACAGGTGTGCACCACCATGCCCGGCTAATTTTTGTATTTTTAGTAGAGACGGGGTTTCACCATGTTGGCCAGGCTGGTCTGAAACTCTTGACCTCAGGTAATCCTCCTGCCACGGCCTCCCAACGTGCTGGGATTACAAGCATGAGTCACCACGTCCGGCCTCTGTGTGTAATCTTCACCTCCTCATGGAGATAGCTAACGGCATCCTGAAAATATCTTGTACCTAAGTGCATGTAATAGAAAAATATATATACTGATAAAACTGATAAAATAAGAATCGTGTATATACTTCTGTATCATGGCGTGTAGAGTCTGACTGGGGGAGCAAAGCGGCTTATCCACCAGGAAGAAAAGTGATAGTTTGCCTTTTTAGGTAACTAGAGGCGATTGCTAGATTTTCAGTTTGTTGTTGTTTTGTTACATGTTTTTATTTTTTATTTGTAGAGGGGAGAAGCTTCTTTTAAAATTACTCTGTATAAATACTGGAGTTGAAGGGAATTTGTGTGGGCAATTAGTCTCTAGCAAAATTGCATCCTAGATAGACAGAAAATTATAAAATTATATTAATTATATGGAGATTTAGGGGTGGAAAATAATATAACTTTTTTGAGTAGATTGCTTCAGATTTAAAAGTTTGACATTCATTACTTCCTTCTGATGCATAGTGTGTCTGCCTCCACCACCCCCTCCTGTGCTGGGCTTGGGTTCTCCCTCCTCCACTTTCACACAGAGATGAAGAACAGATGATCAGCATCCTGTTTTCAGGACCTCTTCATGTCCCTGAATACATTGTAGTAATTTGTATAGTGATTTTACTCCTGGATCATCACTTTTTCAGACTAAACCACGAAATAGTAGAGATTTCCTTGACTCTTTTCTCTCAGTTCCCATTTCCTAAACAACTGATCCCAGCTGAGCATAATGGAAGACGCAGCTTCTGCTTACTCGAGGGCGCAGTCCCAGGTGGACAACGTCCACACCTTTTTGATTCAAGTGTCATGGTGCCGACCTGTGTTCAGCTGTCATCTACTGTGTCCCCTAATTGGTGGTGGCATCGAGCCAATGATCTGCACCTCTTATGTGCACTCAGTGTGTTGCTCATCTGTGTATGTGGCCTGGCTACACGTGGCTCTGCGAAGCCTCCTGCAGTGTCAGTTCCCACTCGGTTCAGAAGTAGACCAGTTGCTGCTGTGTATGAATCATTCTATCATGGGCAGAGTGACCCTCCTTGCCTCTCCTGCCCACGGGAACTGGGTCTCCTTCAATTCTGCATTGTCCAAAAACTTAACTCTGAACTGTGTGCCTGTAGAGTTAAAAACAAACTGGTTAGGGCTGGGCGCGGTGGCTCACGCCTGTCATCCCAGCACTTTGGGAGGTTGAGGCAGGCGGATCACTGGAGGTCAGGAGTTCGAGACAAACCTGGCCAACTTGGCGAAATCCCATCTCTAATGAAAATTAGCTGGGCATGCTGGCATGTGCCTGTTAGTCCCGCCACTTGGGAGGCAGAGGCAGGAGAATGGCTTGAACCCAGGAGGTAGAGGTTGCAGTGAGCTGAGATCACGCAAGTGCACTCCAGCCTGGGCAACAGAGTGAGACTCCATCTCAACAACAGACAAACAAACAAGCAAACAAACAAACTGGTTAGAATCAAAGAATTAGAATTTTATTATTTATTTTATTTTTTGAGACAGAGTCTAGCTCTGTTAAAAAAAGTACCTTCTTAGCAAATTTTAATCATAGAATATATTATTATTCACTGTAGTCACCATAATTGACCTTAGCGCTCCAGAACTCATTCCTCCTGCAAAGCTGAAGCTTTGTACCCTTTGAGCAGCACCTTCCCATTTCCCTCTCTTGCCCCTGGCAACCACCATTGTACTCTCTGCTTTGATGATTTGGACTATTTCATATTCCACGTGTAAGTGAAATCTTGCAGTACATGTCTTTCTGTAGAAGTGACATCTCTGAGTTTTTATTCCTTTTTTTTTTTTTTTTTTTGAGATGGAGTCTCACTCTTGTTGCCCAGGCTGGAGTGCAATGGCACCATGTTGGCTCACTCAAGCGATTCTCCTGCCTCAGCACCTGAGTAGCTGGGATTACAGGCGTGCGTCACCACGCCCGGCTAATTTTGTGTTTTTAGTAGAGACAGGGTTCTCCACGTTGGTCAGGCTGGTCTTGAACTCCCGACCTCAGGTGATCCGCCTACCTCAGCCTCACAAAGTGCAGGGATAACTGGTGTGAGCCACCGTGCCTGGCCTAAGTTTTTCCTCTTGAGTCTTTACTCATCTCCACACCGCTGTACTGCCCTGGTCATCAAGTTACATTAGTCCTTGTTTCTGATTATTCGATTTGGTGGAAGTGAAGTCATTTGTATGGAAATGGAAATCATATGATTTGTGTATATATATAGCAGCCACCTTAGTTTCATCTACGTAACACAGTGATTAAGAATTCTTGCCGAACCTATTTAAAGACGTTCTATATTTTTTAAAGGCTCTTTTTTATTAGCCTGAAAATTAGTCACTGGCTATTAGGATTCTAGATAAAAAGATTTAGAAATTTATTAGAGACTGGGAGAGTTCATACTACGTATAAGAATCAGTTATAAATGCTAAAATGCATTCCCCCCACCCCTGCCATTTCTGACAAAGTAAAATCCTTGCTTTGCTGTGGTTAGACATGTAAAAGTTGCCACTGTAACTTGAGAAGCAGTGTCAAGAGTGTGTGTAGGTCACACTTAACTTTGGGACTTTTGTGCCTTTCTCTGGCAGAGTTGTGCTTGTTTTGAAGCATTCCATCATGGCCCTGGCAGGGTATCAGAGGTAATTCCAGTGTTTTTGGGTTATGAGTCAGAGGGATATATTTATCGCTGAGATAATGTTAATACTAGCTAGATGAGAAGTGTTTCTTCACCTTTCCTGCCTTAGCCTCCCAAGTAGCTGGGACTACAGGCGCCCGCCACCACACCTGGCTAATTTTTTGTATTTTTAGTAGAGACAGGGTTTTACCATGTTAGCCAGGATAGTCTCGATCTCCTGACCTCATGATCCGCTCACCTCAGCCTCCCAAGTAATCGCTTGCTGGGATTATAGGCGTGAGCCACCGAGCCCAGCCAGGAGTTTTTGAAAAGCAACAAAGTGAGAATTAAAAAAAAAAAAAAACTCTTAAGTATTTCAAAAGTTTCCTGTCCAAGTGACTCACAGTAGCTGGTTTATTTGCTCTGTTATACATAAGCATCAGTGTATAAATATGACTGGAGATCCTGTGTAAATGGTGACAAATCATATTTCCATTTGTAATATCTGCTTGGGGTGCAGTTGTTCACAGCTCCTGGGTATTTGGAAGTACTCTCCAGTTGTGTGATCATTCTCTTACAAGACAGCAAGTAATTGCAACTTGATTTTTGGATGAAATTTCTGAAAAGCAAACCTCTCTACACAATGTAATATTCAAAATAAGACCTTTAGTCAATGGTCCTTGACCCAGTTTTCCATTATTTTTATTTTAATGCATATGAAAATATAATCGAAAGCCCACTAGCAGCTGAGTAGTCTTGAGTGTGCTTGGCGTCTCTGCAGGGTTATCTTCATTTAAGCCGTAAATGTTGAACGTCAGTGCCTTTTGAGTCAGAAATTAAGCTCACTTTATGCTGAAAATTTTAATTAATGCCATTTACCAGTGAATAGCCTGTATGCAAATTATTTTTCTTGAGTGACTAGACTTCTAATCCAGATATTAGAGAAATGCCTTCGTGTTTTCAGCTCTGTGCATGGCCAGCTTGATGTTCAATGCACCAGTCCTCACAGGGAGCAACGGTATTATATAAGTATGAATTGTATTTAGAGCTGCCTGTGTTTGATTTTTGTGTTGGAATAAATACTACAGTTAAGAATCATGTCTTTGATGTCTCCAGTACCGAGAATAAAATAGGTACTCAGATGAACGGATGCGAATGAATAAATAAGTATATTTTTTCATGAAAGTAATTATCAAATTAAGAAAGAAATATTAATTATGAAAAAAACTGACTGGGCTCGGTGGCTCATGCCTGTAATCCCAGCACTTTGGGAGACCGAGGTGGGCGGATCACCTGAGGTTGGGAGTTTGAGACCAGCCTGACCAACATGGAGAAACCCGGTCTCTTCTAAAAATGCAAAATTAGCTGAGCATGGTGGTGCATGCCTGTAATCCCAGCTACTTGGGAGGCTGAGGTAGGAGAATCACTTGAACCTGGGAGGCGGAGGTTGCAGTGGGTTGAGATTGCGCCATTGCACTCCAACCTGAGCAACAAGAGCGAAACTCCATCTCAAAAAAAAAAAAAGAAAAAAAAGAAAAAAAAAAGCTATAGTTACTAGCCAGTACCCTTCATAGATAGGGAATCCTAAGTGTATTATTATTATTATCATTATTATTATTATTATTGTTATTTTTGAGATGGAGTTTCGCTCTTGTTGCCGAGGCTAGAGTACAATGGTGCGAACTCGGTTCACAGCATCCTTCGCCTCCCAGGTTCAGGTGATTCTCTTGCCTCAACCTCCCAAGTAGCTGGGGTTACAGGTGCTCACCGCCATGCCCGGCTAATTTTTGTATTTTTAGTAGAGACAGGGTTTCACCATGTTGGCCAGGCTGGTCTCCAACTCCCGGCCTCAGGTGATCCACCTGCCTCGGCCTCCCAAAGTGCTAGAATTACAGGCATGAGCCACCTTACCACCTATTATTTTTACTATATGAACTGTGAAAATAAGATACTAGAGATCTCAAAGTCTAGAAGTCTAGACCTGGGCACTTGGCCAGAAGCTGGGGACTATAGGGAGAGGAAGAGAAGTTTTTGGGTTTTGTGTAACAATACTGAGTCCCTATCTTCCCCACCCTGCCCTGGTACTAGTAATTTTCTAGTTTACCTTTCAAATGATCCCGGGGAAAAATAAATTGCAAGAATATGAATTCTTTCCTGGAAGATACTGATTCATGGTTAGCAATGAAGAAGGAAATATCATTCTGGTAATCTTCACTAGTGTGTTGTAAACATACTAATTTCTCGACGCTAAGCATAGGTTAGATTTAGGAGAGCCCTTGGTGTTTTATTTACCTCTTTAGGTGCTAACTCTACCGGATATAAGTTGGCTTAGGCAACACTATTTTAAAAATTCTTTCTGGTATGAAGACTTGATGGTTAAAGATGTATTTTTGTCATCAGAATCTTGCTTTGCATTATATTATTAGCAGCCACCGATATTCCACTTATGCTGTGTTCAAGAAGGGATGCTTTGGATAGCTGTCAGCTCTGATGGGTGATCTTGTGTGTTTCTCACAGGAGCCGAGGTCCAAGGAGGGCAGTGACTACTTTGACAGTCGCTCTGATGGACTGAATACAGATGTGCAGGGGCCCTCCCAGGCGTCTGCTTTTCTGTGGTCAGGGGGCTCTGCTCAGATCCTGTCTCAGAGAAGTGAGTCCACACATGCAATTGGCAGCGATCCCCTCCGACAGAACATTTATGAGAATTTCATGCGAGAGTTGGAAATGAGCAGGACCAACACTGAGAACATAGAAACGTCTACAGAAACTGCCGAGTCCAGCAGCGAGTCGCTCAGCTCTCTGGAACAGCTGGATCTGCTCTTTGAGAAGGAACAGGGAGTGGTCCGGAAAGCCGGGTGGCTCTTCTTCAAGCCCCTGGTCACTGTGCAGAAGGAAAGGAAGCTCGAGCTGGTGGCACGAAGGAAATGGAAACAGTACTGGGTAACGCTGAAAGGTGAGTGCACTGTCACCTGCTGAGGCCACTGGGAACCATTTCCTCCAGCCACGTTCTTTCCCAGGAAGTGCCAAGAGTCTAGCATTGATGTGAGTTCACATGAGGGGTTTGACACCGGATCCATGGCCTGCCTTACTGCAGATACTTTCTCACACCTGTGAAATAGGTTTTACCTACTATTCACATGCATTATGCAGTTCAATAAATAATTATTGGATTTTTTACTTATTTTTATTCTTTTTGAGACAGAGTCTTGCTTTGTTGCCCAGGCTGGAGTGCAATGGCGCGATCTCAGCTCACTGCAAACTCTGCCTCCCAGGCTGAAGCAATTCTCGTGCCTCAGATTGTTACAAGTAGCTGGAATTACAGGTGTGCGCCACCACACCTGGCTAATTTTTGTCTAATTTTTAGTAGAGACGGGGATTCATCATGTTGACCAGGCTACTCTCATAACTCCTGACCTTAAGCAGTTTGTTCACCTTGGCCTCCCAAAGTGCTGGGATTACAGGCACGAGCCACCGCACCCGGCCTCATGTAATGATTGGATTTAATACTTATTGCTTATTTTATAGGTATGCCTGTACTGTCTGTGATAGTTTTGCTGGATTTGGAGAAAAAAAAGTAAATAACCAAAGGTAGTTTAGTTATTTGGAAGGCAGCTTCTGAGTTTCACATTCTGTACATGTTCAGAACTCCAAAGAGGTTTTCTTTCCAGCTTGTGCAACTAAGAATATCATCTGGATTGATTTGTCATTCCAGCTTTATGAACAAAGCCTACTTGTTGTTGTCACTAACAAGTGCAGCTGTCTTTTTTTTTTATTATACTTTAAGTTCTAGGGTACATGTGCACAATGTGCATGCAGGTTTGTTACATAGGTATACGTGTGCCATGTTGGTTTGCTGCACGCATCAATTCGTCATTTACATTAGGTATTTCTCCTAATGCTATCCCTACCCCAGCCCCCCACCTCCTGACAGGCCCCAGTGTGTGATGTTCCCCTTCCTGTGTCCAAGTGTTCTCTTTGTTCAGTTCCCACCTATGAGTGAGAACATGCGGTGTTTGGTTTTCTGTCCTTGTGTTAGTTTGCCGAGATTGATGGTTTCCAGCTTCATCCATGTCCCTGCAAAGGACATGAACTCATCCTTTTTTATGGCTGCGTAGTATTCCATGGTGTATATGTGCCACGTTTTCTTAATCCAGTCTGTCATTGATGAACCAGCTGTCTTTTTTTAAACATAAAGACAATAGGAGTAAGAATTTGTTTTGTTGAGATGAGGAACATTTTTTTTATAAGCATTGCCATTTAAAAACTATAATTGCCTTGTATAGATTTGAAGAAATCTAAATGTCTTGTGAGGAAGCAAGAAGCTCCAAATCTGTACAGCGTTGATTTATGCAGATGCACACAGAGCTGCCTCGCAGCCTCTGGCATTCTGCACAGCCCCCTGGGACTCTTTGTCAGAGGAGCTGAGTGTGTTGTTCAAAAGCCAAACCTCATCGTCAAGTGACGCCCTTCCCTGTCACAGGAGAGAGCAGAAACATCTGCAAATACTACGTGTGCAATGCCCAGTGCCCTCTCAATTACCCCTTTCTAGCTTTTCTTTGCCCCTTATTGAACAGTTGGAGCTCTGCTCCCCCAACCGTGGAGGGCAGGCATCGTGCTTTGGTTACCACAAGCCCCTCTGGTACCTCTGATAAAAGGGGCAATTGCAAAGGTGTTTCATGTCCAAGTGATACCTTTTCCTAGCAGGCCGGTAGGTGTACAAAGCCCAGGGGCCCAGCATCCCTCACATACTGCAGTCCTCTTTTCCATCCCTAGATTTGGATGCTTGTAGACATTGTGGCTGGCTGAGGAAGGTAAAGAACGTCCCCAGTTTTTTCATACTGGACCGGCAGATTTCTGTATTGAATGACAGAAACGATTTGGAAAGATGAAATAATGGGTTGAATCTGGCAGGATTAAAATTTAAAGAGATAAGAAAGTTCTGCTTTAAGGTTTAGAAGTCAGATAGCTACCCAAGGACAGGATAGGGAAATGAGGCTGCAAACTGTTATGAGTGAGGCCAGGCGCGGTGGCTCATGCCTGTAATCCCAGCACTGTGGGAGGCCAAGGCGGGTGGATCACCTGAGGTGAGGAGTTTGAGACCAGCCTGGCCAACATGGTGAAACCCCATCTCTACTAAAAATGCAATAATTAGCTTGGCATGATGGCAGGTGCCTGTAATCCCAGCTACTCAGGAGGCTGAGGCTGCAGAATCACTTGAACCTGGGAGGCGGAGGTTGCAGAGAGCCGAGATCATGCCACTGCACTCCAGCTGGGCGACAAAAGTGAAACTCCATCTCAAAAACAAACGAAAAACCAAAACAGCATTATGAGTGAAAAAGATGTTGGGGTTTAATGTGTAGGTCATGTGTTTCCAAGGTGTTGTGGCTGAAAAAGTAAATGTGATTTCAAAGAGCAAATGTGATCTTTAGCTATCTTATTAGAGATGCACCGTGATCATCAGCTACCTCGTTAGAGATGCTATATCTCTTGCAAAGGAGATGACAGTCTCTTCTTTCTTTGCCCTGGTCAGAGCTGGTCATTTCCCTCCTTGTGGGCACAATATTGCAGGAGATTTGTTAGGAAGTGGGAAATTGATCCCTAAAAGGTTCTCCCGGAGGAGCCCTAAATGGTGAGAGAGTGAACATATTCCCTTAAGGGGTAAACGTGTAGGACTGTCTGTGAATCGTAGACGGAAGCTGCCTCCTAGTCACATGATATGAATAGTTAGAATGGATGCACACTACCCCATCATGTGTCATGTACCTACTTTTTAAATGTAAAATTTGTTTCTTAAAATTAATTCTTTGAGAATTTCTTCCCTGCCTGTCTATGGATTTGAAAACCCCCAGTATACATCACCCCAGTGGTAGGGGGCTGGACTGGGGGCCAGGGTGACTCTGTGTGTGTGTGTGTATGTGTGTGTGTGTGTGTGTGTGTGTGTGTGTGTGATGGGGGGGAGAGAGAGAGAGAGAGAGAGAGAGAATATACCACTTTGAGAAGCAGGGCCATAGGTGACGACAAGGAGATTTAGAGCTGTGCCACATGGAGGAGGGCAGAAAGATCTAGGGATATTTAGCATGGTGGAAATAAGAATTGGGTGGGAGTGAACAGCAGTGTGTAGAAGAGACATTGACTTTATTCTGGGTGTGCAGAGGTTAGAATGGAACTAATAGATGGGAGACAGGCTGATTCTAAATGAATGTAACCACAGTGACAGCCATGGGCACATGGAGAGATACTCCCTTCTTGATTTCTCTGCTACTGACCACATTTGCCCAGAGCCAAGCTGTTGCAGGCTTCTTGAGGGAAACTCAGGCAGATATCACTTAAGGACTGGAAGAGCTGATTGGCAGCTTCCTGTATTTTATCCCAATAGATAGACCAGGAATTTCTGGCTACCAACTTCAGGGGTAGTGATAGACCTGAGTTGTCACTGAGCATTGCTAGATTTGTAGTCTTGGCTAGGCCCTGCTTTCCTAGTTTTTTGCTTGGGAAACACTTCAAGATCCATGGATAAAGGGTGCTTTGTAGTATAAATGTTATCAAGCACACATTTCTTCCTTTCCTTTGCAGCCAAGGCAAGACATGCGATAAAGATGTTTTCCCGCAGCATAACCTTTTCCATGTGGTTTTTTTCTACACCTCTTTCCTCTGGGAATTCTGTATGTTGAATTCTAATTTCTTGGCTTAGAATACAAGTTGTCATGTTTGGACTTCACTGTTTGGTTTAATCTTAGTGAAAAACACGTATATATGTATACACACACAGACATACATTTAAGCCTAATTTTAAAGTTATCCTTAAAGTATCCTTGTCAATAAATGGGAGACAGTTTTCTGGAGAGAGCCGTTATGAACAAGCCATCTGGTTACCTGCCTACCTGGAATGTGTAGGTATGCTAGGAACATAAATGTTTTTCAAGGCTTTAGCGGATGTAATAAATTTTTAACAAGGGTAATTCTGCTTTCCATTTGTCTTTTCCAATGAGTGGGTTTTCATGGAGTTCACTGGGGACTTCCTGGGCTGAAGAGTTGGCAAGGTCATTAAACATATCCCTCAAAATGTGCGACAGGCTGAGTGTCCGTGTCAGGAGAGGAGCTCATAAAATAATTTTAGGATACTGGTAATTCTGCCCTGAGATAGGCCAGCAGCAGGGAGGGGAGGCTAAGAGGGTGTCATAGAAAAGGTGCATCTGAGGGAAAACCAAGCCTAATTGTCCTCCTTCCCCTGGGTGAGATTTCTACTAATATTACCTCTCGATTCCTGTACTGCCATTGCTACGCCAATCTGTTTTCTCTTTCGGCTACCATAGCAAGAACGTCCAGTGTCAATGACCCCTCGAAGCCAAGACTAGTGCTTGGTAGGGACCGGGCAGTGCTGGGGGCCCCCAGCACCGGGGTGAACGGCAGAGGCTTCACTCACATGGATGCAGCTTTCCACTGGCCCCGGTGCCCCCTTAGAGGTGCCGAGTCCCGTGAAGTTGAACTTGGTGTCATAGAGTTAAGATTGATTTCCTGATTTTTAAATTCGATAGCCACAAAATTCTGCCTATTGTTTTACTTCCTGGCCTGGCTCTAATGTGAAATGTCCTGTTTTGGTTTCATGCCTCCAAGTTCGTAGTCTGTTATCCACTGCTTGTTAGGTTTGGTGACATTTTGGCATCGGCCCAAGGTTTGCATTCATTTCCTCTAGATGCCACGATTTAAACCATGGCTGTTGGGGTTCCAGTGTTAGGGAAGCTGGGAAGTGAACGTGAACCCATCGGAAAGAATTTGGACGTGGATGCAGCTGGAGCTGCTCTGCACCTTTGCCCTGGTCCTCGGGCCCCAGGTCATGGCTTGTAGCATGTGCAACGGAGCATCGGATGGCCTTACTTGATGGGAAGACGTGGTTTATTGTGTAACTGCTGCATCAGTGGCTGGAAAAAGATACTAGCCAGGACTGCAAGAAGCAGCTCTGGCTATAAACCTCTTGCTACTTTCCCTGGTTTGTAATATTTGAGTTCCGTCAGCCTGTTAGTTTGGATGAGTTTTATTTGCGGGGAGGAGTAAATGCGCAGTTTCTTGAGATCATAAAGTACCATGGAGGGAGAAAGTACTGTTTCCGAAGTCCAAGCTTGGAGCAGGCATCTTTCTCTCTTGGCTTCTATGTGCCGTTATCAGTTCTATTGTATAAACTTGTTGGTTCATATCAAGACTTATTTTTAAAGGAAGTAATGAAATTGGAGAGACGGAAAGTTTTTAAAACGTTGGAACTTCTATGAATGAGGATGCAAACACAGTAGGATCAAGTACCGTGAAGTGGAGCCCAGGCATTTGTTTACAGTGAAGGCAGGCTGGTGTTTCTTTCCTGTCAATGTGAAAGGCACTTGCGAAGCACCCGGATGGTGGTCATTGTTATTTGTATGTTGGAGGTTGGCACATGAGAAGTAGTCAAAAAAGTTTATTGGATACAGATTTGAGGGGATAGTTAACCTATACGAGAGGACACATTTGTGAGCATTTTGGAAGCATTAATTTGCTTAAAAATTGTGTCTAATAATTATGCAATTTCTAATTAATGAAACAAACTCATAATAACTTCTACCTGCAATACTTTGTTAGCTGATGAGGGGAAAAATAAGCACTTAAAAGCATAGGTTGCAGTATGTTTAGAGTCATGTTTGAAAATTCAGGCACATTTAGTTTCACTTTTCTGCCTTAAGTCTGAGTAATGTTTTCTATTAGTTTCACTTTTCTCCCTTAGCCTAAGTAATGTTTTCTATCACTATGAGATAAAAGGCAATACTAAAAATTAAGTTATTTTACATCGCATTTGGAGAACAAAATGGCTACTTTCTCGTAAATGGCAAAGTCCCCGAGGTATGTTCAGTTTCTTGTTCCCATTGATGGTCAGTGGAGTGAGTGAGTGTGGGATGTTCTTTGGCCTCTCACATTGAGATTCTCTAAATAATGTGGTGATGTGCTTAAGGACAAGGGCTTTGGGGCCAGAGGGTCTGAGTTCACATCCCTGCTGCTCCACGGGGCAGCGGTGGGACCCTTGCAAGTAAATCGATCTCTCGGTTTTCGCAGTTTTAGTGTGAAAGGAAAATAAAACCTGGGGACCCCAATTCATGATGCCAGAAGGAAAAAAAAAATTAAGCCGAAAGCTGAGTCATGCGAGATGCTGCCTTTCCATTTCTTTCTAAGCAGGAGCTACAGATAAAAGGTTAAATATCCCCACAGGTAGCTAGCTACTCTGTGTTCACCTTATCTCATGTGAAGTGCTGATTCACCAAGTGCTGGATGATTACGTCATTGACAGTTTCCCTGCCTGCTCCTTTTCCCTTGCGGCAGGTGGATTACCACGCTCTCCCTCTTTCCCCTCCAGCCCACTTTTAATTTTTAAACATTGAAGCCCTCAACATCATCTTTGGAGGAAGGCACAGACCACAGACTATTTCTGTGATTCTGTGTTCTCTTCCTCCGGACATGTCCATAACTTTGGCAAAATAAACTTCTCAATAGATCGAGACCTGTCCTGGATACTTTTTGGGTTACAGTAGAATGGGTTAAATAACCCTGCCCACCTTCGGGCCTCTATGGGGATTAAATAAGCCAGTGCATGTGGAGTACTTACAAGCGTTAAGCAACAACTTATTATTTGGTATTGTTATTACTGATATTACATTTACAAAGACATCTCATTTTTGTTGAAGTTCATTCTGATACAACTAGGTATACTTCAGATGCCACTTTTCCTGTTTACCATGTTTCTGTCACATGCTTGTCTCACTCAGGTGTTTTTTTTGTTTTTATTTTTATTTTTATTTATTTATTATTATTATTATACTTTAAGTCTCTAGGCATGTGCATAACGCGGCAGGTTTGTTGCTACATATGTATACTGTGCCATGTTGGTGTGCTGCACCCATCAACTCGCCAGCACCCATCAACTCGTCATCATTTACATCAGGTATAACTCCCAATGCAATCCCTCCCCCTCCTCCTCCCCCGTGATAGGCCCCCGTGTGTGATGTTCCCTTCCCCGAGTCCAAGTGATCTCACACCAGTTCCCACTTCCAGGAGTGAGAACATACGGTGTTTGGTTTTCTGTTCTTGTGATAGTTTGCTAAGAATGATGGTTTCCAGCTGCATCCATGTCCCTACAAAGGACACAAACTCATCCTTTTTTATGGCTGCATAGTATTCCATGGTGTATGTGCCACATTTTCTTAATCCAGTCTGTCACTGATGGACATTTAAGGATTCCAAGTCTTTGCTATTGTGAATAATAGTGCCTAATAAACATACGTGTGCATGTGTCTTTATAGCAGCATGATTTATAATCCTTTTGCTATCCCAGTAATGGGATGGTTGGTCATATGGTACATCTAGTTCTAGATCCTTGAGGAATCACTATACTGTTTTTAAAAGTGTATCACTTTTCCTTCCCAGTCCTTTCCTACATCTCCAGAGATGACCGATGTGATTTTGCTTATGTGTGTTTCACAGGATGCACGCCAAGCTGTTTTATGAGACCTATGGGAAGAATCTCCACGGATCAGAGCAGTGCTCCCTCGTGTGCTCTTGCTCCTCAAGAGAAGACAGCATAGTGCAGTCTGTTCCAGAACATCCTAAGAAAAGAAAAACGGCGGTTCTGCCTCAGCAACTCCTTTGGGGACGTCTACCTTTTCCAGGTACTCGCCGGTACTTTGTAAGTGGAGGTAATAGTTTATGTACTGCTAGAATAAGAAGGAACAGAAAAGGCAAACTTGGAAATGAAATTGAATACATGCTTAGTCAGGTTTTGGATTTGCCTTAAGCAACAGATGTTGGCCTCCTGACTGCCAAGGGCCTTGGGCCATCAGCAATCCAGTCATTCATCCAGAGGGCACTTTTCAGGTGCCTCTGAAGTCCCAGGCTGTGGCCCATGAGATGCCTCTTCTTGGCACACAAAGGGAAAAAAAAATCATGATCCCTGTTCTGGAGTAGCTTCATGCATCTAGTGTGAGTGCAATAGTGAGACTTCAGATTTGGGGCTTTTAAATGAAGCTTGAGAATATTGATGGAGGGGCTGGGCTCTTCCCACGAATCTCAGGATGTCAGAGGTTTCAGGAAAACTCTCATATAGACAAATGCTGAGGTCTCAGTTCCCTGTGGAAGTGGTCTTAGGATCTTAAGATTCAGGTTATCTACTGTTAGAATTTTCAGTGACTTCTAGCCAATGAGATGTTGGGAAACATGGTGGTCCTGGAGCCATCGGTATTGTGTGAGATCAGGTTTGGGTTTGAATCCGGCACCTTTGTTAGCATTGAGTTTGTAAGTGATCTTCAGTCTATACCAGCCTCTGAGCTTTGGGGCCCTTCAACCAGTGGCTTACACTAATACCTTAAGAGTAAATAACATCATGTGTGTGTTAAATGCCGAATAAATTTAACTTGGTGATTAATATTAACCTCAGAAGAGGTGGTGAGTGAGACTGGGAAGTGAAGTCTACTTCTAAATGCCCCTCGCCTAAACCCAGCACTTTGACATACACACAGTGTTGGCTGTAGGTTACATCTGACTGGAAGTTTCATGGAAAAATCTCAGAAAAGCCTGGGTTTAGAATCTCATAAAGATGGTCCTGGGTGCCCTCAGAAGCCCTCCCAGTGTAACAGTGTTCTCTAGGCTGACTTTGGGAGTCTAGAATGCTCTAGTGCTCCTGCTGGGACCAGCACTAGGTAAGCTCCCTTGGGCCTTTAGTTGTATTGCTGTTCCAACTTGACTAGCTTAATAGAGCCAGGGGCCTGGAGATTTGATTTTCCTTTTCTTTAACAGAAAGGTTGCTTAAAAACTTCTATGACGCTTTTAAAGCAAAGTAATGAATTTATGTTAGTCTGAATTGTAGGGAAGGCAAAAACAAACAACAACAATAACAAACCTTTTAGGTTAAATCTACGGACTTTTAGGGTAAGTGTGAAATGAATGTTTTATTTTGTGATTCAGGTAAAACATCCTTAGTTTTCAGAGTTTTCCTGCCTGTGATCCCAGCACTTTGGAGGCTGAGGCAGGGGAGGGGCTTCTGAGGACAGGAGTTCAAATCAGCTTGGTCAACATAGTGACCCCATCTCTATGAAAGAAAATACAAAAATTAGCCAGGCATGGTGGTGTGTGTACCTCTGGTCCCAGCTACTTGGGAGGCTGAGGCTTGAGGATCATTTGAGCTCAGGAGGTCAAGGCTGCAGGAGCTGCGATTGTGCCACTGCACTCCAGCCCAGGCGCATAGAGACCCTGTCTAGCAGCAACAACAACAACAAAGTTTTCCCCGGTAAATTTGTTTTGTGATCCCAGAGGCCACTTGAGGTTTGACCTCGTGACTAATGTGTGTGGTTATTTCTGGACATCAAGAGAAATGAAAGTATCTTTTCCTACTTCTGCTTAGAATAATACTCCATTTGCCCACTGTGCTTTATTCAAACTTTGCTTATTGTTTTTAAAATATTTTCTTTTAAAAATGTATTATTATTATTATTATTTGAGATGGAGTCTTGGTCTGTTGCCCAGGCTGGAGTACAGTGGTGTGATTCCTGGCTCACTGCAACCTCCACCTCCCGGTTCAAGAGACTTGAATCTCTGCCCAGTTTCCCAAGTAGCTGGGATTACAGGTGCCCAAGCACCATGCCTGGCTAATTTTTTTATTTTTATTTTTATGGAGACTGAGCCACCATGTTGGCCAGGCTGGTTTCGAACTCCTGACCTCAAGTGACCTGCTCACCTTGGCTTTCCAAAAAGTGCTAGGATTACAGGTGTGAGCCACCACACCTGTCCTATTATTATTTTTTAATTGACTTGGGGACTTACTGTATTCCCCAGGCTGGTTTTGAACTCCTGGGCTCAAAAGTCCTGGGATTACAGGCGTGAGCCACTGTGCCCAGCCAAAAATAAAATACTTTTCTCTTATAAAAATAGTATATGGTCTTTGTGTTAGAAGTCACTGAAAAGTGCAGGAAGGAAAAACCTTCATATATTCAAAGACAATAGTGTTATTTTGTTTCCCCCCAGTATACTTTTATGTACATTCTTTTTTTTTTTTTTGTATTGAGGCCATCCTGTAGATGTAATTTTTTTTTTTTTTTTTTTTTTTTTGAGATGGAGTCTCGCTTTCTCTGTCACCGGCTGGAGTGCAGTGGCCAGATCTCAGCTCACTGCAAGCTCTGCCTCCCCAGGTTTATGCCATCCTCCTGCCTCAGCCTCCCAAGTAGCTGGGATTACAGGCTTCCCACTCCTGTCCGCTAGTTTTTGTATTTTTAGTAGAGACGGGGTTTCACCATGTTAGCCAGGGATGGTCTCGATCTCCTGACCTCGTGATCCGGGCCTGGCTCCTCGCCTCCCAAAGTGCTGGGATTACAGGCTTGAGCCTCACTGGGCGCCTCGGTCAGATGTAATTTTATATCCAGTTTTCAAAATTTCATATTCTAGTCCTAATGCTTACTCATTCTGTTAAAATTCTGAAGACAAGCATCCATTTATTTATTTATTTATTTATTTATTTATTTTTGAGACGGAGTCTTGCTCTGTCGCCCAGTCTGGAGTGCAGTGGCGCAATCTCAGCCTCTCACTGCAGTCTCCACCTCCTGGGCTCAAGTGATTCTCCTGTCTCAGCCTCCCGAGTAACTGGGATTTCAGGCATGCACCACCACACCCGGCTAATTTTTCTGTTTTATTATTTGTTTATTTTTGAGACAGAGTCTCGCTCTATCACCCAGGCTGGAGTGCAGTAGCATGATTTCGGCTCACTGCAACCTCTGCCTCCCAGCTCAAAGTGATTCTCATGTCTCAGCCTCCCAAGTAGCTGGGATTACAGGCATGTGCCACCACACCCAGCTAATTTTTGTATTTTAGTAGAGATGTGGTTTCACCTTGTTGGCCAGGCTGGTCTCAAACACCTGACCTCAGGTGATCCACCCACCTTGGCCTCCCAGGTGCTGGGATTACAGGCATGAGCCACCACGCCCGGCCAAGCATCCTTTTAGAGAGTGGCGTAATGTGTCATGAGTGTGTCTACCCTGTTGTTCTTATCACTGCTGTGTGGTTGGCTAGCGCTTGTTTCTGGTTTTAGTTCCTGTCGTATTCAGAGCTCCATGATGCTTTCTCCTCTGCTCCTAATGTTCTCTGAGTCCCTCTGAACCTGAGTTGAATGGTTGAATGTGTTTTTGAAATTAAGCAACTTGTATGCAGTGCAAGTACTTCTTGGATTTTGCACGTCTAAGCCCAGCCTGCCATTTTGGAGAGCACTTTAGTGGTAAAATAATTTGAAACAGGCTTTCTCCCTCCCTGTGTGTAGGCCACCAGCCAGACAGATCTAGAAAACTGGGTCACCGCCGTACACTCTGCTTGTGCATCCCTTTTTGCAAAGAAGCATGGGAAAGAGGACACACTGCGGCTACTGAAGAACCAGACCAAAAACCTGCTTCAGAAGATAGACATGGACAGCAAGATGAAGAAGATGGCAGAGCTGCAGCTGTCCATTGTGAGCGACCCAAAGAACAGGAAAGCCATAGAGAACCAGGTACTGTTTGTCTGCTCCTGAGTTTTCTTCTGTTGCTCACGTCACTTGTGCAGTGACTGAACGCAGGCTCTCATCTTGGTGGTATTTCTTGGCTCACATCTTGGTGGTATTTCTTACACCCTGGGGGAAGTAGTTTCTGTGGCTTTTCATTTTAGGTACCTAATGTTTGCTGTTTTGTGACATGGGTGGTACGATATGCTTTACAACCTTTGGCGGCTCTATGTATATCCTGAAATACTTTGTGACCCAAACTTAATTCCTAATTTGAATAGTGCCTTCTGGCCTTGATGATTCACTCATATATTGTCATTTTCTGAACAAAATCCATAGAATAAAACCACTAGAAGATTAGACAGGCAAGAGTCTAATACAATAGCTTTGGAAAACGTGATATGGTATAACAGCTGTTTCTGTGTCTGTGGATTGCAAGAAAACAGTAATTTTTCTGTTTATAACAGAGAAGCAGCTAACGAAATGCTTTCTTTTCTCTGCTCTGGTTCCATATTCATGTAATAAATGGCTGGTTCCTATGGTATTTGCATTTTAGAGAAGGGGAAGCAGTTTGAACATTTTTATTTCCATTTGCTCAGACAACCTCAACACTTAGACAAGTGTTAGTGGAATTTCGAGCATCCTTATCTTAAGTCAGGTTTCCTAGGAGACAGACTTTGATAGAGATTTAGACGTGACAAGTTTTACTGGGAATGCCCTCAGGGACAATGCCAGCCTAGAGTGAGGGAGCAAGATCTGGGAGGGACAAGTTGCATTGTGATGCAGCTTGTCCCACAGCGAGCTGTGGAGCTGGGAGGGCCCTTCAGAGTTCTGTATGGAGGCAAGGTGGCCGGCCTTTGTCCCCTCAGGCCAGCAGGGCAAGGCAGCTCTCTTCAGTAGAGGTCAGTTACCACGAGGGGATCTGTGTGTTAGCTGGGAGAAGGAAAGGAATCCTTCTGTCTTGAAGTGGGGATCTGGGTGAGTCGCTATAGAATCCACTACAGCGCCCTCCAAAACCAGTTGTCAAATGACCTGGGAACTTGAATGAGGAATGGGATGAAGATAGATAATGAGCAGGTTCTTGCATTTTTCTTCCTTTAGTTACTTGTTATTACAGAGAAACCAGATTCTTTAGAAAAAAAATTTCATGGTAACACAACAATTTACATATGGTGACTTATTAGAAAGGAATTTTACATATGGTGTTTTATTTAAATTGCAAATTAAATCATACCTCTGTTTATGTCTGAATGTTTAACCTTGTTTGGAAATTTTTTCATCTGTGTATATATGAAGAATTCAGCCTGAATTCTGGACGTGGTGGCAGACACCTATAATCCCAGCTGGGCGCAGTGACTGACACCTGTAATCCCAGCACTTTGGGAGGCCGAGGTGGGCAGATCACCTGAGGTCAGGAGTTTGAGACCAGCATGACCAACATGACAAAACCCCATCTCTACTAAAAATACAAAAATTATCTAGGCTTGGTGACGGGCACCTGTAATTCCAGCTACTCTGGAAGCTGAGGCAGGAGAATCGCTTGAACCTGGGAGGGAGAGGTTGCATTGAGCTGAGACTGTGCATTGCACTCTAGCCTAGGGAACAGAGTGAGACTCTGTCTAAAAAAATAGAAAAGAATTAAGCATGAGTAGGAAAAAATTTCTGGCTAAAAATAGGAAACGGATTAAAGGCATGCATTCATTGATACACCGAGAATTTGGAATAAAGTATCAATTGGCAATAGCAAAATAACCAAATAATTCTGACCTCTGCCCCTGATTAATCTTCTGACTCTATCTACCTTTGCTTCTCCTTTTCTCATATCTCATGTTGCCTTTCTCCCATCTCAGTTCTTTTTCTCTTGCTTATTTTCCCATCTGCAAATACTGGTGTACCTAATAGATGCATCTAGCTTAAAGAAATAAAAATAATTATAAAATAGGGACCCCGTTTCTAAGAAGTTATAATTTAGTTAGAGAGCAAACCTTGTGAACATGAAACTAAAGGACCTTCTAAAATGATCTAAGTTAGGTGACAGCTGGTATAGTCATCAAATATGGTGGGAGATGAGAGGGTTGAGGTTGTATTGTGATCTTGAGGAAATGAAGACTTCCTGGAAGAATATGGTGTTAAAAAGTTGTTAAGAGGCCAGGCGTGGTGGCTCACGCCTGTAATCCCAGCACTTTGGGAGGCCGAGGTGGGCGGATCACGAGGTCAGGAGATCGAGACCATCTTGGCTAACACAGTGAAACTCCATCTCTACTAAAAATACAAAAAAAAAAATTAGCCAGGTGTGGTGGCAGGCGCCTGTAGTCCCAGCTATTCAGGAGGCTGAGGCAGGAGAATGGTGTGAACCCAGGAGGTGGAGCTTGCAGTGAGCTGAGATCGTGCCACTGCACTCCAGCCTGGGCGACAGAGACTCCGCCTCAAAAAAAAAAAAAAAAGTTGTTGAGAGATGTGAAGGATTTCCAGGCTGGGAGGGGGTTGGGCAAGCATGGAGAGACAACTGGAAGTGACTGAGTGGTGGCCTGGGGCTCTGGAGCACCCTGGAGTTAAAGGTTTGGGAAGTGATGAGAGTTGGCGGTTAGGTTGGACAGGCAATGCAGCTTTTTCAGTCTGTGTCTTAGTCTGGAAGAAAATACTTTAAACTGGGTGGTTTATAAACAAGAGCAATTTATTTCTCAGAGTTCTGAAGGCTGAGAAGTCCAAGATCAAGACGCCGGCAGATTCAGTATCTGGTGAGGCCCTGCTTTCTGGTTTCTAGAAGCATCTTCTTCCCGTATTCTAGCATCTTCTTACCGTATTGTAGCATGACATGAGGGGCAAGGGGTCTTTCCGGGCCGCCTTTTATAAGGCCACTCATCCTGTTTATGAGGGCTCTGCCGTTATGACTGTCCTGCGCAGTGGATTAAGCGGCAAAGGATGAAAGACGCTGTAACTTAATGCTTGAATCACACGGTTTATTGGCACGCAGACAATTCTTAACAAATATAGGTATTTTATCCCCATTCTCGCTACACACAACTCTCGTTTTTCACCTGTTAGGAACAGGTTGGGGATCTTACATGAATAGGCACAGGATTGGTCACAGAAGTCCTCAGCCATCTGGGAATAGCTTCCTCTGGCGTCAAGGCTGGAACGTTGAGGCTGAAGCGTTCAGTCGAGGAGATGGCAAGCCTGACTCCGGGTCCCTTTCTGAGTGGCAGCGTCTCATCCTCATGAGTCTGTGTCTCAGCAGAGCAGGTCGAGCTGCCTGAGGGCTTCTCCTTTTATAGTCCCTGTACAGGGATCCGTCTGTGTCTGGTTATCTTGAAGGTTGGTGCGCCCTAGCATGTGATGCCATCCCAAATTGGAATATCCCCACACAGTTGGTCTAAACAGATTTGGACATTCTGGGCGTTTTGTCAGACATCTGCACTCACACACTAACTATGATAACATTCACACTACACCCATAAATCGCACTCCAAACAATGACCTAATCACTGCCCCTTTTAAAAAGGCCCCACTTCCTAATACCATCACCTAAAGCATTAAGATTTCAACGTATGTATTGTTTTTGGAGGGACACATTCAGCCCATAGTGGTCCTGTAGGCAAGGTTCAGATGGTAAGGTTTATTTTATACTCTGCATTCAAGGGGGGAATACAAGTTTTTAAGCTGAGGACAAAGCATGATGATTAATCAGGCAGCAGTTTGGAGGACAGAGTGGGGCAAAAGGTGTCAAGCAGTGGAGTGGCACTGTGCTGGCTGCGTAGATACAAGGGCTTGATCCCAAGTGACACAAGTTCAACAGTTTACATGGAAAATGTATAACAGGGTGTATCATTTTCTGTAATTCTATAGAATCTTTTTTTTTCTTTTTCTTTCCTTTTTTTTTTTTTTTTTTTTTTGAGACAGAGTTTTGCTCTTGTTGCCCAGGCTGGATTGTAATGGTATATGATCTCGGCTCACCACAACCTCCGTCTCCTGGGTTCAAGCGATTCCCATGCCTCAGCCTCCCGAGTAGCTGGGATTACAGGCACCCGCCACCACGCCTAGCCCAATTTTGTAGTTTTAGTAGAGACGGGGTTTCACCATGTTGGTCAGGCTGGTCTCGAACTCCTGACCTTAGGGGATCCACCTGCCTCAGCCTCCCAAAGTGCTGGGATTACAGACGTGAGCCACCACGCTCAGCCTCAATTTTGTAGAATCTTAAAGACAGTAACTTACGCCCCTGAGTGGAACTGTTGGTCAACCAGGATATGCCATTTAAACTCCAAAGTACAAAATAGTTTTAAGGAGGAAGCCAAAACTGCCAAGAAGAATGCAGGAGGTGGAAGACTTTGGGATCCAACAAGAACACAGCTGCTGACATTGCTGAGGGAGAGCTGCCCCCATGAGCCCAGCTTGCATCCTCTCAGGCCCTGCCTGCCCCTCTTAAGGGGCCTCACCCTGCTCACAGCTAGGGGGCGTTCAGCTCCCCAGGCAGTGCAGCTGTGCCGCAGGGTGGGAGGCCATGTGGAGGTGATGGGACAGATCAAAGAGCCTGAAGGAGACACGGTTATCCCAGAGTTTTCTTTGTACCATGTCTTACCCATGGTGCTGATTTTCCAGGATCCAGCAGCCACAGCCTGTTTACCCTGAGATGAGACTTGTGGATTCGAGTGTCTCAGAGTGTTCAGAGCACCCCAGTCAAAAATCTCATCCTGACCGTAATTGTAGTCCTGTCGAAGGGATGCCCAGCTTGGAGTTTTCAGGTCTTTGCGTAGGTCAGATGTTTAGGGCTAGGGAGAGAAAAGGGACATTTGACAACACTGAGAGGCTCCTGGCCTGTTGTGTGTGTGGTGGTGGTGGGTGGGGGTTTCTTTGTGGCCACAGGGAGTCTAAGCAAACATTTTTTTTTTAATTTAAATTTTCATTAACTGTAATTGTATTCCCTTGTCCATAGTTTGTAAATGTTTAATTGATGACATCATAGTTGGTGCTATTCTCTGATTAAGAGGGGAGGTTACTTTAACATAAACCCTTACATAAATCCAGGGGTCTGGATGGTCAGGTGGCCTGAGGAGAAGCTGTTTTAAAGAATGAGGGTAATTATCACCTGTGGCCCATTATGCATTCTTTGACAGAATCATCAGTTTAGTTATTTTAAGTGCACTATTCTAATACTACTAATTTTTGGTTCTCGCCTACCCATAGCCCAGGCCCTAACCCCTTCCTATGTCCTCCCCACACCCCTTTCTCCCCTACAGCCTTCTCCCAACCCCTGCCGTACATGCACTCCCCTTCTCACGTTATTCTTGTGAGTTTCTGGTAACAGACAATCAGGATTGATCTTAGAAATTCTTGGCCAGGCGCGGTGACTCATGCCTGTAATCCCAGTACTTTGGGAGGCTGAGGCTGGAGGTTCACTTGAGGCCAGGAGCTCAAGATGAGGTGGGGCAACAAGCAAGACACTATTTCTGAAAAAGGAAAAAAAAGAAAAAGAAATTCTACCTGAAAGTATTCTCACTGTATTGCACTCTTTGAGGTTATGATTTAGTCACATGTTCCTGAAGGGCTTTGCAGCGTGTAGCCTGAGTTATGTTTGCTGTGCCCATTGTCCTTGTGTCCTTTGTCAGCAGGATGTAAAGACAGCTGTTTGCTCTTTTTTTTTTTTTTCTTTTTTTTTTTTGACAGAGTCTCACTCTGTCATCCAGGCTGGAGTGTAGTGGTGCAGTCTCGGCTCACTGCAACCTCCGCCTGCTGGGTTCAAGCGATTCTCCTGCCTCAACCTCCTGAGTAGCTGGGATTACAGGCACCCACCACCACGCCCAGCTAATTTTTGTATTTTTAGTAGAGATGGGGTTTCACCATGTTGACCAGGCTGTTCTTGAACTCCTGACCTCAGGTGATCTGCCCGCCTCGGCCTCCCAAGGTGGTGGGATTACAGGCGTGAAACCACCGTGCCT
Source organism: Papio anubis (assembly GCF_008728515.1). Lineage (NCBI taxonomy): Eukaryota > Metazoa > Chordata > Mammalia > Primates > Cercopithecidae > Papio > Papio anubis. The sequence goes on along the minus strand of NC_044981.1, from coordinate 107,154,445 downwards.
GGCCAAGAGCTGCTTACTTTTTACCTTCAGACACAAAGACTGGGAAACCTTAAGCAGGAACAACTACTTGCTTAAAATTGCTTTTATGAGATATTTGACAAAAACATGTAATGTGAAGCTACAAAGGCAAAGGTATTTACAGATCAAGACCAATCAGGACAGGGTCTCCAAAATATTCCCTAAGCGTTTAGCTTTCTCTAAACTTCCTTTTAAAAATGTCTGTAAAAGAGCAGTGCTTTATCCACTTAGCATTTTAAAACCTCAATAAATATACATTTATTTATGTAGCTTCCTCCCTAGCGATTTTCCCTGAGAACCTCAGATGTAGTCATTTCTAGCCTAAAAATAGAATGTACAATGTAGATGACATCATGCAAGAGAAATTCTCTGGAACAGGTTTTCTTTGAAGTACGTGGGTGGAGAAGATCCTTTTTGAAATAAAAAGGCCTATCACAGTTAACGTACTGACTGAACTGCCTACTGTCAGTGGTCACATGCTCTGGCCGTGTCCTGGGCCTCTTGGGTATTTCTGGGGTAGGATGATGCAGCTTTCATTTGAGCGTGTCCAATGTGGACCAGATCACACCGCCATCCACACGCCAGATCGCCTTTGAAGTTCCCAGGGAGGAAGAGTTGTAAATTAAGTCCAGTTAGTACTTTATTTTCCTTTCCACTTATTATTTCAAACAAGTAAACAAGGACAAAACCTCACCACCCTTAGGCAGTCTTGGCATTCTCCCAGATGGCGTCCCCCATCCTGTCTCATTATGTGCGATTTCCAGGGGAGCCAGGCCTGCTTCTGTGGTTAATTAGGCTGGAGAGGGAGGAGGTGATTGGACTACCAGGGGGTACTTGGGGAAGGAGGAAGCACTTGCTGATAGGGTTGAGACTGCTCTGGGTTTTGTGAAACGTGGGCTTCAGTTTAAATATTTACTTAAATACAGTTTTAAAATCGTAAAGAGGATGGATTGCATTTAGACAACTGGAAACTGGTGAGAACACTGAGAACAAAGCTTTGAGGAAAATACGAGGATACTATGGTGTATTTCTAGATGTGTGCAGGGGGAAGCAGTTTGAAGAACAAACCACTGGAGAGTAGCATATTTGTGAGGGGATTTGAGGGAGATAAAGCCAGATCGTGGAGGTGGTGCGTGAAGATGTGAACTTTATTCAGTAGGCAACAGGGAGATGGTGAAAGTGTTACTTTTTATTTTTTTATTTTTTAAGGCAGAGTCTTGCTGTGTTGCCCAGGCTGGAGTGCAGTGGCATGGTCTTGGCTCACTGCAACCTCTGCCTCCTGGGTTCAAGTGATTCTCGTCCCTCAGCCTCCCGGGCAGCTGCGATTACAGGCATGTGCCACTACGTCCTGCTAATTTTTGTATTTTAGTAGAGGTGGGGTTTTACCATGTTGGCCATGATGGTCTCAAACTCCTGACCTCAAGTGATCTGCCTGTCTCAGACTCCCAAAGTGCTGGGATTACAGGCATGAGCCAATGTGCGTGGCTGGAAGTGTTTTTATTTTCTATTTTTTTTGAGATGGAGTGTTTCTCTTTTGTCGCCCAGGCTGGAGTGCAGTGGTGTGATCTCGGCTCACTGCAGCCTCTGCCTCCCAGGTTCCAGCGATTCTCCTGCCTTAGCCTCCTGGGTAGCTGGGATTATAGGCGTACGCCACCACGTCCGGCTAATTTTTGTATTTTTACTAGAGATGGGGTTTTGCCATGTTGGCCAGGCTGGTCTCAAACTCCTGACCTCAGGCAATCTGCCTACCTTGGCCTCCCAAAGTGTTGGGATTACAGGCATGAGCCACCGCGCCCAGCCTGGAAATGTTTTTGACAGGAGAATAAGAATGTTTGGTTTAGTTCGGTGAGCATTTGTTCAGTGCATACTCTAGGTCAGGCAAATGTGCACAGATTGGAGACTCAAAGAAGTCACTGTCTCTGCCCTCAGGGTGCTCTCAGTCTAGCAGGTGACAGAGAGTTGAGCGTACAATTTCAACATAACGCAGTGATTCAGTGCACATGGCATTCCAGCGCTGTGGAAGACAGAATCGGGAAATGTAGCCTCACGTGCAGTCATGGAAGACCCTGGAGGAGGGATGCTGAGTTGCTTCTTAAAAAATGAGGAGTTTACCAGAAGGAGAATGGAGAGGGGGCTTCCAGGCCAAGGCACAGTGGGAGCAAAGGCAATGTGGTTATAGGTAGGTGGTGAGAGGTGGTCAGGGGAAGTAGGACTGTCTGTCACTCTCTCCTCCCAGTACCACTGCAGAAGCCTCCAGTTTCGCCCTTCATCCAATGCATCTTCCATACAACAGCCAGACTGGGTTGCATCTGAAAAGCACATCCGGGTCAGGCGCAGTGGCTCATGCCTGTAATTCCAGCACTTTGGGAGACCGAGGTGGGCGGACACTTGAGGTCAGGAGTCCGAGACCAGCCTGGCCAATGTGGCGAAACCCCATCTCTACTAAAAATACAAAAAGAATTAGCCAGGTGTCATGACACACGCCTGTAATCCCAGCTACTTGGGAGGCTGAGGCAGGAGAATCGCTTGAACCCAGGAAGCAGAGGTTTCCGTGAGCTGAGACCACACCATTGCACTCCAGCCTGAGCAACAGAGTGGTATGTCTCAAAATAAATAAATAAAATAAAAGTAAAAAAATAAAAAGCACATGTGATCCTGTGATTGCCAGATAAAGTCCCTGATAACCTCTCCCCACCTTGACCTTTACCTGCAACTCCCTGAGCTCACCCTTCTGCTCCTTTCTTCAGGTTTTTCCTCAGGCAGTGAGGACTCCCGTGCTGTGCACAAATGTGCCCTGCTCCCCTCCGCCCTCTTCATCTGGCTCACCCCTTCTCGACTGTCATGAAGGGTTTAGAGGTCGCTTCCTCCAGGGTGCTGTCCTTGATCGCCGTCTCGCCCACTCCATCAGGGAACCCCACTCCCCTCCCACAGTTCTCCATGTCTGTGCCACTGCTCTCATCTGTGGCTTTGTCATTATTTCTTCGTGTGTAAGGTTGTTCCTGCTATAAACTACGTGCTCCTGGAGGAACCGTGACTTTTTTTTCCCTCTGAACCCTTGATGCTTTGCTTGAGTTAGTGAATGTGTGGACGCACCTCTGTCTCGTCTGTCCAAGGATCTGTCCTCTTTACTGCAGGAAACAGAGTTCTTCTCTGAGTCAGCCCCCACCCCACTCCCCAGTGTTCTAGGCCTTCTTCCTTCACCCCCGGCTAACAGAACCCCTCCTTTTGCCCTGCCCTGTTCTCATGCTTCCCTTCCCTGTTTTATTAGAGCCTCTGCCTTAGGCCACTATCATATGTGATTTCACAGTAACTCCACAAGGTAAAGATGTAGATATAGCACCCATTTGATGGACAAGTAAATAGACCCTTAGGAGAATTATATGTCTTTTCTTTTTCTTCTTCTTTTTTAGAATTAAATTTTTTCAAAAAAATAGACAGAAGGTCTCTCTACATTGCCCAGGTTGGTCTCGAACTCCTGGGCTCAAGCGATCCTCCCATCTCGGCCTCTCAAAGTGCTGGGATTACAGGAGTGAGCCACTGCGCCCAGACGAGAAGTACATTTTCTGTATAAGTACCACGCATTAACAGATTGTGCCACTGGAGTGGCAAGAAGTGCATTTGCTCATGTCACACAGCTGGTCAGTGGCAGAGCTGGGATTTGGACACAAATCTGTGCTCCTAATTCATAGGCGCTACTGTTCCGTAAGACTTGGGTAAATCAGATGATGCTTTGCTTGCTAACTAAACCAGGTGATGAATTGTTTTGTATGGAATAGAATCCTAGATTTACTTGTTTTTATAATGTGGATTTTTCAGGTTGATTTGATGGGAATTACATTGATTATAAAACTGAGTGAATTTCTGGGTATGGGAATTATATCTCAAAGGAAAATAGAACAAAACCGAATCTCTCAACTTTAGCTGGTTGTTCTAACTACTGCTGAACTTGAGTGTAGTCTATGTCACTAGCTGGTTCTTCTGTGAAGATGGGTTTTAGTATTTGGAAAGCATAGAACGGGAGATTTTTAGCTTCTTACACCAAGAAGGAAACATGAATTATCTTACAGGACAAACCTAGTAATAGGCAAATGACTACTGCGATTAAATGACTAAATGGCAGAAAATATTTTTCTAGGACTGCTGGGTGTGGCAGGAATGTACTTGTCATCTTTTTTTAAAAAAAAACATTATTCATTTGTTATTTTTAGCATTAGGCTTCATCCGTCTCCCTCCCACTTTACTACAGGAGACCATAACCTTTCTGAGTTCATTAAATCAATAAAGCTATGTTAGCAGTAAAGAGGAAAATTTTTCATTGAATTTGTGCCAGTGTTTAAAATGGGAGCGTTCCCCTGTAATTTTGTTATTAGTAACTTCCTTTCACAATGAAAGATAAAGAAAACCTCCTTAGAGTGAGTTTTTTTCAGTCTTCTCATTTTTATGTTTTGAGCATGGGCATTAAAAGGAACAAAAGCTTAATCTCTATAGAAGTTACATTTTTTACTTTTTTTTTTTTTGACAGGGTCTCACTCTGTTGCCCAGGCTGGAGTGTGCAGTGGCCCTGTCTCGGCTCGCTGCAGCCTCGACCTCCTGGGCTCAAGCTATCCTCCCACCTCTGCCTCCCGCATAGATGGGGCTATAGGTGTGTGCCAACCACACCTGGCTGAGTTTTGTATCTTTTATAGAGATGGGGTTTTACCATGTTGACCAGGCTGGAAGTGTTTTTTTTTTTTTTCTTTAAATTTTTGTATCATATCTTGATGCTTGTCTTTAAAAAATAACAAAACATCTAGAAACTTATCAGTATTTAAAGAATTTAGGAAAAGGGGGTGGAGTGTCTTGGATTAAAAAGAACTGATTTTGGGCATTTTAGTTTTTGATGTTAGAAAAAAATATCTCCAGAAACATCTTGATAAATGTGGTCAGGTAATACATTACTATTTTGGTGATTATTATCATTGAACTCTACTGAATCTCTAAACTAACATACTTAATAGCTAAAATATTATCTTTTATTTCTTCCTTTACCCTTTAAAATATATATCTTTGTCTTTCTTTTATGTCACCTTCTGAGGAATTGTTATAAAATGTTTTTCTTTCATGTTAACATTGCTTTAAATTTGGGCTGGGTTTGAACGTCAAGGCTGGTAGGATATTAAAATGATGTAAAGTGTTCAATATGAATAGGGCCACTAAATGAGAGTGTGGTAGTCTTACCTCCTTGTCTGTAGAATACCTAGGGGTATATGGGCAGAAATAAAGTTGACAGGTAAAAATATAAATGAAAGTTGCTGAGGTCATGGTTAGGATAGTGCACAGGTATCTGCCTATGAATTAGAAGACCTGAAATCAGGGGCCCCGTCATAGCTACTTGAGAGCGTCCCTGTCACCCACATGTTGTTCACATCAGAATCAGCTTTAGGTCTGCTAGTCTGGTAGGGCAAACTTTTTACGTGACTCTGGTCAAATCGCTTCTCTTCTGGACTTAAGTTTCGCCTGCTGAGAAATGAAGGTATGGTAACATCAACTCCTTTGCAATTTCATTGCAAATGTTAACAGCCTTTCTAAATACTATAAGGTCTGTTGTGAGCCTATGGGTCCAGCACTTGTCCATCTTCCTTCCCTCTAAGGAACCCAAGCATCTGAATCTGGGGCCTCACCATACTTTTACTTGAATACTCCTTCAAGTTCCTCTCTACAACTTTGGTGAGTCTGTGGAAAGAAAAGTCAAATATTTCATATTGGTTCTTATTTAACCACAGATCTTCATTTAAGCTCTGTGACTGATTCTTTCTATAAATAACCATGACCTTAAAAATAAGGTGACTATGATCTTTCAATATGGAATAGATATGTAAGTAAAGATGGCTAACTCTGCCACAGAGATCTACAGGGATGAAGGCTGTGTAAGTCAGGGGTCTCCAGAGAAACAGAACCAGTAGGATGTGTGTATACATGAAGAGGTGTGTTTATGTGTTTGTGTAGGGAGAGAAAGAGAGATCTATTATAAGAAATAGTCTCGGCCGGGCACGGTGGCTCAAACCTGTAATCCCAGCACTTTGGGAGGCCGAGACGGGCGGATCACGAAGTCAGGAGATCGAGACCATCCTAGCTAACACGGTGAAACCCCGTCTCTACTGAAAAAATACAAAAAAACTAGCCGGGCGAGGTGGCAGGTGCCTGTAGTCCCAGCTACTCGGGAGGCTGAGGCAGGACAATGGCGTAAACCTGGGAGGCGGAGCTTGCAGTGAGCCGAGATCCGACCACTGCACTCCAGCCTGGGTGACAGAGTGAGACTCCGTCTCAAAAAAAAAAAAAAAAAGAAATAGGCTCATGCATTTATGGAGAAGGGCAAGTCCCAAGGTCTGCAGGGTAAGTCAGTAAGCTGGAGACCTGGGAGAGCCAATGGTATATAGTTCCAGTATGAGTCGAAGGCATGAGAATGAAGAGAGTTGACAGTGTAGTTCTGGGCTGAAGACTGGCAGACTCAAGATTGAGGAAGAACCCATGTTTTGTCCAAAGCCAAGGGGGAAAAAAAGCCAGTGTCCCAGTTTGAAGGCTGTCAGGGGGGAGGAGTTCTCTGTTACTTGAGGGGGTGTCAGCCTTTTTGTTCTCTTCAGGTTGTCAACAGATTGGATGAGGCCCACCCACATTAGGGAAGGCAATCGCATTACTCAGTCTACCCACTGAAATGTTAATCTCCCCCAAAACATCCTCAGAGACACACCCAGAATAATGTTTGACTAAATATCTGGGTACCCCATGGCCCAATCAAGTTGGTATGTAATATTAACCATTACACAGGTGGATCGCTTTGAGCTCAGGAGTTTGAGACCAGGCTGGGCAACATGGCAAAACCCAGTCTCTACAAAAAAATGCAAAATTAGCCAGGCATGGTGGCATGCACTTGTGGTCTCGAGAGGCTGAGTTGGGAAGATCAATTGAGTGTGGGAAGCAGAGGTTGCAGTGAGCCGACAGTGCCACTGCAGTCGCAGCCGGGGTATCAGAGTGAGACCCTGTCTCACAACAAAAACAAAAACAAACTAACTAACAAACAAACAAAAAACGCTCCAGTCAGGATAAAGATAAGAAGATAAGGAACATTGCTGAAATAGAGAAGTCATAAGGTTACTTTTCCTTTGCTTTTTCTACTAAATTAAATTTTAAATGAACTCTACAGTGTACAGTTTATTGAGATACTGGTTGTCTTGAAACTTAATAAGATATAATCAAAACAACAAACGTCTTGATTTTTATAAGGTCTCCTTTGGGCTATTGGGGTGTTCCAGCCCTGTTGACTTTCCCACAAACCTAAGCATCTGGGTCCGTGTTCTTCCTCTGAATTCACCTGTATTTTGTCCCAAGCCTTGGGTGGAGAGGTCTATGAGTGCTGAAGATTATTTGTTTCTGACAAAACTTTATGATTCCCTGTGTATGGTTTGGGACGGAACTGTCTTTACCTCTCAGTGCTGCTTTGACGTGTAGTCACATAAATACATTAAATAGTGCTTTCAAAAATACTTTTAAAACTACAGGACTCAGTGCAAATACAAGAGATTGTCTTCTTCCCCAATCTATGGTGATTGGCATAGACCTGGATTTTAGTTTATTTTATTTTGTCTTTTTTTTTTTTTTTCTTGAGATAGAGTCTCACTCTGTTGCCCAGGCTGGCGTGCAGTGGTGTGGCCTCGGCTCACTGCAGCCTCCACCTCCTGGGTTCAAGTGATTCTCCTGCCTCAACCTCCTGAGTAGCTGGTATTACAGGCATGTGCCACCACAGATGGCTAATTTTTGTTTGTTTTTTTGTATTTTTAGTAGAGATGGGGTTTCACCATGTTGGTCAGTCTGGTCTTGAACTCCTGAACTCAAATGATCTGCTTGCCTCAGCCTCCCAAAGTTCTGTGAGCCACCGCTCCTGGCCTTTTTTGTCTTTTTAATCCATCATGGATGGCATGGGCATCTTTACCTTCTGGTATCCAAGGACTCCTTCATTTTCTTTTTCTTTCCTTTTTTTCTTTTTGGAGAGAGTCTCACTCTGTTATCCAGGCTGGAATGCAATGGCATGATGTCAGTTTTCTTCATCCTCCATCTCTTGGGCTCAAGCAATCCTCCTACCTCAGCCTCTCAAGTAGCTGGGACTACAGGCATGCACCACCATGCCTGGCTAATTTCTGTATATTTTGTAGAGACAGGATTTTGCCACGTTGCCCAGGCTGGTCTCAAACTCCTGGGCTCAAGCAATCTGCCCTTTGGCCTCTCCAAGTGCTGGGATTACAGGCGTGAGCCACCGTGCCTGGCCACTCATTCATTTTCTTTCCTCTTACATCTTCACCCTCTATACAACCTTCAGAAAATATCTGATAAAGTGTTTTACACTGAGGCATAAATGAGTGTGATAAACTTTAATGCGTTATTCAATCTAGGAATGTCTACATATTATTAGAAGACAAAGGAATCCATCTATAATTTTGGATTTTCAGGAATCATCTGGAGAGAAGATGTTTGGGAAACAGAACTGAGATTATAGTTTTTACTGAACCTTAAGTAAGGTGTCAGTTTGTACCCATCCGTCGCTCTGGAATCTGGAATTCTCTAATATGGCAGAACCCGGAAGAGACTTGCCGTTTCAGTTTGAACTGTCTTGTTAGTCTAGAACAGGAGTCATCAGTAAGGCCGTGCACCAGAATCCCAGGAGGTGCTTATGAAATGTAAACTTTCCTAGACCTCAGACCTAATGGATAGAATCTTCAGGTGTAGGACCTGGGCATCTGCATTTTTAAAAGCCAACAGGTCATTCTGTCCATTCAAGGCTGATACCAGTAGGCCACCACGTTGCTAATATGGGTATACAGGATCTTAAGTGAGGTTAAATTCCTTATGGATGTTGACATTGTTTCAATGCACCTTGGAATGTCACTGTTTTGCTGACAAATGATGATGATCAAGAAATTCTTTGTTTAGATCTTTTGACTGTTTTTCTTTCATGCAGAAAAGTTGTGCAGCGACCAACCTAAGAAATAGATACAGAGAACTTGGAGAAGGTCTGGGAAATGCCCAGAATTTGTAATACTTTTCTATGGGGAGAGTTTGGAGGGGGCAGAGCGTCCAGTGTTGGAAATCCTTCAAAGTATCATTTATCCAGAATGAAGGATTCACCTAGAAAGCTTAGTGTGAAAGGCTAAGGTCCATTTTGGTGCTCAGCAACATGGCAGAACTGAAGCTGCAACTGTTAGACCTGAAATAACCTCACTCTTCACACTGAATCCTTTATTACAAGCATTGACTTACAGACCTTCTCTTGAGTGTTGAGATTGCTCTTAAGACCTTTTGAATCACAGCTTTCTGTTCTTTTCGTTCTTCTGCTGAGTCCCTGTGTTGGCAAGTCACAAGAGCCTCTCTTCACCTATTATTAATAATTTATCTTTGCATGAAGGTAATACTTGTAGGTAATGCATTTTGACATCCTTGGGAGAAAGGAGAGTGGCTCCCAGAGTTTGGCTGCATTTCTTTACTAAATCATGACTTACGTTTTGAAGAAGTTCATAGGAACTTCTGTGGTGTAAACAGCTGCATATACTTCAGTTTTATTTAGATGTACAGATGGTGGTTATTCTCCAAGATACTTAGGAGTGTTCTAAGTAAAAGTTCTATTTGCCCTTATCCCTGAAGTCCATTTGCTTCTTATTGTTTTGAGTCATTTACTCAGAATGAACAGAAACATAAAGTCACTACTTTCATTTATCTGGCATCTGTTTGTGTGCAGTTCAGTTAATCCAGTTTAGGATCAGGGACTGTAGATGTGAAGGGAAATGAAGCAAAGTGAAAAAGCTGACTTGCAAATTGCATCCTGTTTTAAGTCAGGATGGTTAGAGTGTTGGCATTCTCCAAACATCATGCCTTTTTGGCATGTCACTGTATTGGGACCACTGGCTTTTTGTTTTTGGTTTTGTTTGGCTATCCTGATGAAGTGTAGTGCCAGATGACCCAGTGCATTTTTTTGTTTTTTTCTTTGAGACAGAGTCTGGCTCGGTCGCTCAGGCTGGAGTGCAGTGGCATGATCTTGGCTCACTGTAACCTCTGCCTCCTATGTTCAATCGATTCTCCTGCCTCAGCCTCCAGAGTAGCTGAGATTACAGGTGTCTGTCACCACACCTGGCTAATTTTTGTGTGCATATACACACACACACACACACACACACACATATATACACACATATATATACACACACCCATATATATATTTTGTTTGTTTATTTGTTTTTTAGTAGAGATGGGGTTTCTCTGTGTTGGTCAGACTGGTCTTGAATGCCTGACCTTCAGTGATCTGCCCACCTCACCTCCCAAAGGACCCAATACATTTGGATGGGAGGGATTGAGATGGGGTGAGCAGGCAAGGCTAATTTAAACCATGCAGACCAGCTGAAACTATTTTTTTCTTCAAGTTTGTGAAAGGGATCATGTTTTCATTTTAACCCATGAAAACTTTTAATTTTTATTTAAATCACCTCTGTTTTTGCTTTAAGATCCAGCAGTGGGAGCAGAATCTTGAGAAATTTCACATGGATCTGTTCAGGATGCGCTGCTATCTGGCCAGCCTACAAGGTGGAGAGTTACCGAACCCCAAGAGTCTCCTTGCAGCCGCCAGCCGCCCCTCCAAGCTGGCCCTCGGCAGGCTGGGCATCTTGTCTGTTTCCTCTTTCCATGCTCTGGTAAGTTCCTAAGGAAGGCTGTTTCTGCAGCATTCGGGGAGGGCTGCGGATGCTCCCCCTTTCTTCAGCTCCCCCTTTCTTCGGCTTGTTGCCATCAGTGCTTGTGGGACTTGACCCAACAACGGACACCTAGAGGCCAGGTCACCCAGAGGCCACGGGCCTGGGGATGAAGAAGACCAGACATCGTGCTGTAGAGCCCCCAGTTTCTCTACTGCTTATTCTAGAGTCCAGAAGCTAGTGGACAGTTACTGCGTGTTCATCTCTGTCTGCCTCTCTGTGTGTTCCACCTCATACCATCAGGAAAGTGGGATGTTGGAGAAGGAACAACAGTGGGGTGAAGATTAAAGGATGGATTAAAGGTTGTTTTCTCTGTCCTGCAGAGCGCCCCGTTGGGTTTTTTGAAGTCACTCCCATTTTGGTGCCTTCTGTGTGTTGTGTCAGCTCAGCCTAGGGGTCTGTAGTGGTTTTGCTGACACTGCTGCCCACCATGGAGAGACCTGAATGTCATGACTTGTGTTATCCAGATGAGAGCTGTCTATATGGTGGATGCTTTCCTGGCAGTTCAGACATGCAGTAGCTTTTGGCGATGGTCAGAATGCGTTTATAGCAAGCAGAGCTCGCTTCCTTAGGGCAACTGTTAGTTTTTTCTGCCACTCAAATACTAAGCCTTTAGATTTTTTTAAACTGTGTTTTACATTAGGTATGTTCTAGAGATGACTCTGCTCTCCGGAAAAGGACACTGTCACTGACCCAGCGAGGGAGAAACAAGAAGGGAATATTTTCTTCGTTAAAAGGGCTGGACACACTGGCCAGAAAAGGGAAGGAGAAGAGACCTTCTATAACTCAGGTGAGCTCTTCAGCATGGGAACAGCATACTAGAGTGAAATTCCTGAAACCCCTAATTTTCCGCCTGCTATAAATAATCAATGTTCATTCTCTGTTAAGAATGAAATCAGGCCAGGTGGGGTGGTGCATGCCGTAATTCTAGCAGATTGGGAGGGCAAGGCAGGAGGATCACCTAAGCCCAGGAGTTCAAGAGCAGCCTGGGCAACAGAGTGAGACCCCATCTCTACAAATAGCCGAGTGTGGTGGTGTGCGCCTATAGTCCCAGCTACTCTGAAGGCTGAATTGGGAAGATCGCTTGAGCCCGGGAGGTCAAGGCTGCAGTGAGCCATGATTTTGCCACTGCACTCCAGCCTGAGTGACAGAGCGAGACCCTGTCTCAAAAATAAAAATGAAAATGAAAGTTGATTCAAAGGAATCAATTCTTAGCATGCTCTTTTTTTTTTTGCCCAACGAAAGTGCACAAGTTGCCGCATCTCCCTGGCACTCCCGAAGAGGTAGTCATACTGCATGCAGTGCTTAAGAACAGAAAAAAATAAGAATAATCAGAAAATAATCCACACTTTTCCTTCCCTCTAGTGCTAATATTTATTTTCTCATAGATTTTATATTAAAATAAATGGAAAATTAATAATAAGAGGAGTGGCAGCTCAATACTGTTGCTAGTGCTGTGGATTTTGCTCACTAAATCCTTACAACATGGCCTTGGGGTTTTGTTGTCCCATTTTAGAGATGAGGAGACTGATACTTGAAGAGGTTAGTTACATCACTTACCTTCCCCTGTTCACCAGCACCCAAAGGGCATGGCCGGGACTAGTTTCTGCCTAAGTCCATGGTCTTGAAACACTGGAATATTGCTGGTGCTTATTTTTCCCTTGGGGAGGGGTGGCTCTTGTAACATTTTCTTTTTCTTTCTTTCTTTTTTTTTTTTTTTTGAGATGGAGTCTCGCTCTGTCACCCAGGCTGGAGTGCAGTGATGCGATCTTGGCTCACTGCAACCTCCGCCTCCTGGGTTCAAGCGATTCTCCTGCCTCTGCCTCCTGAGTAGCTGGGACTACAGGTGCACACCACCACGCCTGGCTAATTTTTGTATTTTTAGTAGAGACAGGGTTTCACCTGTTGGCCAGGCTGGTCGTGAACTCCTGACCTCAGGTGATCCACCCATCTGGGCCTCCCAGAGTGCTAATTACAGGCGTGAGCCACCGTGCCTGGCCTCTTCTAACGTTTTTATTAAGGAAAAGTAGCCTAAGCCCGTGTTGGTGAAATGCGGCCCAAGTATTGTAAATTGTTTTCAGAACATTTTGAATATATGTATTTCATGGTGCACCTGTATTTCATGATGCAGGTGCATGATAATGGATTTTATCTTGCTGACTGATATGTTTTAGGATTACTATGTTTCAAAGCTGTTGAAAAAATAAGTTATATGATGACCTGATCATTCAGGTGAATAGGGAAAAGGTTTGCAATTAAATGTGAAGAAGTTTTTGCTTTTATTTTCAATGAGCTGCTGTTTTTCTGATTATGTTTTCAATATCATTGGAAAGAGAGTCACATTTTATTGGATCTTTGTTTTCTAATTTGTGTATGGCTATTTATTTGATAATGCTTTTGTGAATTACATAAGTAAAAGGGCCAGTATCAATTCCTTTGACCTGTTTAAAACCTTGAAACAATAAAGTTAGAGGTGGTGGGGAGTGGGCTGGTTCATTAACAGCAGAATCACAGGAAACTTCTTTTATGTGGCCACCATTTTTGTATACTGATATACAAAAATAATATCAGATTTTAAAATTGTGGTTCTACTTGCAATTATTATTATTTTTTTCTTTTTTGAGACAGAGTCTCTGTCACCCAGGCTGGAGTGCAGTGGTGTAATCTTGACTCACTGCAACCTCCACATCCCAGGTTCAAGCAATTCTTGTGCCTCAGCCTCCCAAGTAGCTGGGACTACAGACTTGAGCCACCACACTCAGCTAATTTTTATATTTTTAGTAGAGTCAGGGTTTCACCATGTTGGTCAGGCTGGTCTCAAACTTCTGGCCTCATGTGATCCACCTGCCTCTACCTCCCAAAGTACTGGGATTACAGGTGTGAGCCACTGTGACCAGCCTGTAATTTAATTTAATTTAATTTAATTGTAAAGAGTAATCTTATTTGTCGGTTGTAATGGAAATGTATTTCCTCATTATTGACTGTCGTCAACTGCAAACCCTTTGCTAATGGTGGGCCTATGCTTTCTTTATTTTAAAAAAATCGTTTTTGTAGAAATGGGAGTGGGGGCGGTCTCCCTATGTTGCCCAGGCTAGTCTCAAACTTCTGGCCTCAATCCGTCTTCCCACCTCAACCTCCCAAAGTGCTGGGATTATAGGCCTGAGCCATAACACCAATCCCTTATGCTTTGTGAACTGAACTTCTTTGATGGTTACCTGATGTCCTTAAGGTATTTTAATCAAGACAGTATATTCTATATAATTAAATAATAACTTGATAAATAACTTGCTTACTTTTCTTAGATATAGACATTCTGCTAATTAGATATGAACCTAATATGGTTTTTACCCAGCATGTGTTGTAATTTGTTCTCAACATAGATTTTTTGATAAACAAAAGCATTTGGTTGAACATTTTTTGTTTTAAAAAGATATGAAACTAATTACAGTGTCGGTATTTATATAACTGAATGAAGTTGATTTAGTAGGTATTTCTAAATGTTTACATTGTTTTTAATGTTAATTATGCCACTACAAAATTTAGAAGGTGAAATTTGGAAAAGGCAATTGTTTTTAGTTCTTCTACCCAAACAAACCACTTTTAACATTTAGCTGTATTTTCTTCCAAGATTTATTCTGTGCACATTTAAAAAAGTAGGTATGAGCTTGATTTTGGTGGTTCTGTTTCACACCTTCAGAAACATGTACTTTTTGGTTAAAAGCGATATCAAGAATGAATACATGAATTTATTTATTTATTTATTTATTTATTTATTTATTTGAAACAGTCTCATGCTGTTGCCCAGGCTAGAGTGCAGTGGCATGATCTCAGCTCACTGCAACCTCTGCCTCCCGGGTTCAAGCGATTCTCTGCCTCAGCCTCCTGAGTAGCTGGGACCACAGGTGGGTGCCACCAGGCCCGGCTAATTTTTGTATTTTTAATGGAGATGGCATTTCACTATTTTGGCCAGGCTGGTCTTGAACTCCTGACCTCAGGTGATCTGCCCACCACAGCCTCCCAAAGTGCTGGGATTGCAGGCCGACTTAAATGATAGATGACATAAAAAGTAAAACGTAACTATGTAGGAAATTAAAACTTTAAGCGTATTAGAATAATAGTACAAATTGTGATATGAAGCTCTTCTAAAATGTTATAGAACTTTAGTTTTTCAGTAATGAGAAAGGGTAGTTGGCAAGTGAACATTACAGGGCCATTTCATTGTCTTTTCATCCCCTGTCTATCAGATATTTGATTTAAGTGGCAGCCATGGATTTTCTGGAACTCAGCTACCTCAAAACTCCAATAACTCCAGTGAGGTAAACTTTGCTGTAGATGGCCGCCATCTTGTTTTGCATGAATGACACAAATGCTAACTTAAGTGAGGAATGCTGGTTCAGAATCTTTACATGAACTCCTTGAAAATAGATTTATAATTAAAATGGTCCCAGTAGGTATTCTCTAAAGAGATGGTCTTAAATGCCAAGCATCTTGGAGGTATCTAACCTCACAATAACTCCATTTTAAAATCAGCAACATGACTAGACTGAAGTCATAATAGCATCTTTAATTTATACATCTCTATTCCTCAGCAGTACTTATCTTCATTTGAGAGTTCAGTGAATACAAAATTGCATTTTCCTTTCAGGGTTGTCAGGGATCTTCACACAGATAGTACATTCTCTGCTGTGTGTCTCAGGCGCTGTCAAGTGGGGCCTGAGTAGTGTCTCCTCATCCCCAAAATTGCTTCTGACCAAACAAATCCTCAGAATGATTTCTGAATGAAATCCTGGAGTATGAAATCCTGGATGTGCCTATGCCTCTTCCTAGTGCCTTTTTCAAATCCACAACATCCCCATGAGGCTGTGTTAGTTCTCTAATGTCTCCTCCACCAAATAATTTTTTTTTTTTTTTTTTGAGATGAAGTCTTGCTCTGTTGCCCAGGCTGGAGTGCAGTGGCGTGATCTCAGCTCACTGCAACCTCCGCCTCCCAGATTGAAGCAGTTCTCCTGCCTCAACCTCCCAAGTAGCTGGGATTACAGGCGCCCTTCACCATGCCTGGCTAATTTTTGTATTTTTAGTAGAGATGGGGTTTCACTATGTTGGCCAGGCTGGTCTTGAACTCTGGACATCGCGATCCACCCACCTCAGTCTCCCAAAGTGCTGAGATTACAGGCATGAGCCACCGCGCCTGGCCAGTTCTTACTCTGCACTTATATCTCTTACTGTTAGCCATTCTGTCAAGTGCATATGTCATGGCTCTCAGGAAAGCTTGTAATTGATCTAGTTTATATATGCCCTATGATTACCTGTATATTCTCAATCTATAGCACACTGCTAAGGATATAGTACTTGCTTAATAAGTTTGATGATTATTTCTACTAGATGTAGTCATTTAATGGCTGAGAATGACTGATTTGTAATAAAGGTCCATAATTTTAGGGTCATATCTCTTCCAGCACTGTGTAACAATGTAAAATTCTTACTTTGAAAGTTAAGAGGCCTGGCATGGTGGCTCGTGCCTGTAATCCCAGAATTTTGGGAGGCCGAGTCAGGTGGATCGTTTGAGACTGGCCTGGGCAACATTGTGAAACCCTGTCTCTACCAAAAATGCAAAAACTTAGCCAAGTGTAGTGGCGTGCTCCTGGGAGGCTGAGGTGGGAGGATTGCTTGAGCCTGGGAGGCAGAGGTTGCAGTGAGCCAAGATCGCGCCACTGCACTCTGACCTGGGTGACAGAGTAAGACCCTGTCCCTGAATAAAGAAAGTTATGAAACTATAGCATCAGTACGCTTCCTATTAACAGAGTGTATGTTGGACTTTGAAAATAAATTTTGCTCATGTAGCCACTTACAGTGAGGATTAAGCTTAGTGCTTAAGTTGGGCTCAAAAAACAGGTCCCATTGAATGCTCTAAGGAGTGAGAAGAAACTATGATTTCTGCATTTGTTTTGTTAAGCATGTGTATCTAAACAGTTACTCCTATTTATTTTAGCTAAGCATTACTTGGGATGTAGGGATACTGAAGAAATTATTTTCATTTATAGGACTATTTTAATGCAGCCTCTATAATTTCTGTGCTATAGTACCCAGATAACTAGATTCAGATTGAATGGCAGATAGAACTAAGGGTGTAATTTGTTTTTTTTTTATATCTCTGGGACTTACAATTCTGCCTGGCTAAATAATGAATATTTAATCTTGCTACTTTTCATCTGCTAATCATTCTTGGAGAATACTTGTAACCTGCACAAATGTATTTTTATATAATAAGTAAATTATGCTCATTTCTATAACACAGAAAGGCTGTTGTGAGGGAGGGGCCGTGTGCATTTTAACTATTCCACTCTAATTGATGCATCATATAACAGTCCAACAGTGAGTCACCCTAATTCAAAATCTGTTAAGGCTGGAACAAAGCCAGTCTTACTTGAGCATTTTTTTAGAGGACACTTTGGCTAGCCAAAAACGAAAGCTTTTCATGGCGAACGTCTGGATGAGTAATAGTGAGTCTTATACGGCCTTTGAAGGGAGGTGTTTGTCATGGAGATTGTGACAACAAAGTCCCCAGTAAGGCTCGGATGGCGGCAACCCCAGAAGCTTCATTGCAGAAATGTGGCAGCCCCTGGGCCTCGGCCCCTTCTCCTGGAAAATTGGTTTGGGCTGTCCTAACCTTCTGTGGCAGTGAGTGAATGCGGTATTGTCATGTTAGTCATGAGCTGCAAACCGAAAAAAAAAACAAACAAACTAAAAAACCCCAAAAAACCCCGAAACCAAAACAAAACCCCTAATATTGGTTTCTTAAATGGAAAATATGAATGAAACAGCTTACTCTTCACCACAGTATGGTAATCTGTTGAGACAGAATATTAATACGCAACCCTATACAGCATATATACGTATACCTGTACGCATACAGCTAGCGAGCTAGCTAGATCCATCTTTGTTTTTCTTTCATATCAACCGATGTATGGGCATCAGTCCAAGAAGGAAATAAACACTTTCTCTTCTATGACATTTTACTGTTGTTAAGAAAACTGGGAGCATGCAACTCCCTTTTGTGTTTTCTCCTCATCTCCCTTGCAAATAGACTTTCCTTTTATCAGCCACTGTGGTGGTGTGGGCCCATTTGTGACAGCCAGATTGTGATTTTGCTACTCACTTCCCTTCAGTGATCCAAGTAGTAATTACGAGCCATTTGATCCAAAAGCATCTGCTGTGAGAACACACGGAGTTTCCATTTTTTCTCCTTGCTGCATACTGAGCATAAGTAATTTGACATGTGGTTGCAGGACCCTTGATGTAATAATAATAATAAAAAATACTTCTGTGGAATGCCCTCCAAGGAGAGCTAAAGTGATTTGCAGACATTCACTAGTCAGTCTGGAGTGGTTGTGGCTGCAGCCCAGTGATGTTCCCGTGTCATGATGGCCAATTGGAGCTGACTGCAAGGTGATCTGAGCAGCAGTGGCCACTACAGTGCCCCAGGGCTTTGGAACAAAGGATGATTCTCAGGAAGTTCTTTACAGTGGTTATCGCTGAAATACAGTAGTTATGCCCAGTACTACTGTATAAAGACCTGATCCAGGCTCAACGTCCAAAACATCTTTACAATTTCTGTCTTTCAAATGCAGTTCCTCCCGTCAGTCTCCTAACCACCCCACGAGGCTGTTGTTTTTAAGCTCTTTTGAAGGTGAAGAAACAGAAGTGCAGAGGCACTAGATAACAGCCCCTAACGAGGCTGAGATTTGACCTGGATTGTCTTTCTATTATTGTATTTTTTTCTGTCTCCATTTGTATTCTCAGGACCAGGAAACCTTGAAGAGGCTAGTTGGAAATATATATATATATATATATATATTTTTTTTTTTCCTTAAGTGGAGGAAGTAGAAATATATAGGTTTTTTCTTTGAGGGGAGGAAGTAGAGTAGGAGGCATGGTAGGTGTGTAACAGTCCTGACAGAGGTAGCCAACCATGGAATTCTGGGTGGTTGAAAATATTCATTTAACATAGTGGCATCTTTGAAATGGGTAACCTGGAAAAAGAATTTTCCAGATGACTCCATTTTTAATGCTTATTTTCAGGATTCTCCATTCTTTTTATGAAAAGAATGTTGGAGAATATTTTATCTGGTTTCCTGAAACTAAAGCACATGTATTTTCAACTTGGATAGCATTGACCCTCCTTCAGAGAATTAATCCAACTTTCCCTCCAAATGGGCAAAGCTTACAAGCACCTAAGAGATCTGTAAGCACCAAGTAGCTTTTTCTTTTTGTAGTTCTAATGAATTAATTTTAAATTCTTGGTGCTTCCTTTGAATAACCAGGTTTTACTTTTCTTGAACTGTATATACATTTGTGACGGGTGTGTGTGTGTGTGTGTCTGCCTAACACACACCAAAAATTACATTTAACTTTTCATTGAGGGGCCTCTTGAGAGGGTCTAACTCTTCGATGGCCTTGGCTTTGATGGGCATCTTCTCTCCTATGGTTCACTACATCTCGGGTCAACAGTGTAGACTCAGAAAACCATTGCTCAGAGCAATTGTAGCACAGCACCTTGTTTAATGGATTTTAATAGGATTATTTCTTTTGTCCTTCCATCCTTCCATCTATCTGCACACTTTTCTGTTGTTCAGAACTTGTTCTCCTTCAATAATCTGTTAATTTCTCTTCTCATAGCTTCCAGAGAGCATTAAGAACTTGACACTATGTCAACAGAGTTGAGTAAGATACTGAAAACGAACAGCGTTTACCTCTCATGCCTGTATGTGACTATGAATTTCTAGTTGTATCCAGCTCAGCACTCAAGTTTTGAGTGTGTCCTGGGTACGGGATGCACTGTGTTAATGGCTGAGGGAGAATGAGGATACAGAAGACAAAGCCTCTGCTGGCATTCATCTTATCCTGGTGCGGGACTTAGAAGTGACCCCCCTGTGGGCTGGGCTTAGCCAAATGCTGTACCAGGGACATAGGAGAGTGAACTCATCTAAGTGAGAGGACTTGAGGGCAGAGAAAGGAGAGAGAGGAGAGACTTCCTAAGAGAGGGTCATTTTAAACCAGGTTGGAGGGTGTATATGGTTTCAGCACTGTCTCTGTAAGGACGGTACAGCAGAGAGATGAGATGGAAGTGAGCACTGGCATGGAGCAGGAGCTTACCACTCCCTTTTGGGGAATGTTCCCTGAGCCGTTCTGTTCAGTGGGAACATGGTGTGTAGTGTAGAATAATGGAAAGTAATCAGGACATGTAGGTTGTACCCATTTTATATAAAGGGAGTTAACTGCCAGGCGGGCATTCTGTGTAATATAGCGGTGATGTGAACCAGCTCAAGCCAGACTTCCACCCTTCAGTTCCCCGGAGTACCATAGGCACTAGTTGTGTAAACTTGGGCAAGTTTCTAGAATGTCCTGAGCCACATGTGTCTTGCCTATTCCATAGGAAGTGATGATGGTGTCTCCCTGAGAGGGCTGGTTGTGAGTGGTGAGTGAACTGATGGCATGTCAAGAGCTTGTTTCATTTGGCCTCATGAGATGCAATCTTTCTTTTTTTTTGAGGTGGAGTCTCCCCTGTCACCCAGGCTGTATTGCAGTGGCATGATCTTGGCTCACTGTAACCTCCGCCTCCCAGGTTCAAGCGATTCTCCTGCCTCAGCCTCCTGAGTAGCTGGGACTACAGATGCGTGCCACCATGCCCGGATAATTTTTATTTTTAGTAGAGATGGGGTTTTACCATGTTGGCCAGTCTGGTCCTGAACTCGTGACCTTAAGTGATCCACCCGCCTCGGCCTTCCAAAGTGCTGGGATTGCAGACATGAGCCACTGCGCCCGGCTGGTGATACAGCCTTTCTCTGATTGTCAGTAACAGTGGGAACAAGAGGGTGTGAAGGCACAGTGTTAATTTGTACTGCTCATGTCCCTCCCCTACCTGTTTATCTATAATTACGTTTTTCCCGATCTCCTAAAGTGCAGCAGTAAATTGCTCTGCCACCCTCAGTGGGAGCCTGTGACTTCCTCCAGGCCTTGTTCTTTGTGAAGTTTCTTACTCCACAGTGACCTCTGCTGGGTTTTAGTTTGCTTCTCAACAAGCCTGGTTTCAGAGGTGGGGGCCTGCACCTTTAAGGCAGCATCTGTTTGTTGCTAAGCACTGGGTTGAAATCACTGCCCAGAGAATGAACCGGAGAAAATAATGTGCCTGTGTAAGACAAGAGCCTTTAGGAGAGAGTGTCCGGGTTGGTTCCTGGCATCCCTGGCTCCTTGCATCTGGTCCTGTCTTTTCCTTTGTCATTGGCACGTGTGGGGATGTTCATTCTGGCTGTGATCACCCTTCCAGAAAAATGTGCTGAAAGCAACAGATCCGTGACAGATCCAGAAATGTCACTTCAAAGTTGAGCGCCATGTTTTCAAAAAGATGACACAGAGAGATGGATTTTTGTTTTGCTTTGTTCTTTGAAATTTCTTTATGATGTCTCTTCTAGTTTTTAAATCCTACATAGGAGGATCTTTTACTTTGTATTTAAAAATGCATGGAATTCAAAGTAAAATCACCCATTAATGATAACTTTAAAGTATGATGAATGATATATAATAATGTGATAGTATTGAATCTATTGGTGACATTTTTTGGTATGTAAGGTGTTTCACATAAGTGACCTCTTTCGCTCACAAAACTTAAGTCACAAGTAATTTTTTCAATATTAATTATATTAATAATGTCCTCTTTTACAAAATAGCTGAATCGTAGCAAGGTAAATCTTGTCGTAGGCCATACTTTGCTGGTAGCGTCTGAGACTTTTGATTTCAAAGCCCCAAATCTTTTCTTTACTACTACGTGAATGTAAGAACCTAGCCAGAGAGAAACGTGTCTACATTGCTTAAGAAATGTATGCTATTTTTGTTATGAATTATGAAAGGACATATTAGCATGAAGTCAGCAATTGTTGTGATGATGTAGTTTGGCAAACTAAACTTTCTTGGGAAGGGCTTCCTGAAGGTGGTATTCTTTGAGATGATTTTCCAACAGTGTCTGTGTGTGAGGTAGCTGAAGGATAGAGAGAAGATTTATCAGGACTACAGGTAATTTTAAGGAACAAATAGATTTCTATCAGTGATGAGTTAGGCTAAAATTAAAAAGAAGAAACAAAGACAAAAAAACCAGGTAGACTTAGAAGAGAAAGTTCGTGCTTGGATGAAGTGCAGTTCAGGGTTAGGATAGCAGGCAGATGTCAGTGGCCATGGACAAGGTGTGTCTGGAATTTAGTGGAAGGTCGGAGAGGGATTATGGCTTAGACGCAGGCTTCACAGTGGCCCTTCTCAACCATGATCCCAGAGTAGTAAGCGTGGATACTCAGCAGTCCTTACATGGATTGCGGTGTTCTTTTTTTATTTTTTTGAGACAGGCTCTTACTCTGTTGCCCAGGCTGGAGTGCAGTGGCGTGATCTTGGCTCACTGTAACCTCTGCCTCCCAGGTTCAAGCGATTCTCCTGCCTCAGCTTCCCAAATAGCGGGGACTACAGGCGCATATCACCACGCCTGGCTAATTTTTGTATTTTTAGTAGAGACGCTGTTTCACCATGTTGGCCAGGCTGGTCTTGAACCCCTGACCTCAGGTGATCTGCCCGCCTTGGCCTCCCAAAGTGCTGGGATTATAGGCGTCAGCCACCGTTTCCAGCTGGATTGTGGTGTTCTAACTCGGCATAAGCGGCCAATCGACACAGTGGAAAGAACACAGGACAGGCAGTCACTGACTTTCACTCCACTTCCCGTGGCTGCAGTTTCATCTGCGTAAAATGAGTGAGGAAACATTGCTGGCCTTAGAAGGCTGTGAGAAGCCAGTGATGTAAAGCGTGTGAGTGTTTACTCTAAATAGTCCATAAATGAACGGGACATTTGGCTGGTGGTTTCCTTCATTTGTTAATCAAATTTGTCTGCATTTTCTTTTGGCATCTACAAACAGGTCGACGAACTTCTGCATATGTATGGTTCAACAGTAGACAGTGTTCCCCGAGACAATGCATGGGAAATCCAGACTTATGTCCACTTTCAGGATAATCACGGAGTTACTGTAGGGATCAAGCCAGAGCACAGAGTAGAAGATATTTTGACTCTGGCATGCAAGGTAATGGATTTTGCTGCAAAAATATACTTCTGAGTAGAAATAATCATTAATGTTGCAATCTTATGCCTTCTAAATTCATGTGGTATTCAAGGGCCCAGTTTCCACACCAGGGAACATATTAGCATATTTATTAGTTAATGTATTTATTAGCATATTGATTAATTTGCATTCTATTCCTTGATCTCTTTAGAAGAATGAGTTATTAGATCATGATCCCCCACCTTCATGAAGAACCTGAGCTAATCTACTGAAATTCTATGTATACTTTGGTATCTAGAATAATTATGAAATCCATTGCTATTTAAGTTACTTAGAGATGGTGTGTTATAAGAAGGCAGCATAAACTTTGAGGTAATTTAATTTAATCCTAAATAGTTTTATCGGATTTCTCCAGATTAAACACGAAACTTGATATATTCACAGTTGCTTTATGGAGATTAATATATGATGATGTTTTATTCATTTTTCAAACTGGGTTTCATTCCTGATCTGAAAAGGGAGTTTATGGTAAGTCTTAAAGAGGGCCCTCTGAGAGAGAATATATTCAGCAACATCAGATCAGAAGCTTTTCGACCACCAGGTGGTGTAGTAGAGCTTAAATAGTTTTAAGTTTCCAGAGAAAATACAATCAAATATGTTGACATGGTGAAAAAGGCATATAGAGTTTAAGTAATGCTTAATCATGTGCACTTAATAAATGTGAAAGATGTTTAATTTTAGTCCCCCTTTTTCACTTTGACTTGAAACATTAGGATTCTGTACATTTATATGTAGTTTATATCCTTATGAACTTAATTCCCTTTTGCTCCCATATGTAACGTTTTTATTCAGAAAACCAACAATGTTCTATACCAATGATACCCTCTATTAAACTCATAATTTTCTGAGTAATAAAGGGTATCAGAAGCAGTGGGTCGGCCAGGCGCGGTGGCTCACGCCTGTAATCCCAGCACTTTGAGAGGCTGATGCGTCGGATCACAAAGTCAGGAGATCGAGACCATCCTGGCTGACACGGTGAAACCCCGTCTCTACTAAAAATACAAAAAATTAGCCGGACGTGGTGGGGACGCCTGTAGTCCCAGCTACTCGGGAAGCTGAGGCCGGAGAATGGCATGAACCCGGGAGGCGGAGCTCGCAGTGAGCCGAGATCGCGCCACTGCACTCCAGCCTGGGCGACAGAGCGGGACTCCGTCCCAAATAAAAAAAAAGAAAAAAAAAGAAGTAGTGGGTCAGTTTGACCCAGTTAGAGCATATGCCTGAGAGAAATTTCTCACTGTTGAAAATATGCATGACAGAGAAAATATGAGTGTGTGTGTGTAAACATTTTCCTTTTGAAAAGTTTTTGGAGTAGGACATTCTTAATTCTGAAGTCTGTAGATTTGTTCACATTTTACAAATTTCTGTATTTTAGTAATGAGAAACAAGGTTAGGCTCAACCTAACTAAAGAGATGGCATTTGCTGAGCTGGTAAGATTTCTTCTACTATCAGATATGTTCTACTGTAATCTCTTAAAAATGCATCTTTTGCCTTTAATCATAAGCAATAGTGTTCAGAGAAAACCTTCTTAAAAATAATTGTCTGCCGGGCATGGTGGCTCATGCCTGTAATCCTAGCACTTTGGGAGGCCGAGATGGGCAGATCACGAGGTCAGGAGATCACGACCATCCTGGCTAACATGGTGAAACCCCGTCTCTACTAAAAATACAAAAAATCAACCGGGCGTGGTGGCGGGCGCCTGTAGTCCCAGCCACTCGGGAGTCTGAGGCAAGAGAATGGCGTGAACCCAGGAGGCGGAGCTTGTAGTGAGTGGAGATCACGCCACTGCACTCCAGCCTGGGCAACAGAGCGAGACTCCGTCTCAAAAAATAAAAAAAAAATAAAAAAAAAAAAAATAGTTGTCCCCCTTTACTTTTTTGCATACTAGTATGCATATATTTATTTATTTATTTATTTGAGATGGAGCCTTGCTCTGTCATCCAGGCTGGAGTGCAGTGGTGCTGTCTCAGCTCACTACAACCTCCACTTCCTGGGTTCAATCATTTCTTCTGCCTCAGTCTCCCAAGTAGCTGGTATTACAGGTGTGTGCCACTAGACCTGGCTAATTTTTGTATTTTTACTGTAGTCAACGTTTTGCTGTATTGGCTAGGCTGGTCTCCAACTCCTGACCTCAAGTAATCCACCCTCCTTGGCCTCACAAAGTGCTGGGATTACAGGTGTGAGCCACTGTGCCTGGCCTGCATCCAAATGTTTAAATTAGAGCTCTTATATAGGTTTAAATTCAGCAAATTTTTTGTGGTATTCTTTTAGCGATTTCTACTTTGATTTTTAATGAGCCTGCTAACCAATGATGGATTTAGAAAGAGCATTTAAAATCTGAATGACTGTCTTCTTCTTTATAGATGAGGCAATTGGAACCCAGCCATTATGGCCTACAACTTCGAAAATTAGTAGATGACAATGTTGAGTACTGCATCCCTGCACCATATGAATATATGCAAGAACAGGTAAGTGTGCACTAGCTTTAGAAAGGGAGACTGAACCACATCCATGGCGTTTTGATTCTGAAAAATGTCATTTCTGGGAAAAATTTTGTTTAAATCCGGCACCTAGTTTGGAAACAGTCTCTATATAAATGGTAACTTAATAGCTTTCTTGTTTTATTATGAAAAATAGTGTCAAAGTAGTTTTTCAAGGTATCATAACATGAAATCCTCTGATTTTGTTGTTTTCACCTTTTGCAGGTTTATGATGAAATAGAAGTCTTTCCACTAAATGTTTATGATGTGCAGCTCACGAAGACTGGGAGTGTGTGTGACTTTGGTAAGTGTAAGGAATGCCCCTTTCAGGGAGTTATGTGGTTCATCTTTGCCTACTTTGCCCCAGTATCTTTGGACTTAATGCTTTTCCCTTACATTCACGTTTTCAGAATATATGACAGTAGTTTCTGAACTTCCTTTCTCTTCCTACATTTCTATTTATTGATATTAGCAGGTGACACAGATAGATATCAGTATTAGAGGGAAATGCCAAAGTAATTAAATGGAATGAATATAAAATTGATGGGAATTTGAAAATATAGATTAATAACACCATGTACTGTGTACTGATGCTGCTCTGAGCAGATCAACTCATGATTCATAGGAGAGTTGCTTTCATCTCTAGTGTCTTTGCTCTTGGTTTTCTCTTCCTACCTGGAATGCTCCCCTTCTTTCCTCTTTCTTCCCCCATCCCTCCTCTCTAATGACATGAATCCTACTGTCCTTCAAGAACCAACTGAGGGTCTAACTTTCTTGAAGAAACCGTATCTGATTGCTTTAGCTTTACTTCTTTCTTTCTTCCCTGAGTTTAACAGTTAAGAGTCAGCCAGGCATGGTGGCTCACGCCTGTAATCCCAGCACTTTGGGAGGCCAAGGCAGGCAGATCACCTGAGTTTGGGAGTTCGAGACCAGACTGACCAACATAGAGAAACCCCATCTCTGCTAAAAATACAAAATTAGCCAGGCGTGGTGGCACATGCCTGTAATCCCAGCTACTTGGGAGGCTGAGGCAGGAGAATCGCTTGAACCCAGGAGGCAGAGGTTGCGGTGAGCCGTAAGCTGAGATCGCACCATTGCACTCCAGCCTGGGCAACAAGAGCGAAATTCCATCTCAAAACTAAACAAAACAAAAAACAATTAAGGGTCAGTACTTCTGAAGTCACTTAATAGCATCATTTCCTCCATTTCTCTTTGATTAGATAATACTTGGTAAATATATCCATAGAAACAATGGTTAATGATTGGTAAATACCTCCATAGAAACACTATTTCTTACCTTGTTAAAATATGTTGATACATGATTATTTTCCTTAAAATGATTCAAACTAATAATAAATTAAAGTTTATAATATGTTAAAATGTCGTTTTTAGGATACTTTCGTTTTTTAAAAATTTGTATAATCTTTTCTGACCCGTATGTTATTTTTTTATTTTTTATTTTTTTTGAGACAGAGTCTTGCTCTGTCGCTCAGGCTGGAGTGCATTGGCACGATCTTGGCTCATTGCAACCTCTGCCTCCTGGGTTCAAGCAATTCTCCCTGCCTCAGCCTTCCAAGTAGCTGGGATTACAGGTGCCTCACCTGCCACTACACCTGGCTAATTTTTGTATTTTTAGTAGAGATGGGGTTTCACCATGTTGGCCAGGCTGCTCTTGAACTCCTGGACTCAAGTGATCCGTCCACCTCAGCCTCCCAAAGTGCTGGGATTACAGGTGTGGGCCACTGCACCCGGACCCCATTTTATGTTGGTTTTTCCTTTGAAGCCCTCTCGGCCTTTTTTCTCCTCCTCTTGGCCTTCACTGTGCTTTTTGTGGTTGCCATTTGTGTTCATCTTTGTACTGGAATGAGTGAATGAAGACACTTGCAAAGATACTCTCTGGTGAGACCGTAATCTGCCAGGCTTTGCTGGGGTCCCAGAGGAGACCTGGGGAACAGGACATTCTTGCTGTCCTCAAAGAACTCTCCGTATTAGGGGACCAAGACATGGAAACCTGTGCTCCTCACTGTGGCATCACAGAGGGGGACACTAAGTCAGGAGCCATGCATTCAGAAGAGGGAAGGTCTCCCTAGGATTTGCATGTAATCTTATATATTTAGGGCAAGCACTGTATTCATCCAAGCATTTTTTTCACCTTCTTAAAATGCTCAACCCCATAGTTGTTTCTCAGCAATTATTTGTTGTATTGAACTGAATTTCATGTATTTCAGTAAGAGTATTTTTTTGCTGTTAAATTTGTTTCTAAATTTTTAATTGTGGTAATAGACACATAACATAAAGTTTATCGTCTTGACCACTTTTCGGTGTACCGTTTTGTGATGTTAAGTACATTCAAAATGTTGTGCTACCATCATCTATCTCTACAAATCTTTTCAGCTTGTAAAACTGAACTCTGTACCCATTTAACACCAACTGCTCATACTGTCCTCCCCCTAGCCCCTGGCAACCACCACTTTAATACTTTGTATCTCTCGGAATTCCCCTGGCAACCACCGTTCTATTAATACTTTCTACCTCTCTGAAGTTGACTGCTCTAGCTACTCATATAAATAGTATTATACTGTGTTGTCTATTTGTGACTGGCTTATTTTACTTAGCATATTCTCCTCAAAGTTCACCCAAATTGTAGCATATGCCAAGATCTTTTTCCTTTGTAAGACTGAATGATATTCCACTGTATGCATAGATCACATTTTGCTTATCCATTCGTCCATTGACAGACAGTTGGGGTATTTCCACCACTTGGCTATTGTGAATTATGCTGTTATGCACGTGGCTGCATGGTCTCACCTTTTGAATAAAAGTTATGTTTTTATATTTCTTAAGCCTCTTGTCTGACATTTTTCTTTTTCTACCCCCGCAAGATATTTGTACTTTCAAAATAGTTGTAATTTAGACTTTCTCAACATACTGTACTTACAAGAAAATATGTTCAAGGAGATACTGCCGATGTGGTTGGAGAAGTTGAGTGTGGTGGGTTGAGACGTGCTTTTTCCTTTTATTTTCTTTCCTAGGGTTTGCAGTTACAGCGCAGGTGGATGAGCATCAGCATCTCAGCCGGATATTTGTAAGCGACGTTCTTCCCGATGGCCTGGCGTATGGGGAAGGTCCGTGTGGCACACCGTGCCTCTGTTGCCTCTTAATTTGCAACTGTGGAATACAGCCTGGCTAGTGAATGTTTCTTCATACAGTTTTGTCAGAAAAAGATTTCTCTTGGAATTTTAAAGAAAGTAAACCTAAGAGTTTAATTGGAAATGTGACCAAACACAGCCTCTCACTCCCATAAACCCAGCTGCTCAGGAGGCTGAGGTGGGAACATGGGAGGATTGTTTGAGTCCAGGAGTCCAAGACCAGCCTGGGAGATACAGTGAGACTCCTGCCTCCATAAAAAAGGACAGAGAGAAGCCGGGCACAGTGGCTCACAGCTCTAATCCCAGCACTTTGGGAGGCCGAGGTGGGCGGATCACGAGGTCGGGAGATCGAGATCATCCTGGCTAACACGGTGAAACTCTATCTCTACTAAAAATACAAAAACATAGCCAGGAGTGGTGGTGGGTGCCTGTAGTCTCAGCTACTCGGGAGGCTGAGGCAGGAGAATGGCGTGAACCCGGGAGGCGGAGCTTGCAGTGAGCCGAGATTGCACCACTGCACTCCAGCCTGGGCGACAGAGTGAGATTCCGTCTCAAAAAAAAAAAAAAAAAAAAAAAAACGAGAAAGAGAGAGAGAGAAAAGAAAGAAAATACATATGCCTATATATAGAGAGAGCATGTGTGTGTGTTTAAAAGACAGAAAGTGTATACATATATATAGACAGGGGGAAGGAGGAAGAGAGTGTGAGACAGGCAGACACTGATGGAACAGAGTTAACATGAGAACACTAGAAAAATATTAGAAAAAGCAATGAATGAGTGGTTCTCAAGTTGTTTCTCTTTCAAACTGTTTCTTCTAATAGTAGCTGTGAGGGAGCTAACATTTGTTTTGCTCTTAGTGGCATCTAAATACTATACATTTTGGCCCTTTAATTCTTTTCTGTTTTTCTTATTTAAAAGACGGAGTCTTGCTATATCACCCCAGGCTGGCCTCAAACTCCTGGACTCAAGTGATCTTCCCACCTCTGCCTCCTGATTAGCTGGGACTACAGGCACCTGCCACTGTGCCCGGCTGGCACTTTCTTTGAAGAAAGCGACAAACAAAACAGCCCCTAGGAGTACATGGTTTGAGTTTGCAGCCTTCTTTCATCTTAAAATATTTCTCACAGTAATCCCTCTCTCTTTTTTTCTGTTTCTCCTTCCTTTTTCTCAGGGCTGAGAAAGGGCAATGAGATCATGACCTTAAATGGGGAAGCTGTGTCTGATCTTGACCTCAAGCAGATGGAGGCTCTATTTTCTGAGAAGAGCGTCGGACTCACTCTGATTGCCCGGCCTCCGGACACAAAAGCCACCCTGTGTACATCCTGGTCAGACAGTGACCTGTTCTCCAGGGACCAGAAGAGTCTGCTACCTCCTCCTAACCAGTCTCAACTGCTGGAGGAATTCCTGGATAACTTTAAAAAGAATACAGCCAATGGTAAGGCTTTGTTCTGACTTTCTTCTTAACTGCTGGTATCAACAGCCAATATTTTTAGGCTGTAATTTTGCTTGCAAACTCAGATTATTTAAGCTATTCAAAGAATGTTTTCTAATTTATTAGAAGAACACAGATGCCAACTGGAGTAGATTTTATCAAAATTTCATGCATTTTAGTAATTATAGCGCTTTCAAGAAAATAGAAAATAATTATTTTTGCACAAAATAACATTTTTAAAACATCACGGACTCTTTAAAAATCACCCATAGTGTTTAGTCTTGTAGTGGCTCTGTGACTGAAGGCAGATGAAATCCTGCATAAATGCCATAGTGGAAAGATTTTTCTTATTTGGTTGAACCTGAGGCATAGCCATTTTGCAGTAATCTGTTGGGCTCTTAAACAGCCTGTGCATTTCAGTTCAGTTATATCTTTTGTGAAGTACTACTTTCTTAATAAACAGCAAACTTTCTTTTTTAAAATTTATTTTTATTTTTATTTTTTTGAGACAGAGTGTCACTCTGTCGCCCAGACTGGAGTGCAGTGGCTTGATCTCGGCTCACTGCAACCTCTGTCTCCTGGGTTCAAGAGATTCTCGTGCCTCAACCTCCTGAGTAGCTGAGATTACAGGCGTGTACCACCATGCCTGGCTAATTTTTGTATTTTTAGTAGAGGTGGGGCTTCACCATGTTGCCCAGACTGGTCTCAAACTCCTGACCTCAGGTGATCCACCCGCCTCGGTCTCCCAGAGTGCTGGGATTACAGGTGTGAGCCACCGTGCCTGGCCAGTAAATAGCAAACTTTTAATGTAGGTCATGAATTTTAAAACTTTGTGAAGGCATAAAAATGAAAAACTGTGTGCCAGCATATTTTTCTCACGGTAAGACTTCCATATGAGGAAATCATTTGAAGGTCTGAAGTTTTGAGTGTATCATTCATGTGTATTTCATGCACTGCAGTCAAGTAAATTAGGGTACTGAAAACCAGTAGTTTTGCTTTGTACCTCTGGAGAGCCCGGGTCAAGCTCCACAGGAGACCAAGTGTGGGGTCTTTTTCCTGGGAGAGCACAGAGCAATTTTTATACTTAATTACGATGATAATGGATTTCCAATTGAAATCTCTGCATGATTACCAAAAATGAATGAAAAACACCAAAGAGAAGTTGTTAGGATTGATTTAATTATAAAGGAAGTTTATTAGGTCATTTTTGGAATTAAAAAATCAGATGGTAAGATTTGTGATTCAATAAGGTATCTCGTGCTTTCTCCTCCTCTCTTGGGGCCTTCCTCTAATTTAAAATGCCATTAAATGGACTATTGGCATATAAAAGTGAATGTCATAAAACAAAAATTATGATGGAACTTATTAATTACTTGGGTATATTAGGGCCATCATTCAGCTACCCTAGGCTGTTGTTATGGGCCTGAGTATTCCATATAATACATGCATGTGTCCATTTGTTGGATTCATTACTCTTGAGGGATACATTCACTACCTGTGTTATGTCTCTATGTATTTTATCATAATAAGAAATTACCACAGAGGCTATAATACTTTTGGTACTTGTGGGAATGAATTCCTATAGAAAACAGAGAAAGGGGCAAATGTACCTTTTTTTTTTTTTTTTTTTTTTTTGAGACAGAATCTTTCTTCTCTGTCACCCAGGCTGGAGTGCAGTGGCACAATCTTGGCTCACTGCAACCTCCACCTCCCGGTTTCAAGCCTCCGGGGTAGCTGGGACTACAGGAATACGCCACCACGCCTGGATAAATTTTGTATTTTTAGTAGAGATGGGGTTTCACCATGTTGGCCAGGCTGGTCTTGAACTCCTGACCTCAAGTGATCTACCCTCCTCAGCCTCCCAAAGTGCTGGGATTACAGGTGTAAGCAACCGTGCCCGGCTGTTTTTCTTTACTTTTTAATTTTTTTAAAAAATAGTAAGGATCAAGCAGGTGAGTTAAGCCACTTTTATTTATTTATTTATTTATTTTGCTAGGGAAACAGAATAAAGAGGCAGTCCTGGATCTGTTAAACCGCTATTCTATTACTCATCTTAGGCAGCCATTCGGACTGTCTAATCCTTTATACCCTATGTCTGTGTGGACAAAGAGCTTAGTTAGCCAGGCAGGCACGGTGCTTGTCCACATCATGCCTCCTGATGGAACCTTGCAGGTTCTTCCACTGCCAGCCTAGTGGGAGCCACTAACCCTTTCCTGGTGTCCTGGCAAGACTGTGCTCTCTGCGTGTGACAGTCTCCCAGGCAGCGCCCCGCCCGCCTCTGCCCTGAGCTTTACCATTCCTCCCCTCTCCTAAGCTCCAGGTGGCTGTTCCATAGTGATGCTGCTTGTGCTGGAAAAAACAGCCCCAGCAGACTCCTTCCCCAGACACCACAAACATAGACTTTTCTTTTTCTTTTTGAGATAGTTACATTGCTTGTGAAGGAAGTTAAATGCCTGTGGGCAAACATCTCGGAAGGAAGTCTTCCATTTTGAAGGTTGAGGGGACAAGAAAATAAGGGTAGGTGGGTGAATTAAAAGGTAAAAGTGAAAAAAGACCAGGTCTCTCATTCATATGCAACATCTGAATGGCAAGAGAAGCCTATGTTTGTGGAAACTCTGAGAGGTGGCATGGTAACAAGCATACAGGTTTTGAGTCAGACGTGGGTTCGGGTCCTGGGCTGCCCTGTACGGGTTTTTTGACTCATCCAGGGAGTTCTGGGCTTTGGTGGATACTACCCCAGCCTCTTTACCCTGGTGGAAACGGTCCTGAGGTGCAGTCCACACAGCTCTGCAGATGGGCTCTGGAATGAGCCCCAGCTGCCCACAGCATCCTCGCTTTCACACCTCCCATGGGCTTCCTGCCCTTCCTGCCACACTCTTCCTACCCCCTCCTTTGGGAATCTCAGGGTTACCTTCCAAATAAACTTCTGTACCCAAATCCTTGGCTCAGACTCTGCTTTTTGGGGAGCCTGAATGAAGATGCTGAGCCTCACTTTTCTCATCCAGAGGATAATGTTTCTCCCGCTGCTCCTGTGGACCCTGTGAGTTTGGGGGAGTTCCTGTCTGTGGCATGTTCAGCCCAGTGTTTTACTTGGCAGGAATTCTGAAAATGTGCTTCTCCTCCTCCTCCCTCTCCTTTGCAGCTTCCTGTTTTATTAAAAATTACCTTGATTTGCTTTTGCAATGAATTAGAAAACAGTAATCCCATTTTTTAACTAAAAAAGTTAAAATTTACAGAAATCAAAAATTTAAATGACTTTGACAAACAGTTTTTAATACAACTTTAATACAACTTTGAAGTAACTTAGCAGTGGCCAGCCATTTGAGAGCCTGCCTTTCCCTAAATTTCACGTTCCCTTGGCATTGCTAGAAGGCAATCATGTACTTGAAAAGAAGGAAAGTTCTGTTTGCTTTTCCAGAGAAGCCAATCCTTTCCTTGCTATAAAAACCAAATGGCTGGCTCTCTGGGAAAGAAGACCTGTTTTTTAAAAAATAGAAATTATAAGAATATCAGAAGGCAGATGAAAAGGAAAGCCTTAAGCACTTGTTTGGGCTTATGTTA
The DNA here is from genome assembly GCF_008728515.1 of Papio anubis. NCBI lineage: Eukaryota > Metazoa > Chordata > Mammalia > Primates > Cercopithecidae > Papio > Papio anubis. The sequence goes on along the minus strand of NC_044981.1, from coordinate 107,120,892 downwards.
ACCATCCAAACGGAATATTTATAGCCCCCTATCGAGCGCTTAAAATGTTGGGGGGCGGGGGTGCCCTGGGAACAAGAGTTCAGGGCTTTCAGTCATGTCCTGAAGTTTATGTTGGTTAACCTTTGTCACTTGATCAGTTTCAAGTGGGGGAGGGAAACCCTGTCTCTGTCTATATCTCTGTATCTAATCAGTCTTTGACTGAAAGAGGTGTTAGTCACAGTGGCAGGTCCCAGGAAACTAGGGGGTTGCTTGTGGGTTGCTGTTAAGGTTCTGCTTTTCTAGAAAAGAAGCATCCTTGCAGTATTTGACATTCATTGATATGAATAATGTTTAGGAAAATGGGTCTCAAACTTCCTAGTGCCCAGGACTCAACCTGCTGAGCTTAATGAAAATGTAGACTCCAGGGTTTTGCTGTCGATGCACCTCCTGCAGGAGGCTTGGGGCAGTGCAAGCTAACTTCCCCCCCCGTCCGGCTCCCCCGGCTTTTTTTTTATTTTTTTTTGAGATGGAGTTTTGCTCTTGTTGCCCAGGCTGGAGTGCAATGGTGCGGTCTCGGCTCACCGCAACCTCCACCTCCTGGTTCAAGAGATTCTCCTGCCTCAACCTCCCGAGTAGCTGGGATTACAGTCATGCGCCACCATGCCTGGCTAATTTTTTATTTTTAGTAGAGATGAGGGTTCTCCATGTTGGTCAGGCTGGTCTCGAACTCCCGACCTCAGGCGATCTGCCCGCCTTAACCTCCCAAAGTGCTGGGATTACATGTGTGAGCCTCCGCGCCCAGCCGCAAGCCCCATTTTTAACCTGGGCAGGTGTGGAAAGCAGCCCTGGAGAGCCAGCCTCTCTAGCCTGCATCGGCTGGAGAGCAGCCCTGGGGCTGGTGTGAGCACTCCTGCTGCCCATTGGCCATTAGTCTAAAAGAGGTGGCCTGAAATGGAGCAGTAGGACTTACTGTTTCCTGTATGCTGAGGTTTTGAGGATGGAATGAGATAATATGTGTAAAGTTCCCAGTACATGATCGCTGTTGCGCATGTGTGTTCTTAGGAATCGTGTGTCCCAAACCTCCACCATTGTCTTTCCTCGTGTGCTCAGCATGCAGGCAGTTGACTCTGAGCTCACCTCATTTGTTGCTCAGTCCATGCTTGGAAGACACCATATTCCATTTGGCAAATCACTTACACTAGGAAGCAAAGATCTTCCAGCTTCGCTCCACTATGCCTGTGATGCTCTGTGAGGAGCAGAAGAGACAGGAATATATGGAGAATTGATGAGGGTTCAGTATGAAGTTCCTCTGCTTCCTAAGAAATGAATGACCGTTTGATTTTGCCTTGAAGGGCTTACATTTCTGTTCTAGTTATTCACGGTGGAGAGAGGAAATGTCCATAGGCTGTATTTGACTTGAGCGGAAATATCATCTGTAAAAACTTTATAGAGAGAATTAATTTTACCACTGGAATTCCCCAAAGAGGCCAGTGTTATTTTAGAGCCAACAAGGTGACCATTGAAGGGATTGGACAGGCCAGACCTGTTTATACTGGGACCCTGTTAATGCTGTATTTGTGATTTATGTATGAAAATCCCTTTTCTAGTGTTTGCCATCTTTTGAAACATTCCAGCAGCTTTTAAGAAAGTCTCATTGGGCATAGAGTTTCTGAACAAAGTCTTTATGTAAACACTGAACTTGTCGCATTAATGAACTCTCCATCTATAAACAGCCATTAATCCTACCTTGTTAGGATTGGAGGTATATTTAGTAGGGGACAAAATAGAAAAGACCTATATTTTCCTTCCATTTAGACGATATAAATCCAACACATGCTTACCAGATGATGAAGGTAATTGCAGCCTGAGGTTCTTTTTTAGCCTCCACGCCCCCTTTGAATCATTCTTTTTTAAAATTGCCGTGAGTAGTGTAGAGTCTCAAGCTACCAGAAGCCACTTAGATGTAAATTTGCTCTTTGGAATGAATTGCTCTTGGGAATGTATGTGTCCATTATATAGCTTCTCACCAGGGAAAAGAATTATAGAGCCAGCTCTGATGTGGCAAACCCACTTATTTCCTGTTTATGAGAGTGAGGGCATTTTGGCTTCCGTAGCCTGTTTAGGATGACTAACAGCATTTAGCTCAGAGAATGCTCTGTTTGTGTGTAAAACTGCTATTACTGAGTCTGGCTGGCTGACACCCCAGATTTCCAGATGTAAAAACATATTAGTGTTCCTAAAGATGAGTGGTACATTTTTTTTTTTTTAAATCAGAAAACAATCTGATTGGGAAATACTGGCTTTACCAGGACACAGAACTTCCGTCTCAGAATTACGAGTTTGTTGTGTCTGTGCTGAAGATCGGTTTCATTTCCATCAGTGTGGAAGTGAGCGTGTGGCTTTCTCTTAGTGGTGAAAAAAATTAAGATCCTGGGATACCAATTTCCTTATAAAACTTAGTTTTGTTTGATTCTCTTTTTCTTATTCTCAGTCATTTATTTATTCACTTGTACGTTTAACAGATAACCTTTTGTGAAATGTCGAGGGTACATAAAGGTGAATTACACATTATTTCATATTCTCAAGAAGCTCATAGTTGAAAACACTTGTAAATAATTCCTGGCTCCAAAGAAAACAAACATTTGCAATGAAGAGAATTAGAGGTCAGAGGTGGGATTCCCACTAATTTTGCTGTTTTACAAGAGCAAAGGCACTCAGAAGCAAGGCACAGGGCTCTCATTATCAGCGTCAGAGGACAGTTTCTGAAAGGGTTTGTGCTTATCTCAGCACTGCGGATGGACAGGCCGTGGACCTGGAGGTGTGTAGTGGCGGTGGAGTGAAGGGCATCTCACATAGAGCAAGCAAGCTGGAAGACAGAGGCTGCATGTAGAGGTCACGGGAAGAAAGGTTGGAAAGTCTATTGGGGCCAGATTGTAGAAAACACTGAATTCCAGGAATTTATAACATATCATTGCATGCATCTGAAAAACCAACTAGCTAATTAACTAACTAATGAGTATTGTATTACTACTTCCCCCTGCCTTCTATAAAATATGGAGAACTTGTCTGCTCATTTGATGGCCACTGGAGTGTGTGTGACTTGAAAAGCTTGCCCCTGCCTGTCACCTCTCTCATCCCACCAGTCTGGCTTCATTCTTTTGGATCTTAGAGTATTGTTGTGTTGAATGATCATAAGTCCCTTATAAAATAAATACTCAAATGTTTTAGAGTAAAGAGTGAATAAAGGAACACCTATATGTTCTCTGTAAAACCTAAGTCTTCCTCAGCATTGGGAAGCCATCTCCACTAAAGTGTGGTCCTCACCGGTCCCCTTTAGGGGTGAGGTAGATGGAATAACACCCTGCTGGCCTGTGACAGGGGCAGCTGGTGGGGAGGGGACAGCCCATGACAAAGAGGACCAGGCAGTATGAGGGTCAGGAGGAGAACTGTTAAATAAACGTTCCCAGCATTTTGAGTAAAAATCAGTCTTGGCTTTTCTCTCTGAACATTAAATATAAATACATCTTTCAGATAAAAATTTACAGAAGTTCTCTGAAGCACACTGTGTGAAATATGTGTTGGCTCTGCCACTTTTGATAGACAGTTGAGAGTTTGGGGTGCCAGGCAGGTCTCCTATGAAGGTAGAGGGAGCCAACTCTCTCTGAAGCAGTTGTTCTATGAAACCATTGGCTGCTGAGAAGAGGAAACTTTACAGCCTGTTACATAAGGAAAAAAAAAAAAAAGATCTCACTTTCCTGTCGGTGTTATGAGTACTGGCTGCCAAATGGTGCTTGTTTGTGTTTCTATTTTTTTCCCCTTCTTTTGTAAGGGGCTTGAAAGTGAATTATATTTCTCACTTTATTCCTGCCTATGAAGGAAGTGAGATCCTTGGGAAGGACCAAGTGTGATAATTATCTTCCTACTCTCATGTTTAGAGATAACTGTATTGTGGCACTATCTTCACTTTTTCAGATGGTAATACATGTGCATGGTACGAAATGCCAGCAGTGTAGAAGGGTAAACAGTGACAGCTAAGTCCCCCAAGCTACATCGGGCAGTGTTGAAGAGCATGAACACCATCTGATGACCTAGTTCAGGTTCTGGCTCCAGCCTCTCCTACTCACTAGTTGTGTGACCTTGGGCAAGTCACTTAACTTGAAAGCTTAGTTTTTGCAACTATAAAATGGTCTAGGATTTTTGTGGGAGCAACGGACTAATATTTGGAAAGCACTAGATACTGCCTGGCACATAGTAAAGGCCATGTAAGTGTTTGTTGAATATGTAGATACATTCCTCCTACCCTCTTCTTAGCCGTGCAGTGTGTCTTCCAGAGGTCATCATTGTTCTTAGTTTCTTTCTCATCCTGGCCTGGAGAATTCTAAATATTGAGGAAAATTGGCTGGGCGCGGTGGCTCACGCCTGTAATCCCAGGACTTTGGGAGGCTGAGTCAGGCCAATCATTTGAGCTCAGGAGTTCAAAGACCAGCCTGCGCAACATGGTGAAACCCTGTCTTTATTAAAAATACAAAAATTAGCTGGGTGTAGTGGTAGACACCTGTAGTTCAGGCTATCACTCGGGAGGCTGAGGCAGGAGAATCGCTTGAACCCAGGAGGTGGAGGTTGTAGTGAGCCAAGATTGTGCCACTGCATTCCAGCCTGGATGACAGAGCAAGACTCTGTCTCATAAAAAACAAGAACAACAACAACAAAAAAATTGGGGAAAATACTGGGGTATTTTTCTGCCTTGTTTTTACTCCATTGCCTTAGTACATGGCTGTGGTGGACAGAATAATGGCCCATCCCAAACATGTCCACATTCGAATCCCCAGAACCTGTGAATATGGCAAAAGAGATTTTAAATTTCAAAATACTTTGAAGATGTGATTAAGTTAATTATGTTGAGATGGGGGAGGGATTTTCATGGATTAGGTGGGAGGTCCAGTGTAATCACAGGGATCCTTACTGGAGGGAGGAGGGTCAGAATCAGAGAAGTAAATGTGATGAGGGAGGGAGAGAGGTGGCAGCCATGAGCCAAGGAAAGCAGGCAGCCTCTAGAATTTGGAAAAGGGATGGAAAGAGTCCTCCCTTAGAGCCTACAGATAGAACACAGCCCTGTGGCCTTAGTCTTCAGATTTCAGAACTGTAAGGTAATAAACTGAGTTTACGTGTCAAACACCATGTTTGATGGCAGAAATACAAACATGAAAAAAAACCACAGTTGTGGTATTCGGGGTGCTATGATCTGGAGGCAGACGTGTGTACAGACAGCAGTCATAATCCACCATTGTCATTAGTTTTACGGTTCTCGGACATGTCGGTCTCTTTCTGGACCCTTTACTATTACAAATTATTGAGGGCCCCAAAGAGCTTTAGTTATGCGGGCCTACATCTATATCTATTGATACTGACTGTATTAGAAATGTAAACTGAGAAATGTCCAAAATGTTTATTTATTTTAACATAACAATAGTGGATCCATTTTTATGTAAACACAATAAACATACTTTTAATGAAATGTCTCCTCAAACCAAAAAAAAAAAAAAAAAAAAAAAAACCTTAGTGAGAAGAGTAGCCTTATTTTACATTTTTGCAAATTTCTTTAATGTGCATCTTAATAGAAGAAAGCTAGATTCTCACATCAGCGTCTGCATTCAGTCTGTTGCAGTGTATTGCTTTGGTGGAAGTTATTTAAAGAAAATTCATTCTTATACAGATAAATGTAGTTGGAAAAGGGAGGAGTATTTTGATACTCCTTTCAGACAACTGTGGATATTCTTTCATAGTGCCCCAAAACTCAACAAGTGGCCATTTCTTCAAGGTTAGTTGCAATGTGGAACCTGAGGCATTATTGGTGGAGTTTTCTTATTTGGTGTCATTAAAATTCATTGGCCTGTCTTGTACTTGGAATAGATCTTTTACTCATGCATGATTTCATAACATGTCTTGTTTATTTGGAAATGTGGGATCACTAAGTTATGTAGATCTTCCAAATGTGGACATTTCATTTCACAGTATTAAAAATCACTTTCAGACCAGTCATAGTGGCTCACACCAGTAATCTCAGGATTTTTGGGAGGCAGAGGCGGGAGGATGGCTTGAGGCCAGGAGGTTGAGACCAGCCTGGGCAATGTAGTGATATCCTATCTCTACAAAAAATAAAAAATTAGCTGGGCATGGTGGCTTGTGCCTGTAGTCCCAGCTACTCGGGAGGCTGAGGTGGGAGGATTGCTTGAGCCTAGGAGGTTGAGTCTTCAGGGAGCTATGATTGTGCCACTGCACTCAGCCTGGGTGACAGAGCGAGACCTTGTCTCAAAAAAAAATTTCACACTCAGATCTCATTGGAGAAGTATTGGGAAGCTCACGGTGTCAGACACAAATTTTCTAAGATTCTGATTTTTGTTGGACAGTTTGGATTATATCTACCAATACTGTCAGGCTCCTTTTGTTCCTTTTAAAGAAAATGTTTTTTTCTCACCTTTATTTTCCAAGTGAAAATTGTGGTTCTGGAAAAAAAAGCAGTTAGTTCAGCTCCCAACACAGTTGTACGTATGTTTTTCCTCAATGCTACGACTGTGCTTGGGTATGCAGCTGGCGAGTTGTAAGTGTGCTTCCTTCCAAGGGTGGAGATTTAGGACAATTACCAATTTTTGCTGCTCCACTGAGGACATTCTTAAGTGAAACTGGCGCGTTTTTAAATGTAAGAGTGTGGCAATGAAGAGCGTGATGGTGCTGAGCGCAGTTTGGTGTTCTTGTCTTAATTGTGCTGAGACAGCAGCAGATGCTTTGCACCATCAGTGCACATGTCCTCAGAGAAGAAAAGGCAAATGCCACTTGACATTTTTCAGAAAATAATTTTCAACTTGTGGACTCCTTGGAAGGGTCTCGGTGACCCCTCTACAGACCACACCTGGAGAAGGGCTGTTCCGATACATACAGAGCAGCAACACAGAGGAGCAGAAAACTCGTGTTCCAGGTTAATCAGGGCCACTCTCCAGGGAGGGTCTCACCCGTGTTAACCCCTAGAGAATGAGAAGGTCGATGAGGGGGCATAGAGCATTCCAGGTGCAGAGAAGCTGGGAGGAGGCCGGGGCTGTCTAGCTCTGGGGAGGTGTGTGAGTAACTCTGATGGTTGGAGACGTAGGTGCAAATGGAGACGAGGAGAAGGTAGGGTGAGACAGGTGAGGGGGCCAGGTGACAAAGGGTCCAGGGAGCTGTGAGAAGCCTGGATGTAAAGATCCACAGGGAAAAGATGATCAGGGTATGGTGGGTCAGATTCGTAGGTTAGAAAAACAGGCAGCCCCAGTGCCAGCCAGGGAAGCGCATTGCAGCTGCTGCTAGTCCCCTAAGAGATGATGAATGGTGGCCAGGCAGCAATGGGCTGAGAGGTGGGTAGCACAGCGTGGCAGGCAGTCCCTGCCCTTCCCTCCCTCAGAGCACATAGGTAGCAGGAGATACTCTGTCCTCCTTTTTTTAACAGGGACTCTGTCTTGTATTTGACACCAATAAATCACTAGGCACATAAGTAGAGTCATTCAACAAATATTTGCTTGAACATTTGAACAAATGAGTAGAGGATATAGGAACAACAGGACTCAGAGTATGAAAAAGAAGAAAACCCCAGGTCTTCCACTTTAAACATTTCAACATTGACATGGTTTGGCTGTGTCCCCACCCAAATCTCATCTTGAATTATAGTTCCTTTAATCCCCACGTGTCATGGGAGGGACCAGGTAGAGGTAATTGAATTATGGAGGCAGTTTCCCCTATGCTGTTCTCGTGATAATGAGTGAGTTCTCATGAGGTTTGATCATTTTATAAGGGGCTTCTGCCTTTGCTGGGCATTGATTCTTCTTGTTGCCACCATGTGAAGAAAGATATGTTTGCGTCTCCTTTCACCATGATTGTAAGTTTCCTAAGGCCTCCCCAGCCCTGTGGAACTGTGAGTCAATTAAACCTCTTTATTTTATATATTACCCAGTCTCCGGTATGTCTTTATTAGCAACGTGAGAATGGATTAATACAAACATTAACTTTATTTTTCAACAAGATTCTAAGGCTTATGTTATATCTAAAATGTGGCTTATTTGAGGTGTGCACAATAAAAGTTGTAGCTAAGAAGGGAGCTGTGGCTTTGTTTATACCTTGAGGTTGAATCCGGGTGCAAATAATTTGAGAATTTTTTGCCTTCAAGGTGGGACATGAACTTCCATACTTAATCCTGAATTCAGGCACGTAAATTAGGTCCATGACATGAGCAACTTTTTACCCCATGTTAGGTACCCATCACCTGTGAAGAACACACTGAGGCCAAGCTGAGAAACCACTGATCTCTGGAGAAAAATATTTTTCTCTCATTTTACTTTTCTTTGGTTTATCAAATATTTAGTTACTGCCTGTTGTATCAAGCGCTGATCTAGGAGTACTAGAGATACACAGGAACACAGTAGGTAAAAAAGCCTCGTTGCCCACATGGAGCTTACTTGTATTTTAGTGTGTGGACATACAGAGTAAGCAGGAACTTCACAATTAATAAGTTATGTAATGTACTCACAGATGATAAGTGTGATGGAATGAAAATTGATCAGGATGGGAGGGATGGGGAGTAGGGACCAGGCTGGTTGCAGTTGTGCACAGGGCAGGCTGGAACAATGGGCACCTAGGAGCATAGGCTTGTGGGAGGTCAAGGATGGGGCCACGTGGCCGTCAGGGGGCAAAGCCTTCCAGGCTGAGGGAACAATCACACGTGCCTTGATGTGGCCTGTTTTTCGGCAGGTGTGCCTGGAAGGGCAAGGGAAGAGCAGAGCAGTGAGAGGTGAGGCCCAGAGGAAGTGTGAGGCCCAATCAGGCCAGATCAGGCTGGCCTCAGAGACCATTGTGAGGTCCATTTATTGGAGGGAAGGGAAGAGCCGTTGCCTACGTTTGAGCAGAGAAGTGACATGATCTGACGAGTGATTGGTAAGGATCCCTGAGTGTTGTTGAAAATAGACTCAAGGGAGGCAGTGGTGGAACAGAGGCTTTGCTATCACCCTGGAGAGAGGTGAGGGGGTGGGGTCTGCTTGGGATGGTGGCAGTGGCAGTAGAACCAACAAAGCTTGGCCAGAGACTGGAAGGAAAGGGATCAGGGGTGACCCCCAGGTTTTGGCCTAAGCATCTGGAAGGTTGGAGTTTCCATCAGTTAAAATAGGAAGATGAGTGTGGAGCAGCTTTGGGGAAAGATGAGGAATTGGTTTAGGAACTCCTTGTGTTTAACCTCTGTTCATGTTGAATATTTCACCTGCTTCCAAAACCGTTTTGAAATAAAAACTCATCAATAAAATTCCACAAGAGGTATCAAAATTAACAACAGAAAGAGAAAGGGGGGAAATTTTAAAAGGCATTGGTCTTTTCTCTCAATTGGATGATGTTGGGGGTTACTCTATGATTGGGAATCTTAATAACCTTATCTAGAAGATGCTCTAAATGGTAAATGAATTTACAGTGAAAACCTACCTAGAAAATTCCATTAAATTCATCAAAATTAGCAACATAAAGATAAAGAGAGGAAAGTTGAGTGACATGTTACCCGTAATTTAAAGATGTCCACTCATAGGGTAAGGAAAACACATATTTGTTTATAGGAGAAGAAATCAATAGGCTTTGAAATACAAATTGTAGCACATCAATTCCTTTCATTTCAGACAATTTAGTTCTGATCTGTTGTATCTCATAAATTTATTTCTGCCCTACCATACTCAGCTATGATTATTTATAAATTATCCAGTCTCATATAAATCTATTTATCTTTTATCTTTTCTTGCTTTTGGCTGTTAACATCTTTAACATGTCATGGGAAAATGTGACAAAGTTCAAATTATCCCATTTTGTTACTTGTTGGTAGCTCTGGAAAAGATTATTTGGAAAAAAGCATGTGAAATTGTTAGCAAAATTATTGTGTATCTTCTGCTAGGAGCTCTGGCCAGCTGCCCTGGGGGGTGAGCAGGTGCTGTTCCACACTTTTTAGAGTGGCAGGATGCCCCCTCCTTCCAGAAGTCTCCCAGTGGGCTTGCTACCAAATCTGGACTTCCCAGTGAAGCCCTTGGAAACTGCTGAATGAAACGACATGCGATTCTCCACATTTTAACATTTTTCTTTCCAAACACTAGTTATTTTCTCCTAAATTGCCATTTGTGAATCTAATTCTGTCTTTCATGTTTCAGTTGATGAATGGCCATGTCATTCTTTTGTGAAGTTTAGGCATCTTTGCATAGCAGTATTAGCAACATTATTTGAACATTTGTTGAATTTTGTCATTATTTTATACAAATGATTGAGGAAAAATGGGGACTGAAAATGGTGATAAGAAGCCTAGCTTTCCTAACCTTAATACCCATGACTCCAAAATGCCAGTCACCGGGTGTGTCCAGCCAGCAAGACTTTAGCTCCATGTGGATGTTCTTTGACCTTGACTGTATTAGTCTGTTCTCATGCTGCTAATAAAGACATACCTGAGACTGAGTAATTTATATAAGAAAGGTTTAATTGACTCATAGATCCGCCAGGCTGGGGAGGCCTCAGGAAACTTACAATCACGGTGGAAGGGGAAGCAAACACGTCCTTCTTCACATGGCGGTGGCAAGCAGAAGTGCCGACCAAAAGTGGGAAAGCCCCTCATGAAACCATCAGATCTCGTTTGAACTCACTATCACCAGAACAGCATGGAAGTAACCATGCCCATGATTAAATTACCTCCCAGTGGGTCTCTCCCAGGACAGGTGGGGATTATGGGAACTACAATTCACGATGAGATTTGGGTGGGAACACAGCCAAACCATATCACTGAGTAAGTCAGTATGTGTTCACTGGGGAAAGAGGAGAAAATTAATGCATGTGCTAGGTATTTTTAAGAGGTGTGGCATAAATAGAAGTTTTATCATTTTTTGGGATCTTTGGGAGTAGAAGTTCACAGAACCTAAATACTTCACCTTTCTTGCTTCTCTTTCACAATTGTAGTCTGTGAGAAGTATGGGGCTGCTTGCATGTTGCACTGGCGATATCATGGGGTCTTTTTCTTTTGAACTCTGAAAGCATTTTGTCTGTATTCCTGATATGGGAGTTGCCTTGCAATATAGCTCTCTGTGTGCCTGTCCTAATTAACCTACTACTGACAATCCCTTGAAAACAGGGACTTTGAAGAGTATAAAGGATGTTTCAGACACGGCAGCCAGCACAATTCTTAATAAAAATAGCAGGCATTGAGTAAATAGCTATTGAGTGAAAGGAAGGTTGTTAGAAATCTCTTAATGAAAGTTAAGGCAACGTTCTTGAGCATGGATTATGGGGGGTAAAAGGAATCCTTGGAACACATCTTGAGGCTTCCAAGATTTCTTCTTTATAAATCTGATGCAAGGGAATGGTGCCGAGACTTTCTTGAGCCGAGGTCTCCATCACTGGCACATGTGTGGAGGGCACCCTGGGATGGCCCATAGCTGTGGTGGTGGAGAACCACATGCCCCAGCTCTGGAGTCCTGCTGTATATCCTGGGAGTCCACGGAGCCTAGCTGCTGGCCCACGTCTGTGCTGTTCTTCAGTTTTAATGGGCTAATTGGTGTCCGTGACAGTTAATTTGCCAGCTAAACCAAAACCACAACTGAAAAAGAACAGTAACTTCTTTTTTTTTTTTAATTAAAAAAATTTTTTGAGATGGAGTCTCGCTTTGTCACCCAGACAAATGGTGCGATCTCAGCTCACTGCAACCTCTGCCTCCCAGGTTCAAGCGATTCACCTGCCTCAGCCTCCTATGTAGCTGAGACTACAGGCATGTACCACCACACCCAGGTAATTTTTTTATTTTTAAAATAGAGACAGGGTTTCATCATGTTGGCCAGGCTGGTCTTGAACTCCTGACCTCAGGTTATCTGCCCACCTCATCCTCCCAAAGTGCTGGGATTACAGGTGTGAGCCACCGTGCCCAGCCTAAGAACAGTAACTTCTATATCACCAGTATAGGCCAATAGTGACAGTGAGTTGTTTTAATTTGGGGATAGTAACATTTGTAAAAGACTATGGGTCTCAAATAAAGTCTCAAATGGATTCTAGTTCCTGGCTTTGTCATCTGTGACCTTGGGCAGGTTACTATAACTATTTTCTTGACTCTTAAAACAAGGGATCAGGCAATATAGTTTAAAACGTTTTCCTTCTCTCTCTAAATTCTTGTATTTAATGTGATTGAAGTGACAATGTAAGGACTACAGGAGTGTACATTTCCTCCAAAATTTTATGGAGTGAAAAAAGCAAAGTAATGGATCAAACATTCCATTTTGGTTTTGCAGCCAGTCTCATTCCCTCCTTAAATAGAGTCAGGTCTTGACTGCGGTAGAGAACGTGTTTGTTAAGCCTTCATAATAATGGCAGGCTGTCTCAATATAAAGCTCACAAAGAACCTTAAAAACATTAATTATCCCTCACATCACCCGATGGAGCAGAGATGTGTCATTATCGTTTTACTTTCACAGCTGGGTAAATCAAGGTATAGAGAGACATTGAGCCTCTGGTGCTTTGGACGAGGTCGTAGTCAGTGGCACATACAGATAGAACTGTGTCTTCCTGTTTCTCCTTCCATGTAGGGAAAAATGTCTGGATTTTAACTGCCTTTTTTTTTTTCCTTTTAAAGATTTATCTATTAATATTCATAGAGTAAAACCCAGTTATAATTCGCCTTGCAGTAAAGCAAATTTAGATGTGACCGGATTGCTGATAGCCCTTGTCTTCTTATCTGGATTCTTATCGGGGGGTTGGGACTGACAATCGGAAAGTTCTCGTAATCATCTGGGGGTTTCTCAGTTCAGGGAAAGGTCAGTTGTTTGTGGTCATAGCTTCACTATCTATTCTTGTTCCTTTTTTGATGGTTCATACAACTTTTCATTAACCTTGCAATCATGTGACCAGATATTTCCTGTGATTTGGTTCTTTGGAACCCTCTTATGGTGGAGTTTTGCTGTTAATTCTAACTTCGCCCCTGGAATATCTACCCTGTCTTCCTTATCTTCTTTTTTAAAAACTGAATAGAATTAACATACTATACAATTTACTTTTTACAGTGTGCCATTAAGTGGTTTTTAGTATATTCACAAAATTGTGCAACCATCACTACTGTCTAACTCCACAACAGTTTTATCCCCTCAAAAAAGAAGACTCACACACATCAGAAGTCACTCCTCAAAGCCCGGCGTGGTGGCTCACGCCTGTAATCCCAGCACTTTGGGAGACCGAGGCAGGCCGCTCACAAGGTCAAGAGATCGAGACCATCCTGGCCAACATGGTGAAACCCCATCTCTACTAAAAATACAAAAACTAGCTGGGCGTGGTGGCGTGCATCTGTAGTCCCAGCTACTTGGGAGGCTGAGGCAGGAGAATCACCTGAACCCGGGAGGCAGAGGTTGCAGTGAGCCAAGATCATGCCACCGCACTCCAGCCTGGTAACAGAGTGAGACTCTGTCTCAAAAATAAAGTAAAATAAAAAAAAAATTAAAAAAAACAAATGAAGTCACTCCTCATCCTCCATCCGCCAACCCCAGGTCCTGGCAGCTATGAATCTACTTTCTGTTTCTATGGATTTACCTATTCTGGGCATTTCATATAAAAATGAAAATACAATCTGTAACTTGTCGTGTCTGGCTCCTTTCACTTAGCATAATGTTTTCAAGGTTCATCCATGTTGTAGCATGAATCAATCCTTCATTCCTTTTTATGGCTGAATAATATTCAATTTCACCTTCTTTTAATCCAAGAGAACCATAGCACTTACTGAAAAGTTTCCTCAAATTTTCTTTTTTCCGTAGCAACTTTCTCTAATAGAATCTCATGTGTACTTTTTTCTAGGTTTCTTCTCAAAGTCTTTAAATAGAGCTCCAGCTAAGTAGTTCCTAAGGGCTTTGAACCGAAATTCAACTTTGTTAAAATTCTTTGAGTGTTTGAAATACAGTATTGTCTGTTACATGCCTCTGAAGGTAAGTAAGTGTGGCTTTTGGGTGTCCTACCAGTGCTAGTGGGTGTCTGTTTCCTTGCAGTACCAAAACCTTGGTTGAAGATCTCTCTCATCATTGACGGTGTATTTTTCATTGGGGCTCTGATAAAACCCCATGGGAGACATTGCACCTTCTTTCTTTGGGTTAAGCACGCTGCCTCAGTCCCTGCCGTAGCCTGCCTGGCAAAGGAGGATGTGGGTACATCTAAACACTCTTTTTCATTGTTCTCAGAAGGAGTGTTGCCGTCAGTGTGGAGGTGGCTGTGGCAGCACCTTTCTACTGTGAGAACATCTGCCATATTCCTGTTCCTTTTAAGTATTCTTTCCCACTGTAAGGACATTTATCACAAGACAATTGAATCAGATCCTGGCAGCCTGCTATTAAGAAACATTTACCACCAGCATTTACTTTACCACTCTCTGTTTATTGCCGGTGTTAGCTTGCATTGTCAAAAACATCACCGATTGGAATGTGACCTCAGGTTAAATGGACTTGGAAGATTTATGAAATGTATATCTTTCTAGCACAGTATTTATGCTGTAATAGAATTTATTTCTTTGCAAGCTTAATAACATTCAAATTGCTGCTTGGAATTTCCCTGACACGAGTCATAATGATAAAAAAATGCAAAGCCGCGGATATGGTCAGAAAAGAAGACTGATTTTATCTATATTAAGAGTAGGTAATAATACATGGTGATCTCTTTGTTAATGGTGCAGTTTGGGACCTGACTCACCTTTGAATGTGGTCACTCAAGAGTTATTTTTTTTTTCTCTCAGTTATTTCTATTATTTCATTTAAATGCTTTGTTTTCATTCTCTTTCACTGACTGATGATCAGAAATATTTGCCTGGATGGCACAGTACAGCTGATGTCATTAATGAAAGACGTCACAAACCACTGCACTTCAAAGTAGAAGTTTGAGTAAATTTTAGGACAATCTGTGTTACTTAAAAATATACATTGCTATACAAAGTTTACAAATTTAAATTTATTTATTTAGAAGAAATTGTCTTAAAAGCAAAGTCTCACTCTGTCGCCTAGGCTGGAGTGCAATGGCACAATCACAAGCTACTGCAGCCTCTACCTCCTGGGCTTAAGTGATCCTCCTGCCTCAGTCTCCTGAGTGGCTGGGACTACAGGTGTGCAACACCATACTGGATAACCTTTTTTTTTTTTTTTTTTTTAAATAGAGGTGGAGTCTTTCCATGTTGCCCAGGCTGGTCTTGAACTCCTGACCACAAGCAATCCTCCTGCCTTGGCCTCCCAGAATTCTGGGTTTATAGGCATGAATCACCCCACTGGCCACAAAGTTAAATTTAAAAGGAGAGATTGTGGCTGGGCGCGGTGGCTCACGCCTGTAATCCCAGCACTTTGGGAGGCTGAGGTGGGTGGATCACTTGCGGTCAGGAGTTTGAGACCATCCTGGCCAATATGGTCAACCCTGTCTCTATTAAAAATACAAAAACAAACAAACAAACAAACAAACAAAATTAGCTGGGTATGGTGGTGTGTACCCATAGTCCCAGCTCCCGGAGAGGCTGAGACGCGAGAATCACCTCTGGGAAGCAGAGGTTGCAATGAGCTGAGTTCCACTACTGCATTCCAGCCTGGGCAACAGAGCAAGGCTCTGTCTCAAAGAAAAATAAAATAAAATAAAATAAAAGGAGAGATTTGCAAAGATGTTCTTTGCAAATGTTCAATGTGCTCTTTGTACTGAGATAACTGGCTATGAGCATTAATGCAGAGTTTTGTAATAGTGGGTGAAGCTTGGAGAACTGAAAAAAAGTCTTAATTTTCTATTTACATAATGCTATTAAGCCTCAGCTGGCAGCTTTGATTTACCAAAATTTTAATCTTTTCTTAAAATTGCATTTGTACTTTTTTAAAAAACAAAAGATACATAAAATGAAGGAATTGAATGGGGTAATTTCGGAGTTTCTTTTCTGATCTAAAATTCTTTGATTCTCTACAAGTGTTTCATTTATGAAATTGCATAGGATAAATTCTGAGAAACTGAATAGAGAAACTGAGTAAATCAAATAGATTAATAGCAGAATTCAAACAAAGTACATTATTTTATCTGGATGTGAGTAGATAGTAGAATGTAAGTATTAAATGTCAGAGACGTGTAACTGTAATGCCACAATGGATTATGTAGTTGAAAACTTAATTAAACCATTTATTATTCACTTGTAACTACTTTGACATTATTTTTTAGATTTTTTTCAGTCTTCTTAGAAAATTATTCTTCTATAGTTTTCACATCAGAAGGGGTTTCTAAGGATTAACGATTTAATCAACTAAAAACATTTTTTGAGCCTGAGATGAGAGTCCCACTGAAATACACTTCATCGTTATCTGGCTGCTATATTTTTAATTTCTTTAGTGAGTATATTTTATCTTTCTTTGGGAAGTGAGGGAGGCTAATACTCAGAGGGTGCAAAATACTATGGGTTGGGTGCATTTTGCGTCCCCTGATGCCACTTGATTTTCCTAGAAGTAAAGTTGAGGTCCTGGCCACGGGGAGGGGCAGAGGCAGTTCTCAGAGGTGGTGGCGCTGACATTTGGGAAGTTTGTGATTCTGTTTTTGGTTATCATAATGATTCCAGGGATGGTGACGTTTGGTAGTTGGAGACATGGTTGCTGGACATCTTACAGTGATCAAGTTAATCCCATATATTGCACATTGTTCAACTGGACCTTAGTGGAGGTGAAAAAAACATGCGTATAATTATCTGAGCTAGGAATTACCTCCATTTTACAAAGAAATGCAAATTATTTTTTCCACACAGCTATAGGGTACTTGGATTTTCTGGGAAGATGGCAACCCAATAAAAAAGGGAAGCACATCCTTTGTTTTGCTCAGAACTTTGCCAAGAGTTTTGTCATTTTGGAAAATCACGTCACTGATGGTCATACCACTAAGGCACACTCTGCACTGGTCTGTGATGAAGCTTGGGACAAAGCCTGTAGAGCCAGTGGCTGACAGCTTCCTCACGGCTGCTGGAGAGGTTTTGCTGCCTTTACATATGGAGTATAATTCAAACAAAGTATTCAAACACATGGTTTTTAATTATAAATTACTTTCCTTGTATTTTTCTTTTTGTGTTATTTTTAGGGTAGTATATTGCTTTTGAAGAAACTATGTATGGAGGTAGATTATATTAAGAATGATTTTTATTTCAGGATAGTAAAAGTATATATTATCAAAAAGGACCCTTTGGAGATGAGAGTATTAAAAATCAGTGTACTATAATATATGCTTTGAAGCATGAAAAACATATTTTAAAAACAGTTTTCATTCTCATGCCTGATACTTTTAGTCTATTTCAAATGAATCCTTAGTCCGTATATTGAAGCACGGCTTTTTCCGATGCCGTGACTGCTGTCTTAGTTCATTTGCGCTACTGTAAAGAATACCACACACTGGGTAATTTTGAAACAAAACACACTGGGTAATTTTGAAACAAATTTATGGACTCGCAGTCCTAGAGGCTGGGAAATCCAGTATCAAGGTGCCATTAGGTCAAGATGGCACCTTGAACGCTGCATCCTCACATGGCTGAAGGTGGAAGAGTAAACAGCGGAAGAGAACAGAGCCACTGCTGAGAGCCCTTTTTATCATGGCATTAATATTCATGAGTCATGGGTAGAGCCCTCATGACCTCAACACCTCCCACTAAGTCTACCTCCCAACACTGCTGCATTGAGGATTAAGCTTCCAACATGTGAATTCTGGGGAACACATTCAAACCATAGCAACTACCATTATTAATTTCTAGGAAAAAAAAGTCATCTTGTACCTAAGAAGAGAAAACAAATACTCTCTTGTCACTTTGCATTTCTTGCTTTTGGCTACGGATTAATACCATGTTGAGATTTTTAATTTAATTTCTCTTTAATTGCTGTTCCTGAGAACTGGGGAGGTACTCTCAGACTTTGGGGTGGAGTGGTTCTCAGATCACTTTTTCTAGGAACCAGTTGTCTGTCCTCAGGAGTCCCCATCCTGGCTGCTGGAAAGGCGGGGGAACTCTTCCCTACCTGTCCTTAAGATCAGGAGCTGCCTGGTGTCTCCAGGGTCTGCTGGTGGCCACCTGGTCGGTGTCCAGGGACTACAGAGAACTTTGTTGCCTAGTCTCTTGCTGCCTGGTTGAGTAGGGAGGAGGCTGCCGGCACGACTGGGGTTATGGGATGGCATCAGCCAGATGAACCATACATAGCTGCCTGAGGAGAGTCAGGCTTCCTTAGGATTAAGCTGCAGGTGGGGTGCTGGCAGGGACGCCATCATGCATGCCAGGCCTTCTCCCAAGCTTCCCATTGCTGCCCATTTCCAAAGAATTCCCCCTTGAGCCTATCACAGTGAGCACCTAGGTCTATTGGTGCTTTCTGGGCAACAGGAAAAAGAAATGGCGAAACCCACACATTTGCATATTAACTGTGCTAGGTTGGATTTGGAAATGATGTAACTGTACATTTTGAATTCAGATTACGAGCTGTGTGGGTGAGGCAACCTTAACTTCAACATTTTCTGATATTTCTGTTTTTAAGTTGGTACCCAGGATGTTCCTTGAACAAATTTTGCCCTTTCGTTGTAAAAGGATCTGGGGTTGCCAGTGACTTGGCTGACCATGGTGCTAATGGGCCAGGTACTGATGCACAGTTCAGGAGGAAGCTGAATGACCAGGTGTCTCAAACCTAAAGCCACAAATGTTCCCCAGTTGTCTGTAAGGAGCTATAGGCTGTGCAGAAGAGCAGGGAGGCAGACATTTTCTGTGGTAGCCTGCCTGGAGTGTCCACAGCATGGTTTTTTGTTTGTTTGTTTGTTTGCTTTGAGATGGAATCTCGCTCTGTTGCCCAGGCTGGAGTGCAGTGGTGTGATCTCGGCTCACTGTAACCTCCGCCTCCCGGGTTCACACCATTCTCCTGCCTCAGCCTCCCGAGTAGCTGGGACTACAGGCGCCCGCCACCACGTCCGGCTAATTTTTTGTATTTTTAGTAGAGACGGGGTTTCACCATGTTAGCCAGGATAGTCTCGATCTCCTGACCTCGTGATCTACTCCCCTTAGCCTCCTGAAGTGCTGGAATTACAGGTGTGAGCCACAGCGCCCAGCCCACAGCATGTTGATTAAAGGAGAAAGATGGCTGAGCCTGGTCTCATGACTACTCTGGTCATGGCACCTTGTACTCAGTGGATGCACAGTGTCTGGCACCCATGGGAATTAGGGGATAAGTAAATTAAATGACAGATCCAAATTGAGGGGGCCAGATTGTAACTTGGGACATTGCAGCTCTGCTGGCTCAACTGCTAAGTAGAAGCTCTTCTGCTAAGTAGAAGCTCTTGTTGGCTGTGCTAAATGTTAGATTTTTTTCAAATTGTTAGACCTCTGCCCACAACTGTTAATTTCCATGAGGAATGTGATGAGAACGAGAAAAGGATGTATTAATCAGATACAAATAGATAACTCTTGACTTGAATTTATAATTTGTTTTTTTCATGATTTGCAGTCAGATCGGCCAGAGGCTTTTTCTGGAGCATGTCTGAACATCTGTACTGTACAATGCTGAGTGCAGGGCGGGCAGGAAGCAAGTGCTTATTACTCTCTGATAGGGACAAACAGCCCCTAAAACATGTTGCGCTGTATATGTCCTGATGAGGCTCTCCCAGGTGGGAAGCCAGATTTTCGCCTGGGAGGGGCAGGATATATTTACTGCCTTTAGCAGCTGGTGCTCAGGACGTGGGCAGAATATAAGGGGGCTATGTATAGGCATTTGGCACCCAGGACAGGATGCCTGTTTTAAACAGCTTTGTAAATAAGCATTCGGATTTTACCAGCCTCCACTCTTTTTAAAGCCAGTCTTCTATTCTTCCAGAATGTACTTTCATCTCATGTCTCTTCTCTAAAGAACACTAAGGGCACCCTCCCTTTATGGGGATACAGGTCCTGGTAAAATTGGAGGCTCCCAGAGCTGGGGATGACAGCTGTGAACACTGTCCAGCTCGGATTCTCCTGTGCTCTGTCATGTCCAGGACAGTGCTGGCACATTGCTGGTGGCCGCAGGGACTCTGTGTATGCCCAGATGCATTCCACCTGGGGGAAACTTGAGCAGTAGAACACCTCTGAGATTTCCTGTCTTGGCAGATCTCAGGAACTGCCCACAGCTGCCTTCTCTTCTCAGATCCCCAGGGCCAGCCTCAGTGGGAGCTGGTGCCTTTGGGCCATCCTATCCAAGCCTGTGCCTTAGAACCTGGTGGCACCCAAAGTTTCCTTGAAGTTAAGGGGTTCTAGGGGGCCTAAGGGAACCTCACTGATTCAAAGCTAAGCCTTTATCCTGGAGTGAGCAGGGTTCTGATGGGAAGGGTCAATATTCTCTTACCAGGTACACGTTGCCCCATTTCTCATGCTTACCTGAAATGAGTCTCTTTCTCGCTAAGTGAATGAGTACCTCTTGGTCTCCTTTATAAGAGGCGAACAGTGGTTCGGGGAGTTTTCAGTGTTTAAGTTCCAAAATCTTGTGAAGAGTTTGACTCAGATGACTCAGGATTCACTTGGCACCCGCTTTTGACATCAGCCGTGCTATTTTCACCAACATCCATCTGGCACCTCGGGCTCCAAAGCTCCTTATGCCTTTGCCACAGCTGAGTTCTTCATGGGACTCAAGGTCTTGTTCATCTTTGTATCCCTGGTACTTAGTACATGCCTGATGTGCAGCAGGCACTGTGAAATCCCTGTCATCCATGAATGTGCATGTGGATCGCGTGTCCTATTTCCTGTACTTGAAGTAACTCTTAGGAAATACCAGGGCTCCTTATTTACAAGGTAAAGGCAGCACTAGTGCAAATTTCATTCTGTAACCTAGGTAATGCACTTTTACGTTGTGTGGCTTCTGTGACATGACTCTTTTTTGATGGCCTTATACTTCTTTTTTACTTCTCTATAAAAAGAAAGGTACCTCTCTCGAGGGTCACCCTCTCCCGTACCCTTATACACTGATGTTTCTATGGTTCTCTCCTCGGTCCTCTTGATGTCCTCCACTCCCTTGACTTCACTACTGTGGAGAGATAGTCTGATGACTTGCAAATCCATGTCTCCGTGAAGACCTTTCTGGGCTTTAGACTCTGGACTCCCGACCACTGAAAATCTCCCCCTGCATGGCCCGCACGTGTCTCAGACTCAGCATTGCGGAAGCTAAGCTTGTTATCCCCAGTTCTCCCCTTGTTGCGTTTCCCATCTACCCAGTCACCTAGGACGTAGAAATCAGTCTTCCTTGATGCCTCTCTTTTCTGTATCTTCTTATATCTAATAAATGACAAAGAGGGGACCTATGAAATCTACCTCCTCAAATGCTCAACCCTCCCTTACTTCCTTCTGTTGCTCTCTTCTGTGATGTTCTGGTCCTTACACCTTGTACCTGTGATGTCACTATGACTTTCTTGTCCTCCATCCATCCGTCCATCGAGGACAGTCTTCCATCTCTGCCCCACTCTGTGCAGCCACACTCGGCAAGTTCCCCGATGGTACCCGGCTCCTCCTATCATTCGTCTTTACTCAGGCCGCTTCCAGCCCTGGAATCCCCTCTCCCCGCTGCCCACCCTGCCTTGTCATCTTCAGCTTGAAAGTCAAATAGATACTCCGCCGACATAAAGCCTTTGCTCACATGTCTGCTTTCCTCTGAAGTGTTTTAAGGGCCCAGGGAGAATTGACTTACTTCCTGAGTGTCCCCACTCAGCAGCCTGTGGACTTCCCTGATAGCATCTGTGACACTTGGTTGCACTCATCTCTCCACCCGCCCCTCCCTCACCAACTGCCTCTCCCTCACCAACTGCCTCTCCCCAGACTAGAAGCAGCCCGTGAGAGCATTTCACTCATTTTTGCATCCCCAGCTGCTCACACAGTGCCTGGAAAACAGCTGCTACTCAAGAAGTATGTACTGAGTGCGGGAACGGAGAGATGCATTTAGGCTGGATGCAATAGGAGTAAGGGCTGCTGTTCTTTTGGAACTTACATAAATTGGTCTCCCTTAAGCCAAGGTATACACATCAGAGAAAGGGGGCAGTCTTAGAAGACAGCGGTGGGTCACTTGGATTTGAGGGTTTCGTCTTACTTCCCGTGCAGTCAGCTTGTTGGTGAGGGGACTGCCTCTGTGTTGTGGCATTACGGGACTAGGGGAGGCAGGCCCAAGTATCCTTGCTTGTCATTGCTACTCAAAATTTCCCCAGGGAGCCTCATGCCTTTCGGGTCAGCACTGCCTTCCCTGGGCTAACTTTGCAACCAACAGCAGTGAGGTATGACCGAGATTATCTGTCTGGTCCTTATCTGGATGAGATTAGGGTGTTGGAAGAGGAAACGGAAGAAAAAAATTAGAGCTGCAGAATTTTGTAGATCATTATATGTTTTCCGGAGACCTTTCCCTATCTTAGATGTGAGTGCCTGTGTAGTGGTTGGTAATATCAGCATGAACCTGCTCCTGGCATTCTTCTGTCTCAGCTGTGCTAACCTCCAGGGGTTCCCCTAGCTTCTAAAGATTTTCTAGAAACCATCTTCCCTGCCCCCATCATGCTGGGCAGTTTCTTTGTTTGCAAGTCTATCCAAGCCTCTTGGGCCTAGATCAGCTCAGACTGATTTCTTGTACCTGGATGGGATCAGAAATCATCTGGTTTCACCTAGTTGAGGGGACATTCTATCAAATACAAGAATTACGATGAAAACTTGTGTTATGTTTTGATAGAGGCTGGGCTTTCTGTCTCTATTGGAGAAGAGTGCTGAGGATGGGATGTGTGCTTCCAGTTGTAGGCTGGAAAACTATGTGTTCTACTTATTTCATATTATTTATTTAAAATTTTTAATGTTTTAGTTTTTAATTTACTTAAATTTAAAATTTTTATTTTTATTATTTTTATATTTTAATTATTACCCCCTCCCCTCCCTTCCCCACCCCTTTCTTCCCCTTCCTTCCCCTCCTCTTTCCTCTTCTTTCCTTTCTTGGTAGGGTCTCATTCTGTTATCCAGACTGGAGTGCAGTGGCACGATTACTGCTCACTGCAGCCTTGAACTCCTGGGCTCAAGCAATCCTCCTGCCTCAGCCCTCCAAGTAACTGGGATTATAGCTGCATACCACTGTGCCTGATTTTTTCTTTTTTTAATTTCTTGTAAAGACAAGGTCTCACTATGTTGCCCAGGTTGGTCTCGAACTCCTGGTCTTAAGTGATTCTCCCGCCTTGGCCTCCCACAGGGCTGAGATTGCAGGCATGAGCCACCACACCTGGCCCATATTATTTCTTAGCCTTTACTCTGGAAGTTAATAAGGGTTTACTGATCTTCTTGGACCTTTAAGTTAGGATGCAATTGTGGTTGATGCCAGCCAAAGAAACATGCTTGTAAATGAGCAAGTTGTAGATTGTAATAAGTATAATATTCCATCATTGGTTTCCAAGATTCCCTGGTAATTTTGCCTTCCCTTAGCCAAAAATAGGGAAATACCAACAAAATTGTTGCTGTTTGATTGTAGGTCCAAATAAATTACTCAAGACCAGAGCTTAGGGAAGTATAGTTTATACAACAATGAGAAGAGTGACAGGGCATTTAAGTCATTATTTTGATTGGTCTCTTTTGACCAAAGCAGGCAGATGTTGCCTTTTCAATTAGCAAGAGCCTAGATCTGTTTCAGAAGACCATCTGTGTGCATAATTGTAACCTCAGTGTTATTCAGGACTGCTCTGTACTGCCTCCTAGGTTGTTTTCTCCTTTGGTTTCTCCATCTGAGCCTTTCAACCAGGCGTTATTATTCTCTGCAAATGACCAAACTCATGTACGTTTTTGTCATTTTTCATGCAGATTTCAGCAACGTCCCTGATATCACAACAGGTCTGAAAAGGAGTCAGACAGATGGCACTCTGGATCAGGTTTCCCACAGGGAGAAAATGGAGCAGACATTCAGGGTAAGATACTGGCCTAAATCGCAAACCACGAACCTGGCAGGCTCTTACCCAAGGTGGGGAAAGGAGATGGAGTTACCTATCTCCAGGTCCAGCAGTTCAACATATATATATATATATATTTTTTAAGGATACAGCTTCCTTATGTATGTATTTTTTTTGAAGTGAAGTACTAATCGGAACCATTTACTTTAGCTAGAACTCCTCCATGACTTCTGGTATGCCATCAAAGAGCAGTGTACACTCTGCTGTTCATATATAGTGCTGGCTTTGCTTAGTGATTTTGACAAGGAAAACCTTGTCAAAAGGTGTTAATTAGTATTCTGTTTCTTTCTTATATATATATATATTTTTGGCTGAAGATAAATTATTTTTGGAATGTTGTCATTTTGTGTGATAAAACATATATAACACAAAATATTCCTTTTTTACTATTTTCAAGTGTATGCTGCTTTGGCATTAAGTATATTCACACTGGTTTGCAAGGGGTACAGAAACTCTGTACCCCTTAAACAATAACTCTCTATTTCCTCCGCTTTTAACTCCCCCGTAACTTCTATTCTACTTTCTGTCTTATTTGCCAATTTCTAGGTACCTCATATACATTTCTAGGTGCCAGTTTCTAGGCACAATATTTGTCGTTTTGTTTCTGGCTTATTTCACTTAACATATGTCTTCTGGGTTAATCCAGGTTGTAGCATGTGTCAGGCTTTCATTCTTTTTTACAGCCAAATAATATTCCATTATACGGATACATCACATTTTGTTCATTCATCTGTTAATAGACACTTGGATTATTGCTGCTATTGTGGGTGATGCTGGAGTGAATGTTGGTGTAAGAGTTATCTGCATGAATGCTTGTTTTCAGGCCAAGGAGTGGAATCGCCAGGTCATGTGGTGATTCTCTGTTTAGGTTTTTGAGGAACAGCCCATGGTCTCCCACAATGCTGCACTATTTGACATTCCCAGCAGCAATGTAGGAGGCTTCTACTTTATCCACATCCTTGGCAGCATTTGTTACATTCCATTCCTTTCCTGCATTTTTAACTGTTCATTAGCTGCTACCCTTTCAGAAATGGTCTGATTGACATAATCTGTGCTAATAACCAGTCCAGTTTTTAATTGATTTTGAAATTATACATCTTCTGTATTGTATTTGTCTTAAATACAAAATAAGAATGGAAGAAATAGAAGCAATGATAGCATTTAAATGAAAGTTATAAAGTGGAACAATGCCTCAGTTGGGTTTAGACTAACACTATCACAAGATTCTTGGGGTATCACTTTACCAGCCGGAAACCTCTGTGGCCAAGGGTGCCTTTGCCCAACTTTTTCTTGGGCCCACTAGGCCTACTCGACCTGGCAGATTGTGCTCGACTTACACTACTGGCCTGCATCCCGTGCCTGCCAAGAGTGAGCAGAGTAGTGAGGGGTATGTCAGTGAGTGCAGTGGTGAGGGGTGTGTCAGTGAGCATGTGTGGGGTCTGGCCACCATGCACAGGCAGGGAAGCTGGCTGTGGTGGGGCAGGCAGCAGCTCCAGGCTCTAGCACGGGCGCTGGTTCCCTGTGAAGCTATGGCTGGATCACACATACTACAAGCAGCTTCCATGGCCTGCACCAGTACCTGGAAGCTTGGAGATGCCAGGAACCGCTGAACCCCAAAGAGGGTGGCATAGCCCTAGTTCTGGGAACTCCTGGGTCTGGGCTCCCTGAAGGGCTGCAGCTCTTCTCTCCTCCTCTCCTCTCTCCTTGTCACCTGTAATGTGGCGAGCAAGGGGCGTGTTTTGGTCCTGTTTGTGTTGTAGCTCTTTCAGCCCTGCCATTAGGGAGGTCCTGAATTCTTGTCCCATGACCAGGAAGAATGAGGTATGCAGACAAGGGGAGGATGAGCAAGGTGAAGAGGAGCTTTACTGAGCTATAGAACAGCTCAGAGGAAACCCACAGTGGGTAACTTCTCTCTGCAGGCTGGTCATCCCATAGAGTGTTCACCTCTCAGCAGAGACCAGACCCTGGAGTGGGTAGCTCTGCTCCACAGCTGGTAGTACTGATGTCTGCTTAGCTTTAAGCAGAGAGGAGACCCTGGAGTAGCTCCTTGCCTCAGCTGGTTGTCTCATTGTCTCTTTGAGTCTGGCTGAGTCCAGGGTTTTTATGTGCTTCGGAGGGGAGGAAGTGTGTACTGATTGGTCCATGGTGGCTTTGGGCAGGCCCAGAAAAAGCTCCATAAGTTCCCACTCTGGTCTGTGGGACTGGCAGCTTGGCCCCCAGACTTCAGGCCTTCCCCAGCTTAAAGGTGGGACTTTTCTGGGGACCCACCCCTTTCTACCCAGGAGCCTGTGTCCTGCCACTGTTCATGGTGCCCAGGCTGTTTGTGCCAAAGGTGCCTGCAGGCCAGGGCCAAGCTGCCCTCAGTCCCCTCCTTGGCCTGCTTCCCATGCCCATTGGTGCCCAAAGTACAGCAGGGGGCTGGCATGTCAGCGCTGCCCTGAGCGTGTCCACACCTGGCTGAGTTGCAATAGTGCCTGGACTCAGACCCACATTTGCTCTAAGACCAGAGTGGGCACCAGGACTAGGGAGAAGCCAGGCAGTGGGAGCAGGCTACTTTCGAGCCTGTGGCAGCAGGGGGTCCTTCCCAGGCCCCTGAGAGTGCAGAGATGCCTGGGTCCACAGTTGCGGCTAGGCGGCTGCAGCAGTGCCTGGGAGGGCGGGGATCCTTCCTGCTCTTGGTCCCCAAGAGCACAGGGATGTCTGGGTCCAGAGCCACAGCTGGGCAGCTGCAGCTGTGCCTGAGGAGCACGAGGCTCCCGCCCTGCCACTTCAGAATTGGACAGGGCTTCCACATTCCCAGCTCCTGCTGGTTCCTTGGAACGCACAACCCTGGCCGTGCCTCCCCCACTGTGGCCGGTGTCATGGCAGTGATTGCTCTAGATGGGCCACCGCTGACATCAAGACCACCAGGAGCCAGGTGCATGGCACACCCATGGGAGGAGCCATGTGGCATACCTTTTGGAGGTTGGTGACATCCCCTGTGTGTGAGGGGACCAGGTTAGAGACTGCCAGCTTCAGAATGGATACTTTTGGTTCTGAAGTTGCTGGTTTGATGAAGCAGCTATGTGCTCTCAGCCTCCCCTCTCTTCTCCCTTTCCCTTCCTCACTCCTTGCACTCTTCTCCCATTTTCCATGCACCTTCTTCCAAATTTCTCCTCCCTCTCCTCCTCATTCCTCATGCAAAGCAAATGCTCAGCTGCCTTCGCTGGCCTGGTTATGTCCCAGGATGCAAGTTATTTTATGAAACTGAAATTCATCAGCATTTTTAGTCCTACTACTCTGTTCTATCTCTAGTGGGTTATTTAATTTTGGGAACCCAATATCATGTCTAATATCCATTAGCTTTTTAATGAAGCAGTGGATCCTAGAGCATCAAATAGATGTGTTTTGATGGCTTTGTCTTAAATTATTTTAAATCTTATTTTAATAATAAAATAGATATGGGGTCTTACTATGTTGCTGAGGCTGGTCTCAAACTCGTAGGCTTTAGACATCCTCCCGCCCCGGCCTCCTGAGGTACTGGGATTACAGGTGTGAGTCACTGTGCCTGGCCTGACTTAAAATTTTTTGGAAAATCAAATCCTCCTGAAACACTGATGGAGCATGGCCATGTATTTAAAAGTTAAGTGTGCCTTTCCGGGCACTGGCACAGGATGGTAGCTTGAGGGGAATCTCAACACCATGAGGGATAATGACTTCTCCTTTCTTATGATCTGCTTGAGTTACACATCAGAACTCTTAAGAAGGAAATTGAATTTTTTCCCAAAGTTTATCTTAAGATTCAGCAAAATAGATATGCAAAAAGTTAGCATGTTAAAGCCATTGCCAACTCTGTTATTTAACAGTGCCTGTAGTAACTAAGCAAAACATTTACAAAGTGAACATTGGAGCATCAGAAATTTAGAAGAGGAGAGAAAGCTGCAATCAGGTTGAAATTGGGGCCATCTGAGCTTCAATTTTCATTGTTAAAAGTGGAGAAAAGAGAAAGCAAATAACACTAAAGAACACAGAAGAAAAAAATTTATTGAAAGAATATGAGCATGTTAAGCATTTGCTGTAAAATTCCTCTCAAATCTAACGTAGTTATCACCTTACCTTTTTTAAGATTTTCATGTATGATGATGGATTTCAGTACATTTTTAAAAATCTTCGGTAAATACTTAGCAGTTACTCAGTTTCCCTGTTCTTTGTTTCTTGGGAAAGAAGAATTAGTGGCCATCAAAAATAAAAACTGTGGTGGACATTAGTGAGAAGAAAAAGAAAATTTCAAATTTAAGAATTACATTTTTTTCTGTTCTGTTTTTTTTTTTAAAAACATTTTAATTTTTTTTTTTGGAAACATCATGTTATATCTAAAGCAATCCTCTTCTGGATTTTGTTGTTGTTGTTTTAAATTTTATTTTATTTTTCGAGACAAAGTCTCACCCTGTTGTCCAGCCTGGAGTGCAATGGCGTGATCTTGACTCACTGCCACTTTGACCTCCTAGGCTCAAGTAATCTTCCCACCTCAGCCTCCTAAGTAGCTGGGACCACAGGTGCCTGCCACCATGCCCGGATAATTTTGTTTATTGTTTTTAGAGACTAGGTATCACTGTGTTGCCCAGTCTGGTCTCAAACTCCTAGGCTCGAGCAATCCTCCTGCCTCAGCCTCCCAATATGCTGGGATTACAGGTGTGAGTCACCGTGCCCAGCCCTCTTCTATTTTTGAAGTGGTAATGTGGGAGGTGTCTGGTGAATGCCCAGTGTGTGCTGGGAGTGGATTTTTCGGGATCCCCCTGCCCCGTGCCGTGTCCTCAGAAGGTGGTCTTTCCTCAGGGAGAAGACCTGCCTCTGGTTTTCTGGGCTTCCTGCCCTGGCCCAACTGGTCTTCTCAGGGGTCATTAACTTCTTTTCAGATTAGACCCTGGTTGAACCTGGGCTGTTGGGGATATTTTACTAACAACTATTCTAGACATTAGAATAAAGAATAATTTCCCTTGAAAATCAAATGAAGCCTGGTTTGATGAAGCACAGCTGTACCCAGGGCTTTTGTCAGCCCCGCAATTTCTGCAAATGGTTCCTAATTGATTGCCTTCTTCTCTGTAAGGGTGCCTATTACTGTCATAGCTCTTTGTGTGACCCTGTCAGCCTCTCCTGTAGGGGGGATTTTTTTCCCCCAGTATTGTTAGCAATTAGCATGTGCTATTGTAATAGTTTGGAGTTTGAAAGGAATATACAATGTCCCTTTGGGTGAGGAGGTTGAAAGAGTTTTCGGTTTGTTCTGAACTTGAGGTGTATTAAGCAGTCCCCACAGACATGCTGCCTGCACTCCACCTGCTGAGCTGGCTCTGAGGCTCAGGAGACGTGGCCCTCTGTGGTCCCGTTGTCTCCACGTCCGTGGTAACCCGGTGCCTTTCTAGAGCAGGCTCCCGGCATGGGTGGAAACAGAGCAGGGGGCCAGCTTCCCCCAATCACCGGTGCCGCTGTGGAGGACGAGCTTGGTGGCGCTAGGACGTCCTTGTGAATGTGACTTGGAAGAGCAGTTTGGGATTTTTTTCATTGCCTGGGGATGAGAGGGAGAGACGACGCGTGTCTTACACATCTCCCAACAGCCGACTTCGATGTGATCCGTTCTCCCAGAGGGAGCTGGTTTCTTTGAACTTTTCCTTTTTATGTACAGCGTGTAAGTAAACAAGGGCTTTGATTTTCACGGGTAAAGATTTTGATCCAAATGCAGGCATGCTTGCACGGTTTCCTTTCCTTGATTGAAAGTTGATTTTGCTCTAAAAATGTCTAAAGACTGATATGCAGATGAGAAGAGATGCCCTTCTCCCCAGAAGGGATTCTGACAGCGATCTTTACGTGCTTTTTACAGCTAAGGATAAGAGAACTTCTTTTGGATACCCGTTCTGTGGCGCTGTCACTGTTCCTTTCTCATTCCAAAATCTTTAACTTCATCTCTGAAATAGTTCTATCTTTTTGAAATATAAAGATATCAGAAAGGCCTAGGGAAATATTTACTCTGCAAAATATGCTTGAAAAGAGAGGAAGGAATAATTTGAATATAGCAATTAATTGTATGCTTGTAAAATTTCCTTGGAGTATAGCACATATTAATACTTACACTGGGTTTAAGGCTGTAAAAGAAAATTCACACACAGGAAACCCGTTTTCTACAAGGTAAGCAGAGTTTTTAATTTAGTTATTCCTGATGAAATAATTTTTCGGCTTTGTGGAAGAATTTTATGTAATCACCTAGTGTAGCTTTGGCAGGGATTATTTTTGCCATTTGTAGGCGTTGTGTTGATAGAACAGAGAGCATTGAGAATCTGGAGATACACAGCGTGACAACTGTGTGTTGTGCTCTTTGCAATTTAATCATGTTTAAGATATAATTGATATATTTTGTCCTGTTTATTTTTTCTAGGCAGAAAAAAAAAAGAACGTCCACTAGTGGCTATGGTTTTTAGTGTACAGCGTGAACACAACTTGCATTTCATATTTAATTTCTGCTCACCCACTTAGCTTAACCTTTTGAGGTTTTTTTTTTTTTTTTTTTTTTTTTTTTCACATGAATTGCTTTTAAGAGCTTGCCTATCTAAGAAGCTGAGGGAAAAGCAAAAATTATTGGACCATATGATTTGCTTTCCAGCATTCTTGGAGTATTCGTCTTCCTTTGGTGTATACTTGCCTGCATTATTGCAAGATCTTTTTGGTTGTGTTTTTGTTAGGCAGTCAAGCTAAAAGATAACTTATTTATAAACCGTAGTCTTTCTCCATGGTGGCTATTCAATAGATGAATAGAATCAAGATCCTTTTCTTAAAACCAAACATGACTATTTCTAAATGCAAGTTATGTGACTAAATTCCTATTTTAGTGCACAGAGAGATGGCATCCTCAAGGCAAATGCTTTGTCCCTGAAAAATGGTTTGGGGCGTGGCACTCTCCAGCAGAAAGACAATAATCTGTCACAAAGAC
Source organism: Papio anubis (assembly GCF_008728515.1). Lineage (NCBI taxonomy): Eukaryota > Metazoa > Chordata > Mammalia > Primates > Cercopithecidae > Papio > Papio anubis. The sequence continues at coordinate 107,089,970 of NC_044981.1, read as the reverse complement.
CTAATTCCAGGTAGTGCTTTCTCGGAGGCAGTGGTATGTTGGAAAGAACTCAACTCAACCTGATGCTTGGAAAACTGAATTTGTATTCGCATCCACCAGGCTTTATCATTATGGGACCTGGGGCAAGTTACCCAACCTTTCTAAGCCTGTGTATCGTCCTCTATAAATAAACATACCACCACCACCAACCCGGTGCTGTCAAAGGGATCACGTGAGATTATGTCCAACTGGGAGCAGCAGAAGCAGGGGAGAGAGGATTAGGCTGTAAGCTGCGCCTTCCTGGTGCATCTCCCATGTATACGTGTGTGTGAAGCTTTTCTCTGCTGCTCACCTAATGGCCTCTTGATCTGAGATTTGATGGCAGGTAGGAAACTGTGAACAAATATATGAGCACCTCAATAAAATGTTGTTGAAAGTAAGACATGTGTGTGCCTTGACCCTCTTAGCTGCCCACCCTGTGTTCTTGACCACCTTAGCTGCCCACCCGTGTTCTTGACCATCTTAGCTGCCCACCCGTGTTTTTGAACATCTTCGCTGCCCACCCGTGTTCTTGAACATCTTCGCTGCCCACCCGTATTCTTGACCATCTCAGCTGCCCACCCCGTGTTCTTGAAGTTAGTGTCAGTGGTCAGCTGCTCCCGAACCATCCCATGAGATGAAAACGAACTAGAAACCAAAAGCTGTAAGAATTGGGTCCTCTTCGTTGTCTGCGTGGAGACGAAGTCTGGCTCACCATGTAGCCGCTGTTTTTAATGTATGTGTCATCAATGGATGAGCTTTTCCAAAGGGTTGCTTCAAGTGACCAAATACAGTTAGTGTATATTAGATCTGCCTTTCTCTTTAGCGGGAGTGGACTGTGAACACCGAGATGCTTAGTGAAGTCTGAGAGGCTCTGCCAGCCGAGGAGGGCCTGCAGACTTTGCCCCTCCTGGAAGAGAGGCGGCAGGGACATGGATCGCCCGGGGTCAGAGTTGGGCAGTGTGGCGCCAGCCCGTATGCCTTATCCTGCCTCTCTAATGCCACGCTTCCTTGGCAGAGACTTGGAGGCAAGTTTGTGGACTTGTTTGAAATGACTGTGCTTAGTTTTTGTTGGAGTCTAAAAGGCCATTTGGCCTCTTTGTAGTTAGTTGGATTTTTTTTTTTTTTTTTTAATTTCCTATTTTCCATGCTCCAGAGTATTTGTGCCCCGCTCTTCTTGGTCTATCCTTGGCCATTAGGGTGGATGTGTCAGGCAGATGCCAACCCCTTGCTGGGTGTGGCGGGAAGAGGGTGGCTATAGAAGACTTTACTGTGGCATAGAGCACACAGAGGCCTGTCCTTTTCTTTGCCAGGGATAATTTACATGCTCTGTTCAACACGGTTGGCGATGTCACTTACGTGTCAACAGGAAAAACAGGAAAAAAAAAAAATGAGTGATATTGAGAATCCAAAAGACAGCATTCCAAGCTAGTGGCTGCCTGGAAGGCCATTCGGCCATGGAGAGCTTGTCCTGTAGAGAGGGACGAACAACAGAGCGTGGCAGGAAGGCAGCGGAAGAAACTTGCTGGTAACCTTTCTCGCCATTTCTTGCAACTGGCCCTTCCCGTCAGCTGGGCTGATTCCTCCTGCCAAGTGGGTCCTTGGACAGAGGCAAACTAGAAAGTGGGCACTGGGGCTGTTGGCATGGGCTGTGCTGTGGGCTAACTGGGGCCAAAGGGAAATTGCCAGCAACAGGAAGTTGCCTGATGAGTCCTCAGCTGGCTGTGCCTTTGCCAGGGAGGCTTTTAAAACTCAGACATGGGGGTGTTGAGTTGTTGAATGACACTTTGGCTGGGGCTCTGAGTCTGCATTCAGCTGTGCCAGAGGGCCTGTGTTTTCTCCGTTAAACATGGAATACACGTGTGTCTAGGAGCAGAGTATCATGCAAGGCCGGGGGACTTGAACCTGGCGAGACTGGTCCAGTGCCCTGGCGGGCTGCACAGTAAGAACCCCAGGAGCCCTGGGCCAGCCTGGTCCCACCAGTGCTTGTGTCTCCTGATCTGGAAAGTAAGGACGATGGCGCCTGGCGCACGGTGAGGTTGGAAGGATGCAGGGAGGTCGCTGATTGCCCTTCTTCCTCTTTCCTTTCTGTCCTTGGATCACTGTGGTACTTTCGTCAGCACAGCTGCCTTCCCAGCCTCTTTTTTTTTTTTTTTTTTTTAGCAGAGAAGAGTTTAATGAAAAAATAGGGATTTGCATTACAAACTAGGGACAAAAAGAAGACATCATTTTAAACTTGAAGTTATAGATAATAAGCCTATCTTACCTCTTTTTAAATTATTATTATACTTTAAGTTCTGGGTTACATGTGCAGAACGTGCAGGTTTGTTACATAGCTATGCATGTGCCATGGTGGTTTGCTGCACCCATCAACCCATCACCTACATTAGGCATTTCTCCTAACGCTATCCCTCCCCTAGCCCCCCACCCCTCGACAGGCCCCCGTGTGTGATGTTCCCCTCCCTGTGTCCATGTGTTCTCATTGTTCAACTTCCACTTATGAGTGAGAACATGTGGTGTTTGGTTCTTTCTCCTCCTGTTGTCTGTGCCACAGTATTTTCCTACCTGCCTTCCTCTGTCCCTGCTTTCTTCTTCTCCAGACTTTTATCTTTCATCTTGTGTTTTTGGGAAAGAAAAAAAAAACCAAGTTATTATTAAGAGTCATCTTCAGAATCACAAAATCAAGAAATAAAAAGGAGAGGTTGTAGAGAGCAGCGCTGTGAGAGCTGCAGTGTGAATCACTGCGCTGGGGTGGGCTGGAAGATCAAGGCCTGTCAGGTAGAATGCTCTGAAATTAACTTGAAGAGATAATTACCCCCCGTTTCCTCATCCTGCTGGGACAGTGATGCACAGGAAAGTGACTTGGAGACTACTCAGAGCTGAGGACACACAAAGATTTGGCCTTGACTGAGCAGAGATGCTGATCTTCACCTAATGATTGATTTGCCACATTTATTTCTGATATAGGCTTCTCCTTACTTTTTCTCTCCATTGAAACAGCGGGTGCCATGGTTTTGCTCTCATCCTATCTGAGATGACACTTGAAGTGGGACATGTTTCACCTCTTCAAGGCAAACAAAAAGCCAAGTTCAAGGAGTCATCAGCCAGCTCCCTGCAACTTAGGTGGTAGCGGGGGACCTCCTGCCAGAGCTGCCTGAGATCTCCCCTTTAATTTTGCCCACCTGGATGAGAGTGAAGATGGGGTTGAACGGCAAGTGTTTTCCCAGGTCCATCCTCTGTCTTCCATCTTCCATCTCCATGCCCCTCAGCCCTCTATTTCTAGATCTTTATTTCCTTTCTGGGCTTCTGGATTAGAGATGGAGCTATGGAGACCTTGATACCATTTTGTTTTCTGTGGGAAAAGAAAGCAGGAAGTCTGATTTCTTAGGCCAAACTAACCTCAGTGTAAATACCATTTGCAGGTTCTTGCCCTTCCTTCCTTCCTTCCTTCCTTCCTTCCTTCCTTCTTTCCTTCCTTTCTTTTTCTTTCTTTCTTTCTTGTCTTTCTTTCTTTCTGAGTCTCGCTTTGTCACCCAGCCTGGAGTGCAGTGGCGCAGTCTTGGTTCACTGTAGCCTCTGCCTCCTGGGTTCAAGCAATTCTTATTCCTCAGCCTCCTCAGTACCTGGGACCACAGGTGCACGCCACCATGCCCAGCTAATTTTTATATTTTTAGGAGAGACGGAGTTTCACTATGTTAGCCAGGCTGGTCTCAAACTCCTGACCTCAAGTGATCCACACTCTTCGGCCTCCCAAAGTGTTGGGATTACAGACGTGAGCCACTACACCCGGCCTGTTCTTGCCTATTCTTAGGGGAAGCCACCTCGACATGGGGTACACTTGGAGTAAGAACACATGGGTGGCTGGGTGTGGTGGCTCACACCTGTAGTCCTAGCACTTTGGGAGGTTGAGGCGGGTGGATCACTTGAGGCCAGGAGCTCGAGACCAGCCTGGCCAACATGGTATAACCCCATCTCTACTAAAAATACAAAAATTAGATAGGCACGGTGGCTCATGCCTGTAATCCCAGCTACTTGGGAGGCTGAGGCACGAAAACTGCTTAAGCCCGGGAGGCAGAGGTTGCAGTGAGCCAAGATTGCACCACTGCACTCCAGCATGGGCGACAGAGCAAGACTCTGTTTAAAAAAAACAACAAAAAAAGCACATGGGGTTTTTGCCCTAAGTCTTACACTGAGGAGCCATTTCCTCATCCTTGGGTAAGTCGTCAAACTTCCCTATCTGTGAAACTGAAGGGTCCGTCTGACCAGCTGTCTTGCCCTGATGTGTCTCCCTGTCTGTCTTTCTGCCTGAATGCCTGATCCGAAGCAGCTTTCTGCTGGATGTCCCTTTTTATCCCCATGAATATGCAGAGCTGCTTAGAAGAAGAATCTTAGCAGAACCCTATTAGAATTTGCTTCGGTCATTTATTGCGCTTCACGCATTTCACTGAAGCTAAAACCGCTAAGATTTGTGGAGGCTTCTCAGAATGGTATGCGAAGGTCAGGATGGTTAGACTCCGTATTTCCAGACGCTCTCCACTCTTTTATGCACTTATATTATTTAGGAACTTATTTCAAGCAGACCATTTGAGAATCTGATGAAAGCTATGGGTCCCCAGAAAAGTGCTTATGCACGTATGTTAGAAATTGCAGACAAGTCCAGGGAGCTCCTCAGTCTTACAATGTTTTTTCACGGCTTTCCCATTTAGGAATTTATGAACCGTCAGTTCGTGATCCTTACTTTGAGTAAACACCTGAAGAGCCTAGCCTCTGTCTTGACTTAATATTACTGATATTGCAGAATCAGTTATCAAGTACCTACAATATGAAAAGCACTGTGTTTATGTAGACAAGTGGTATTCTGAACTTTGTTTTTATCTTAGTCTAATTGCTTGGGTGAGATTAGTTATTTTTATTTTTATTTTTTATTTTTTTTTGAGACTGAGTCTGGCTCTGTCGCCCAGGCTGGAGTGCGGTGGCCGGATCTCAGCTCACTGCAAGCTCCGCCTCCCGGGTTCACGCCATTCTCCTGCCTCAGCCTCCCGAGTAGCTGGGACCACAGGCACCCGCCGCTTCGCCCGGCTAGTTTTTTGTATTTTTTAGTAGAGACGGGGTTTCACCTTGTTAGCCAGGATGGTCTCGATCTCCTGACCTCGTGATCCGCCCGTCTCGGCCTCCCAAAGTGCTGGGATTACAGGCTTGAGCCACCGCGCCCGGCCGAGATTAGTTATTAATGCTTTATTTTTTTAATGTGCTAAGAGATGTTGAGGAATGTTAAATAAATAACAACCCCTAGATGGCAAATAAATTATTAGGTTGAGAGCAGCATAGATTATATTGATGATGGTGGTTAGACATCACCAGATTTTTTTTAACGTTTTTTTTACTCTGCACTTCAATGGATGCAAAGCCAGATTGTTGAAAACCAATTGCAGCATTAGGTGCCGGGGTGTTTCTGCATTTTGAAAGTTTTATTTTCTGTCATTAGTGAACAAAATGGGTTTTTTTGGAGTAAGAAGTTTAACATTTTGATCCCAAACCAAACTTTCATGGATCTCTTTAGTAAAATAAATAGCTGTCTGATGGACTAGGACGGCTGTTTTATACGCTCAGCTTAAGGGAAGCTCAGGCAGCCGCGGCTCCTGTGTTCCCCTCCCCCGGCAAGGGTGTTGCCGGTGAATTTCACTCTTGCCCCTTTTCCTGTCAGCAAATTAGCTAAGCCCTTGTTGCCGTTTGCCCTTTTTCCTTTAGAGAAGTAATAGGCACAATTACTGTGTAATTTTGGCTTGCCCCTGTGTGGGTGCCTGGAATCTCATCTGGTATTTTAATATTTACCAAGGGGGTGGGCGTAGTGTCGTATCGTTCATTCACTCATTAAATCCCCTTCACTGAGGCCTTCTCGAATGCTCACCATCGTTCAAAGTTCTGAAATCGTCACCCTGATGCCTTCTGTAAATATTGTTGCGTAGAGATTGTAGTCCGGTGGAAGCCTTGTACCGAGTAAATGAAGATGTGTTTTGAGTTTCAAGGCATTTTCTATGCCTTTGGTGACTCATAGCAGATTCTCACCTTGTGATAAAGTCCCAGCTCCACGGTGATGGCTGCTTTTGCTTTTGGAAAAGTAAGTTGTGAGAAATTGTTCTGAGTCATTTTGCAATTTCCTCTGTAGACTCAGCTAAGAGTAGATGTGTGTGTCACGCTCTGGAGTTGAGGGAGGAGGGGTCATGGAAAAACTCTGTCTGGGAGCGCTTCATCCAGGTACACATGATGGTATTTTCACCATCAAACACCAGCTTCTAACTGTTGAAGGCAAAGATGGGATCATTCGTTTTGTAAATTCATCTCCTGCTGTCTTGATAATAACATGAAGAAAAGGGCAAGAAAAACATGGATATGTCATTAGTGTGGGACGAAGGAGGAGAATGGAGGTTTGTTTTAAAGGCACCCCCAATTCTCTTTCCCTCTTTCATCCTTTTGTTGGTTCTTGCCCCTTCCACATCCCGACTGTGTTTATTCAGCTTCCAGCGCATGCTGCTGCCTCTGCTTTTCACCTGCCTTTGCACTCTCTCATTCTTTGCTGCCACCTGAGTCCTCTGGTGTTTTTAGAAAACACCTGGCAGAGGAGGAGGCTCTGAGATGCGCAGCTGCTTAGAAGGTTCTGACCTGGCATCTGCACAGCCGGGGATTTCATCACCAACTGCTCAGAAACCACAATGCTGCATGCCTGGAGGAGTCCTGCCATCTTCCTACCTTGCACGCCGCTCTCAGCTGGTTTTGGGATTTTCTATTTATTTATTTGTTTGTTTGTTGGTTTGAGATGGGTCTCACTCTGTCCCCAGGCTGGAGTGCAGTGGTGCAATCTTGGCTCACTGCAACCTCTGCCTCCCAGGTTCAAGCAATTCTCCCACCTCAGCCTCCAGCATAGCTCAGATTACAGGCATGTACCACCACACCCAGCTAATTTTTGTATTTTTGGTAGAGACGGGGGTTTCCCTGTGTTGTCCAGGCTGGTCTCGAACTCCTGACCTCAGTTGATACACCTGCCTCGGCCTCCCAAAGTGCTGGGATTACAGGCATGAGCCACCGCACCCAACTGGGATTTTTAAGAATTTACTCCCTTCTTGGTTCATTCAGGCATAGATAAAGGGCACTCTGAGCGCCCTGGTGACATGCACATCAGGACAGGCAGGTGCTCTGCCTTCCTCTCATTTGAGCACCAAGGTCTTGAATTTGGGGCTTTTACAGGTGAGTTACCAAGATGCAGAAAGGTGGACGATGAAGCAGTAATCCAACGTGAGGCTTACAGATAACTTCTAAGTGTGGTGTGGGGTTTTAAAGAAAGTCTCCATTCACATTCTGTCACCCTCACTCTGTCTCTTCCGTCTTTTTCTTGCTGGAGTGTCCTGGTTCTGCCGTCTTCCCTAGATCTCCAGCTCTTCTTCTCACCACCAGGGATACCTGGCTTTGGTTCCCATGTATTTATTGATTTCTATTTTTAAGAAGTTTGATCAGAACTGTCAAGCAATTGATTGAAAATGATAGTTCTTAGTTTAAATCTTATTCCATTTCTGTTAGAACTCAGTGTAGATTATAGAGTCGTAAAGTCTCAGATAAATACTTATATAAATAAAGATAGGTATTGTTCCATACGAGATTATCATTATTTCGAGAACCTGTTGATGAGGGTGCCAGACATGACTATTGTATTACTCAAATCCAGCAAAAAACATTGAACAAAAACTATAATTAAAGGGGCATGCAGGGTATCTGTGTTCACTTTAAGGCAAGTAGTCCTTGACAGTACCCCTGCCTAATTAAGGTTGCCAGGATATTAACATATAATTCGATGTTTTATACACTTATGACTTTCCTCCCAGAAGCTCCAATTTTTTTGAAACCAGATTCCAAGCATTATTTTAAGCCAATATTAGAAGAGAAAGTGTAGGGCTTTCTAAGCATGAAGAGGATGTGATTTCAGACAAAGTCCTAGCTCCTGGACCCTGTCTCCCTGCCCCCATCCCATTCCTCATAAGTGATGAAAGGCATCTTTGATCCATGAAACTGGAAAGAACAGCCATCAGTAGAGGTAAGCGTGACTGCTGAGGGTGTCATAAGATACTAATGTACCAGCGGGGAATGGGATGCAAGGCTGCTCAGCCTCAGTAGCCCCCTTATCTGTCTGAGCATCTTTGTGGGCTCTGCTTTTAAGTGGAAACAAAAGATTGCAGGTGGTAGGTTGGGTGTGGTGGCTCAGGCCTGTAATCCCAGCACTTTGGGAGGCCGAGGCAGGTGGATCACTTGAGGTCAGGAGCTTGAGACCAGCCTGATCAACATGGTGAAACCCCATCTCTACTAAAAAAAAATTAGCTGGGCATGGTGGTGCGTGCCTGTAATCCCAGATACTTGGGAGACTGAGGCAGGAGAATCACTTGAATTCAGGGGGTGGAGGTTGCAGTGAGCAGAGATCATGCCACTGCACTCCAGCCTGAGCAACAAGAGTGAAACTCCATCTCGGGTGGGGGGGCCTGGGGAGGGCAGGGAAGAAAAAAAGATTGCAGATGGTGAAATTTAAATGCTTAAAAAAATCTTTAAGAATTCATAATTTGTCTGCAACAAATTCAGGTGGAGACATAGTCCCCTTCATTCCCCCAAGTCAGAGCCTGTGCCCCTGTGTATCTGTCCCCGTCAGTGAAACTGTGGCTTGGTTTCTTTTGACGAAGAATGATCCAGGGCAAGTCAAGCTGTTTGTTTTGTGCCCCTGTCTCTGTTGCTGAGTTGCTGTCATCTTGAGTTAGCTCTGACTGTCCCGTGGCAAAGGCCATCCCAAATAGCACATTTGCAGTATGTGCTCGGAGAGTGGGATACATAAGAAACAGGAGAGTTAACTAGAAGGATTTTCCCTCCTGCTCTACTAAGTTGGAAGGGAAAGTAGATGTTTGTCTCTTAATTTGCTGTTGCAGAAAGTGAAAAGATACTTGGACCAGAAGTGCTGGTGCTTTCCATGCACTCACAGCGGGCTTTGGAAAAATCATTCACTCCCCTGAATCCTTATTTGTTAAGAAAGTGGGATTCCATTTCCACAACTATTTCCTGGCTGTGAGGTGAAATAAAGACGAGGCACACGGAATGGCTTTGTAAATAAACTGCGAGGGTGCTGAGCCAGGCTGCGGAGACTTAGCCCATGGAGAATACAATGTGTTTTAAATACATCACTACTTTAAACCCGTTTTCCCCACAGCCGTATTGAACAGATATTACCACCCCCATTTAGCATAAGAAAACTCAAATCCAGAGATGTCGACTGGCAGACCAGTGTGTCCTAGGCAGTGACTGTACCACGGATCGCACCCAGCCCTGCCAGCTTCTAAAGCACTTCTTCCCATGACACCACACTGCCTAGTAAGGAGAACATGGCACTGCGTGTAGAAGAAAGGAGAGAAAACTGTGTTTAAATATCAGACTCATAGCGTATGGGTGTATTCACTCTTGAATTGATTTAAAGGTAGAACGACTGTATTTGTGAACTTGCAAGGTATGATGTTAGAAATCTGGACACGACTTTTTGGTTCTTTAGCTTAATTTACAAAGTTGGTTACCCCCCCCGTCGACAAGAGGAATCTGTGAGGATGTGGAGACCCCAGACTTATGTTCCAAAAGCAGGTAGATTGTGACAGCTGGAGAGACCCAGCAGAGGACGCAGCCTCGTCAGCAGTCTAGAAGTGCATCTAAGATGCCCGAGGACTGTCAGCGATGAACTGGAATAGGTGCAACCGAGTTATTTTCTGAGCATCTTAGAACTATTATCAGAGCAGAGTGCTTGGTCTGTACCTGGGAGCCAGGTGCTGCTCTATTTTTTGTTTTGTTTTCTAGATTAAGGCAGGCAGGAACCCACATGGATTACAACTAGAAAGAAAATCAATTTCTAGGGAGCCAGAGAAAGGGAGGGAGGGCTTAGTTAAGGGACAGTCTGGGCTCAGGTAGTTGGGCAGAGCTGTCCTAAGCAAAGCTGGGTGGACACAGCCTGAACTGTTAAGGCTAAGAGTGTGGGATCTCCCCCTTCCAGTGTTCAACTGAATTTTGTCCTCAGTCCTCCGTAGGATAGACTCTACCTGCCCAGGAAATTGGTGGCTAACGAAGATTTGTCAGAGCTCTAGTCTGTCAATAATTTGGTTATAGTTGCTGTTATTGACACATTTTGTCTTCAAATAAAGTGATAATCTTTTTGGCGCTTTAGTGTCCAATCATGAATATATAAAAAGAAAAAAGTCTCAACTCAATACAGTCTCAGAGTATGTAACAATAAAGACCTTTCCTGGCTGAGCATGATGGCTCATGTCTGTTATCCCAAAACGTGGGGGAGGCTGAAGCAGGAGGATCACGTGAGCCCAGGAGTTTGAGATTACCGTGAACTATGATCACACCACTGCTTGCCAGGGCAACAGAGCAAAAACCTGTCTCTAAAAAATAAAATAAAATAAAGACCTTTCTTGCAAAAACTGCTCAAGAATGTATTATCATTTGCCAAGAATTAAGTCAGAGACATAACCCTGGAATAGAAATGTTGTGTTTGATAAAATTGGGGTAATCATGGAAACCAGCTAGAATGAAAATGTTAAAACACCACAGAAGAGAGAGAGATTGTAAATATGAAAGTTTAAACTAATTTATGTGATTATCAGAATACAAGTTAGGCTATGAGAAGATTGAAGGGACAGAATGAAAAGAGAGCTGTGAACTGGGATAAATACTTCTGGACGAGAAAGTGTAGATGGAGGGTAATATTAAAAGATAAGAAAAGTCATAGTTGAGCACATGTTTTCCCCCAAAATCAAGCAGAAAGATACTGGTTTAGAGGCTTCTTTAATTAGATAAGTGTACTTAGAATGAATGTAACATGATATAAGGTTATCACAAAGAATTTAAGTATGTCTTAATGCCCCAAATCACGACACAGGAAAAGCAAAAAGAATTATCCCGTTTATCAAAAAGCAACACAAAATACAGTAAAAGTTGTTGAGAAATTAGGCATTGTTTTTCTGAGCCCTGGATCTGAGCTGGGTAAGCAGGCAGGTGTGTTGTTGTTGTTGTTGTTTTGACATAGTTGAAAGGATACGACATAAAAGTTTTTATACCTTGTGTGAATTAAAGTATCATTGTAGTCTCTAGACAAATAACAACATATAAAAGTCATTTAAAAAATTTATACTTTACATACTGAAAAGTTTCAGAATGAATTTTTATAAATTATTTTGAGTTTTATTTCAAAAGAAGAATCTTTTTTGATCTGGGTTCATCTCTCTATAACAGGAGTTGGCAAACTTTTCCTGTAAAGGGCCAGATAGTCAATATTGTAGCCCATCAAAACTAGCCAACTCTTTATTATAACGTGAAAGCAGCCATAGCCAATATGGAGATGAGTGTGCATGGCAGAGTTCTAATAAAACTTTATTTACAGGAGCAGACAGCAGGAATGACTGTAGCAGAATTCTAATAAATCTTTATTTCCAGTAACAAGTGGCAGGCTGGATTTGGCCCGCAGGCTTTAGTTTGCTGACCCCTTCTCTGATGATCCACCTTGACTCACCTGTTTGTTTCAGAGTGGGGTCATTAGAGTTTTTTATACTATAAGTGTCATAGTTTTGTATCCAGAAGTCAAGAAAAAGTTCTGGTCCATGTGCCTCTTTCTTGGTGCACAGGTTAATCAGAAGCAAAGCCTTATCTTTCTTTCCGGGTGAAAAATGGGTTAGAGAAAAATGCAGTTCCTGGCACAGGAGGCATCCATTAGACAGATTAGCCTTAAGGGTAACATTGAAACTCCCAGAATTTTATGTGAAAGAGGTGGCTGGTTGTGTAGAAATGCTGCACCGGCCCTTGAAACTTCCTTGGCAGAGAGAACATCTTAATCATTCCTGAATTCCGACCAAACTCCTGTTAAATAAGGAAACCGAGCAGAAGGCAGGCAGCGAGGACACACAAGCCCGACGCTCCTCCTGTTCCCACTGCTCTGCCACCAGCTGCTCAGTTGCTTCCTCCTGGGGAGCAGGGGCCCTGCCTGTGACTCTGGTCTGGGAAGCCCCACAGCAGTGACCATGGCGCTTCCTCTCTCCAGCATGCAGCTCTGACCTGCCTTCCTGGGGCATGCCCTCTAGGCACCGAGGATTTGCCACTTGGGACATGCACATGCCCTCTGCCTTCTCGGGGAAGTAAGTCCACATTTCCTCCAGACAGCGGTGGCCACCCACCTCCTCCCTCTCTGAACATGACTGGAGCTGCTCATTCCAGCCCTGGCCTTCTGCACGCCTCCCCTCTGTGTTACTCTTCCCCATAGTCCTCTCCACTTTATTGAGATACTGAGTTTTGTTGTCACTGTGCCTGTCGTCTCTTTCTGCCTTTTATCCCCACACCCAGAACAGAGCCTGGCAGACAGGAGGTGCCCAGTAAGAAACTGCTGATGGATGAATTTGACTGTTCTTGCCCTTCCTTTGGGGCACTCGGAAAATTTATTCTTCCATACTTGTAAAAATAGAAGAACTTGAGACATTGAACGCCCTGTGCAAATTATAACTTTCATTGAGCCCTGGTCTTTGTGGAATCCTTGTACTGTGCTAAGTATTTTTACATATTTTATCTCACTGAATGCTCTCGACCACCCTTTAAATGTGATCCCTGCTTTTTCAGGCAAGTAAACTGAGTCAGGGAGCAGTTAGCCATGATCACACCACTGGTCATTGCCATGGCCAAGGTTTTAACTCAGAGCCTGTGTGCCTAAGTCTCCTGTCTTGAAAAAAGTAATTGTTGAAGGAAAGCTTAATCCCAAGCACACTCTAAGGCCCTTGGTGTGAGTTTTACTCTTGCAGTTGGATCATGAAAGGGGGCAGAGCCCAGGTGTATTAGTTCATTTTCATACCACTATGAAGAAATACCTGAGACTGGGTAATTTATAAAGAAAAAGAAGTTTAATGGACTCACAGTTCCACATGGCTGGGGAGGCCTCACAATCATGGGAGAAGGCGAAGGAGGAGCAAAGTCATATCTTACATGGCGACAGGCAAGAGAGCGTGTGCAGGGGAATTGCCCTTTATAAAACCATCAGATCTTGTGAGACTTACTCACTATTACCAGTACAGCATGGGAGAAATCCACTGCCGTGATTCAATTACCTCCCACCAGGTCCCTCCCATGACACATGGGGATTATTACAATTCAAGATGAGATTTGGGTGGGGACACAGAACCAAACCATATCACCAGGTGACACCTGTAGCACCGAGAGTGCACATCCACCACATAGCCCATCATGCTGTCACCTGTAAGCTATGTGTCCAGTAGGTGGTAGGGGCTGCTGAACTCACCTCCAGGTAGGTCTCCTCCACCCATCCCTGCTCTCCCCTGAGCTCGTCTCCTTCATAGAAAGTTCACCACCTCATGCCCTTCTTGTCTTTGCGGTGTCCATAGTTCCTAACTCGCACCTGCCAGACCCTGCCTGTCCTGCCTTGGGCCACAGTTACACTAGCCTTCAGTTCCTGACACACTCTGTGCTTCCCCCAGCCCCAAGCTGTACGTAGTTTAGCTGACTTTAACCCTGACTCCATTGTTAGCTGTTCCCGTCCTTGCTCCAACCAGAGTAGCTCTCTGTTGTGTTTCCGTAGGACCCCACACTTCAGGCACTGGTCACCGGTGAATGACTTGCTCAAAGCTTGTCTTCCCAGCCAGACTCAAGGAGTGATGGTGCCATTCTTGTTCATTAGTGTCTTTATGGAAGCAGAATGTCTTATCAGGCCTTTTCTGCCTCAAGTCATTTTTTTTTAAGTGGTAGGAAAAGATTCCATTAAAAATTGTAAAAATTCAACTGCTATAAAAAAATGAGAAAGCTCAGATAAGCCAAAAGATTAAAATCACTTAAAAGGCAGTGTTAACCACTGCATTTATTATGCATGTAGTTCAATTTTATAAAAATCTATGCCTGCATATTTATATGTAGTAAATATACATAAAAATTACTTTAAAATGGCAGACCTACCTTTTTTTTTTTTTTGAGATAGAGTCTCACTCTGTCACCTAGGCTGGAGTACAGTGGCACGATCTTGGCTCACTGCAACCTCTGCCTCCCGGGTTCAAGCAATCCTCCCAACTCAGCCTCCTTAGTAGCTGGGATTACAGGCGTATGCCACCAAGCCTGGCTTTTTTTTTTTTTTTTTTTGTATTTTTAGTAGAGATGGGGTTTCACCATGTTGGCCAAGCTGGTCTCAAACTCCTGACATCAAGTGATCTGCCCACCTTGGCCTCTCAGAGTGCTGGGATTATAGGCGTGAGCCATGGCACCCGGCCCTACTTTCTTCCCTTACCAGTAAATCATGTCCTTCTCTTCTGGTCAGCAGATGTTGGTCTCTGGCATCACTGGCAGCTGCTGCATATAGCTCCTATTCATACCGCAATTTCTTTAGGTGACTGTTTCCTTTCAGTTTATGTTCTCATTCTGCCCAGGAAATAGAACCTTTGGAAATGGAACCGTCTAGTCTAGAAGACAAATAATATGGGCTCTTTGGAGCAGCATTTCTTCATCCTTTTCGTACCATTTTGATAAATGTAAAACTTCCATGCCATTTCCCTGGAATTTTCAGTGTATCACTATCAAATGAATGGTTTGTCTCTCAACTGTAAACGTCACTAGGATCTTGAACCTGTTTTTTTAACTCCCACTGTACCTGCCAAGGGACTGACATGCTGCCCTTTTCCTCCTCAGCTCCACCGAGCATGCCAGTCCAGGAGAAACTGGATGGGGGGTTGCCCTCTATCGGCCTGTGGGCCCTGCCAGCTTCCCCCCACGCACTTAACAGAGTTCAGCCCTAGAATCCTGACCTGGCTGCAGTGGGGTGGCCCAGGGTAGCTGCAGCTGAATGTGCAGGCCAGGGGCCCCTTGTTCCCATGTGCAGTCCAGGTGTGCAGGATCCATCTCCACTCAAGAGCATCGTCTGTGTTGGGCACGGTGGGTCGCGCCTGTAATCCCAGCACTTTGGGAGGACGTGGCACGTAGATCACCTGGGGTCAGGAGTTTGAGATCAGCCTTACCAACATGATGAAACGGAAATCCTGTCTCTACTGAAAATACAAAAATTAGCCAGACTTGGTGGCACGCACCTGTAATCCCAGCTACATGGGAGGTTGAGGCAGGAGAATGGCGTGAACCCAGGAGGCAGCAGAGGTTGCACTGAGCCAAGATCACGCCACTGCACTCCAGCCTGGGCAACAGAGCGAAACTCCGTCTCCAAAAACAAACAAACAAACAAACAAAACTGGGAAGTCATTCAGCCCTCTGTGGTCCTTCTAGATTCCATCCCTGCCAGTGATATTTGAGGATAATATTAGATCTTTCTGTAAGTTAGACAGTGACTTTCACGAAGTTCAGAGTGAGTTGAGAAAAAGTCTTTTGTGCAATTTTCAGTCTTTTTTTTTTTTTCTCTTTTCCTAAAGGGAACTTTTCTGACTTAATGAATTTGTTCCAGTGTGACAGCTGACAGTGCCGTTGCGCTCTGAGATTATTTCGTAGTGCAGCCTCCTCATGCCTTCCAGACAATGAACTGGGAATGTTGTAAGTGCTCAGTGTATGAGAACACAAACCATATAAACCACACCCTTCCTGGGGCTTGACTTTCCTTAAGGATAATTGACTGTTTGTCTCAGGCCTAAATGTATTTTGTATTTTTTCTAGCTTTCTATTTAGGTGCAGGAGAAGCAGCAGAACCCTAGTTCTTCTGACTGATGTCCTGGGGAAACTCTGAGGACATTAGACTTGGATTCAGTCCAGGCTGATGGCTCAGCACAGAGTGGGTCAGGATTCAGTCCAGGCCTATGGCTCAACACAGAGTGGGTCAGCATGTAGAGGGAGAGGAGGCCATGAGGGGCAGCCAGGGATCTGCCAAAAGATCATACTGCAAAGTGACGGGACCAGCTCACCGAACAGCGTGGCAGCCTCTTTCCTTGTAGCTTTGTGTTGGTTATGTCTGTTTCGGATTCCCCCCAAAGTTAACATGCTTTTCCTCTAAACCAGGAGTTGAAATATAGTACACACTGCAAATGCTGTCCTTCATCCTTGTTTCTGTATGCAACATCACCCCAAATTAGGCAGCACTTTTAAACCTTTTTTCTTAGACTGAAAGTGTTTTCTGAGCTCAAGCAATATAAACGAGTGCCATTGACAAGAGTTTGCAGTACCCAGAATCCCTAAATGAGGCCACAGCTGCACCCTGAGCCAGGAAAGGCGGGCACCCGTAGCTCAGCTTCTGATGCAGTGGACTCCTGCCACGTATTTCATGCAGTAGCTACGAAATTTCAGGCATCGTCTTGAAATAGTTCTGGGTAATGTGATGTACCTATCCCATAGTAGTTTTTTTTTAGATTCCAGAACTCACAGGAAAGTTGAAAGGCCTCAGGCTGTGATGTCTCTAAGTAAGACAAAAGAGAATATCAAAGTTGTTGTGATCAAGGGAACAGATTTCACAAACTCTCATCAAGAGGAGGCCGTCATGGCATTTTTCTAATGAAAAGTATTGCGCTGAGCCCAGATTAGAAGGTTCATCTGAGTGACTCAGAGCTTGGTTTGACAAAGACTCTGTCCCTGCATCCCTTCAAAGAGGGTCTAGGCGAGCTGCTTGATCGTCCTAAGCCGTTTTCTTGCTACTCCTAAGAAATGGGTTTATGGGCTCCTTGAAAATAGACAAGAAGATGTCCTTATCCATAACATTAAAACAAAAATAACTGCTTAGACGTCTGCCTGAATTCAGAGCTCTTGAGTGGGCCGCTCCTTGTCTATAAATAAGATAAAATCATTTTCAAGCAAGGATCAACCATTAACCTTAGTATAACCTTAAAAACCTGAAACAAAGGCCCGGTGTGGTGGCTCATGCCTATAATCCCAGCAGTTTGATGGGAGGACCGCTTAAGCTCAGGAGTTTGAGGCCAGCCTGGGCAACATAGTGAGACCCCCCCTTCTCTACTAAAAATCAAAAGAATTAGCTGGGTGTGGTGGCATATACCTGGAGTTCCAGCTACTTGGGAGGCTGAGGTGGGAGGGTCGCTTAATTTCAGGCGTTTGAGGCTGCAGTGAGCTATGATTATACCACTGCACTCCAACCTGGGTGGCACAGTGAGAGTCTGTCTCAAAAAAACAAAACAAAAACAATTTGAGAGAAAATTTTTTTGGCGGTGGGGGTGGAGTTTAATATCATTGCTTTTCCAGATAGCATAGTTTTTGGAAAAAATGTTTTCATTTAATTGTTTTATGACTTCATAAAGAAAATATTGGTTTCATGCTCTTTTATGAAAGCTGAGGCCCGTGATGAACCCAAGTTTGTGGCATTGATTGCTATGAACTGGAAAACACCAGTCTGAGGCCCCCACTTCAAGTGCCCGTGTTTTTTATTCTGCATATACACATGCCGTTATACACACATATACACATGCCACTGAATCCTCACACACTCCCAGTCCTAGCTTGTGATCATCTGTTTTTTGCTTGTATTTATTTACTTTTAGAGACAGGGCCTCGCTCTGTCACTCAGTGGTGTCCTCATAACTCACTGTAACCTTGAACTCCTGCCTCAGCATCCTGAGTGGCTGGGACCACAGGCGTGTGCCACCACAGCCAGCTAATCTTTTATCTTTTGTAAAGATGGGTTTCTCTATGTGTTGTCCAGGATGGTCTTGACCTGGGCTCAAGCGATCCTCCTGCCTTAGCCTTCTGAGTAGCTGGGACCATAGGTGTGTGCCACCATGGCCAGCTAATTTTTTTAATCTTTTGTAGCAATGGGTTTCCCTTATGGTTTTCAGGCTGGTCTTGAACTCCTGGGCTCAAGTGAGCCACCTGCCTCATTCTCCTAAAGTGTTGGGATTATAGGCATGAGCCACTGTGCCAGGCCAGTCTTTTGCTTTTAAAGCAGCATTCCTGGGTTGGGGGTGGAATAGGCTCAATAGATGTCCCAGTTGTCTGCATATGAGCTGTGTTTGCCTCTCTAAGCACAGGTGGTCTCCAGAGGCAGGTGGCTGCATCCCTAGAACACCTGGGGCCAGGAGAGCCCTGACCGCATGGGAGGCAGAGGCAGCAGGAGGCGTGAGGAACTAGATTGCTTTGCCTGTGCTCTGCTAAATACCTGGGAGTGGCAGGGGCTGTGTGGACAGCTAGAGAGGGGAACAGAGCTAGAGACGGAGCAGAGCTAAAGAGGGACTGGAGGTAGAGAGAGGAGCAGAGCTAGAAAGGGGAATGGGCCCCCTGTGCCATTTAAGGTGTGGCTGAAGCCTCCTCACCTGTCAGCTGGAAAGCCCTGGAGAGTCATGGTAAAACTGCAATGCTGGCATGTTCTATGAGAAACCTCCTGCCTGTGCCTGGCGCACAGCAACTGCTCAGCAAACACGAGTTTCCTTTTCTTCTTGACCCAAGAGGCAATTTTAGCGGTAACTTGATGGAATAGGCATTCTTGCTGCCTCTTCATCAGGAAGGACACTGAAGACTTAGAATCGAGACTTGCCCAGGAGCGCATGGAAGGCTAGGGGCTGAGACTGGACTGCAGCCCGGGCCTTTTGAGTCTCATCTGTGCTTTTCAGGCCTGTCACCACATATGCATGTGAAGACATCCTAGCCCAGATAATCACTATTCCTATAAAGTGCTGATCAGGTCCACCCAGAATGTCCCTCTAATGTTCATAAACATCACGAACGATGGATGAACCGAAATGTAACCACCCCAGTGACTCCTTCAGATACAATCTGAAAAGTCACGTTTATGATTACTCTTCTCCTTCTGGGGGCCCTGCCTCCTTTTGGTCCCAAGTAATCCTCACCAACTCCCTTAGACAACAGCTAAAATGTTAAATGTGTAAAAGGTGGCTTTCTAGCACTTGAGCACTTAATCGTTGTACTTTAAGAAGTAGATTTGCTATGAAAAATCTCAGCTAACATTCACTTTTTGGAAGTTAATCTTACCAGAAAAGTTCATAAAATGAGTTCTGGTTTTCTAAAATGGCAAGATACTTTATTTGTAAGATCTCGTTACTTTAACACTGCATTGTTAGGTGTGATTTTTGACATCCCAGTAAAGCAAAGCCATAATCTCACCAGATGCCATTAAACTTATGATGCATTTTATCAGCTCTTATTTTATACAGTATATTCAAGCTTAATATAGATTCTATAGCCCTGGGAACTGTTAGTTTTCAGGACTGCAGAATTATATTGTCTGAGCTGCTGCTGCAAATCCCAGTATAGAGATTTCAAATCAGTGAGTCTTGGAGTCTGAGCATTATCATGAACATTTTAGCTCAGTTCATAGGGGGCCACACCCAGAACACCAGAGTCATGGCTGTGATTCCATCTATTTCCTCTAGCCTGTGAGCTCAGTCCACATACCTCAGTGGGGACCCTGGGACAGGTGATCCCACTGGAGCCAGCACCACTCCCAGAAATCGAAGCAGAATGCAAGTTGTATGAAGAGTAGACTAGCAGTTCTCATGCAGGCCACACATTAGCAACACGTGGGGGAGTTTTTTAAGCAACACCCATGACAGCCAGACGTGACTCACGCCTGTAATCCCAGCACTTTGGGAGGCTGAGGTGGGTGGATCACTTGAGGTCAGGAGATTAAGACAAGCCTGGCCAACATGGCAAAACCCCATCTCTATTAAAAATACAAAAATTAGCCAGGCGTGGTGGTGGGCACCTGCAGTCCCAGCTACTTGGGAGGCTGAGGCAGGAGAATTGCTTTCACCCAGGAGGCAGAGGTTGCAGTGAGCTGAGATTGTGCCACTGCACTCCAGCCTGGGCGTCAGAGCAAGACTCTGTCTCAAAAAAATAAATAAAAGAGCAAGTTGCATCTTATGTGGATGGCAGCAGGCAAAGAGAGAGCTTGTGCAGAGAAACTCCTGTTTTTAAAATCATCCGATCTTGTGAGACCTATTCACTAATACAAGAACATCATGGGAAAGATCCACCCCTGTGATTCAATCATCTTCCACTGGGCCCCTCCCACAATACAGGAGAATTATGGGAGCTACAAGATGAGATTTGAGTGGGGACACAGAGCCAAACCATATCATTCTGCCCTGGCCCCTCCCAAATGTCATATCTTCACATTTGAAAACCAATCATGCCTTCCTAACAGTCCCCCAAAGTCTCAATTCATTTCAGCATTAACCCCAAAGTCTACAGTCTAAAATCTCTTCCCAGAGAAGGCAAGTCCCTTCCACCTATGAGCCTGTAAAATCAAAAGCAAGTCAGTTACTTCCTAGGTGCAATGGGGGTACAGGCATTGGGTAAATACAGCCATTCCAAATGGGAGAAATTGGCCAAAACAAAGGGGCTACAGGTCCCATGCAATTCTGAAATCCAGTGGGACAGTGAAATCTTAAAGCTCCAAAATGATCTCCTTTGACTCCATGTCTCACATCCAGGTCACGCAGGTGCAAGAGATGGGTTCCCATGGTCTTGGGTAGCTCTGTCCCTGGGGCTTTACGGGATACAGCCTCCCCCCTGGCTGCCTTCACAGGCTGGTGTTGAGTGTCTACAGCTTTGCCAGGCACAGGGTACAAGATGTCAGTGGATCTGGGCTCTGGAGGATGGTGGCCCTCTTCTCACAGCTCCACTAGGCAGTGCCCCAGTAGGGACTCTGTGTGGGGCTCCAACCCCATATTTCCCTTCTGCACTGCCCTAGTGGAGGTTCTCCATGGGAGCCCTGCCCCTGCAGCAAACTTCTACCTGGACATCCAGGCATTTCCATACCTTCTCTGAAATCTAGGCAGAGGTTCCGAAACCCTGATTCTTGACTTACGTGCACTGGCAGGCTCAATACCACATGGAAGCTGTCAAGGCTTGAGACTTGCACCCTCTGAAGCCATGGCCCAAGCTCTGTGTTGGCTCCTTTCAGCCATGGTTGAATTGGCTGGGACTTAGGGCACCAAGTCCCTAGGCTGCACACAGGATGGGGACCCTGGGCTTGGCCCAGGAAACCACTTTTTCCTCCTAGGCCTGCAGGCCTGTAATGGGAAGGGCTGCCAAGACCTCTGACATGCCCTGGAGACATTTTTGTGATTGTTTTGGGGATTAACATTCAGTTCCTCTTTACTTGTGCAAATTTCTGCAGCCAGCTTAGATTTCTCCTCAGAAAATGGAATTTTCTTTTGTATTGCATTGTTAGGCTACAAATTTTCCAAAGGTTTATGCTCTGCCTCCTCTATAAGGCTGAATGCCTTTACCAGCACTCAAGTCACATCTTGAATTCTTTGCTGCTTAGAAATTTCTTCTGCCAGATACCTTAAATCATCTCTCAAGTTCAAAGTTCCACAACTCTCTAGGGCAGGGGCAAAATGCTGCCAATCTGTTGCCTAAAACATAACAAGAGTCACCTTTGCTTCAGTTCCCAACAAGTTCCTCATCTCCATCTGAGACCACCTCAGCCTGGACCTTATAATTCATATCACTGCCAGTGCTTTTGTCAAAGCCATTCAACAAGTCTCTAGGAAGTTCCAAACTTTTCCACATTTTCCTGTCTTCTTCTGAGCCCTCCAAACTGTTCCAGCCTCTGCGTGTTACCCAGCTCCGAAGTTGCCTCCACATTTTCAGTTATCTTTTCAGTATGGCCCACTCAAAAGAGAAGCGATTCTATTGAAGGAGCTCAGCCATCTGGGAGTTCCCACGGCAGACATCTGTTAGCATCTCACCCTTACCTGCCCCTTGAGGTAGGCCTGGAACATTACTGGGCTCCTTTTCCCACTGCACCTTTGGCACATTCTCTGGTTTTCCCTTGGAGCACGCTCCCTCCAGGACATGTTACAACCCTTTCACCGAAGCCTTCCTGGACAACCGATTCCAAAATGCTGCCTCTATTCATTTAATGTGCATTATAACTCTTCATTTGTTCCACACAAGTCTGTGTTGATTCCAGACTGCCTTAGGCTATGCTTTGGGATTTCCATCCTTGATGAGTCTTACCTCTTTGTGTAGGAACTTTCTTCTACTTTTTTGGAGACAGAGCAGGCCCTCAGTTGATGCCCACTGAATTGAACTGAAAGACCAGCCAGAGATCAATGTTGAGTTTTAATGTGGATTGTATATTTCCATCATATGACAACTGTGTTGGCGGGGGTTGGGGCATAGAACAGAGAGGGCAGTTGAGAGTGGCCTGTTTTGTCTTTGGGGTGCTTCAGTTTGTCAAGAGACAGATTGTATAAAAAGCATGCATCAGGCTACCCGGGTTGACCAACATGCTTGTGTAAGCTGTGTTCTGCAATATCCAAGCAAAGAAAATGAATTACGTAAATATTAAGAGATGCTGCTGAGAAGTTCAGCATCTTACCTAAGACAGAGATGGATAGAGGTCAGGCATGAAGGCATTTCAGCTGAGAAAAGGAGAGTTTTTTAGTTGACAGTCAAAAAGTTGCTGGCTCTTGATGGATGCCAGTCATTTGTGTTGGGAGTCAGCTGTGTTGTTCAGTAAGAATTTCAGTGCAGCAGAGGCGGGCTGAGTACTTCCTGTGCTGACCAGCGAGCTGGCTGCTGGCGGAGATGTGAAAGGAAGAAGCCACCCTGCCCTCACCGGCCTTCCAGATGGGGAAGTGGTGAGGTGGGGTGGAGATGTGTGGGCGGAATGGAAAGAATGAGAAGTAAAAGGACACTTTGTAATCTGACCTGCTCTGGCAACTGTGGAAGCGTTTCAGGGTAGACACCTGTGAGGCTTTCCAGCCAAAGGCAGGTGGATGCAGATAGGCTGTCCTTGAGAAGGCAGCAGCGCACGGTGCTTCTGTCTGAATTGGAGCTTGCATCAAAGGCCAGCGGTCCCCCCAGATAGTCATGTTCCTTTTTGTCTCTTCATCTATGTGATTCCTTTCCCATGACTGGGAGCGAGTATTTCCTCTGAGCCCACATTCCCTAGGCCTGGTCCTGGCTCCCTGCTAAGACCAGCTTAGCTCCCTCCTCGCGAAGGTTTCCCCTGGGGCTGGTTGAACCCTGGCCGCTCATCCTCGCCAGGCCTTATGTGTCCTCTGCTCCCTGCCTGTGCGCTCTGCAGGGCTCTGCAGGGCTCTGCACCCTTTTAGGGTGAGGGTGTTACCATCTTCATCTGCTTCTACTCCATTACTAGCATGTGCACCAGCTCAAGACTTTTTACTCATAATTCTACTTGCCACAAAACTGTGGAGCTGAGCGGTTAGACTGGAGGGCAGAACTGCAGGCCCACTGTGGTCAGGTCATCCTGAAAATGCTCTTGGGCTGTGTCTTTCCTGAGTCTCTCCGGGCTGTTCTGTGTGGGAGATGGAAAACTGGATTAGGCCAACCATTGAGGGGACCGCGTGGGCCTGTTGAGGCCATCTGCTCTTGTTGCTCCCTAGAAAGCCATAACTTCTTGATTTCAGAGCTACCTCACCTCGACTGCAGAGGGTCAGCCCTAGGCAATGACTCTGCATTTTCAGGTCCAAAGACACACCTAACAGCTGATGTGACAATGGAGAGCCTTGTGTGTAAACACCGAACAGGAGTGTGGGTGCACATCTTCCTTACTCAGATCCGAAATGATAGCCAGAGGGGTCTGAGGTGAATGAAACCCTTTGCCCTACACAGAGGCCCCTCTGAGATTCCTGCTGGGCACAGACAGAGACACTTGGTGCGCTTGGGGGCAGCGGATACTAACAGGGAGGGCCCCGTGCATTATTTTCCACCTCTTGTCCTCTCTCAGAGTGCTGAGCAGATCACTGCACTGTGCAGGAGTTTTAACGAAACTCAGGCCAACGGCATGGAAGGACCGCGGGAGAGTCAGGATCCTCCTCCGAGGCCTCTGGCCCGCCACCTCTCTGATGCAGACCGCCTCCGCAAAGTCATCCAGGAGCTTGTGGACACAGAGAAGTCCTACGTGAAGGTAAGGGAAGCGCTGGGCATCCGTGCATTCGCGCCTCTTTTCTGATGGTGAGTGGTAAGCTGGCAGAGGTCCCCAGATCACTTCTGCCCGGGACACCGGCCACTCCCCAGGGGGACGCCTGCTCCTTGAATCAGTGAATTGCTCAAAGAAGGGAGGGGAGGAGTGAGAGGGTGGAAGAGCTGAGGAGACTTAGAAAAAAATCAGATCCTCGGCTTATTTTGTTACCAAGGTAGCTTTCACTATGGAAACAGATGTTCTGGTTTGTCATTTGCAATCTGTGGGAAGGGAGTCTGTACTGGTTTAGTAAAAGGGGAGAGAGATCATTTTAGGTGATGAGGAACTTGGGAACAATCTGTACATACGTGACGGCTGATCCAGGACCACAGTCCCGGCGGTGGCCCAGGCCAGCCCTCCCTGGTGGTTGTCATCGTGTAGAACTGGGGCGCATGCACTGGGGACTGGTCAGCACGTGGGAATATCCTTGCACCATGTATGAAGGGGCAGTTGCCGAGTATCTTGAGTACCTGAAGAATTCATTTATTCATCTCATAAGCCCCAAGTCCGTGGTTTGAGAAAGATTTTTTGAAGAATACAGGAGCCTGGGGAGCAGCGTTCTTTTGCTTTAAGTGTTTCCTGGAGCTTTGGGACCATTTGAAGCTCGCTTCATTTGTCAGTTACTGGAGCAGTGCGGCGCGGTGCGGTGGGCTGAGGGTCCAGCCCTGGCTTTGCCTCCGTCTTGCTGCCTGGTGGACAGCCCCCTTCAACTCCCTTATTTGGGGTCTGAGACACTCGGTCCCCCTTCTCTAAATGCCTTCCAATTCTGAGGTGCTGAGTCCTTGAATTAAGGCTTGGCACACACATGCGGCTATTACCTTCTTTCTCTGCAAGACAGATCTGAGCTTCCCCTTTCGTTGATGTCACTGTTTTACCTGGACTTTACCTAAGGCCTTATTCACACGTAGCTTCCCAAAGCCCCTTCTTTTGGTCTCAAAGGGGAGAAAGAAAAGTTAGAGAGATGACAATTTAGTTTCATTTTCCGTTGTGTCTTGTCCTGCATCCAGGGTGTGGAGATGAAGTGAACAGCCGGGCTGTTCAGACTCAAGTTCTGAATAATCCCGTCTCCTTTTTCCATGTCGCTGTGTGGAGCTGTAGATATTTTGGAAGCTTCAGAGCCCTTCTGACATCTTGAGAATAGTCATGGAGCTCTCGCCCCCAGAGTCAAGGGCAGAGCTGAGAGAAGAATCGATGTCCCTTTTTGTTAATAGTGTTGTTAGAGTTTCCTGTTAGGCCGCGCTGCACTGGGAGGGTCATTTCAGTGACAGGCTGGAGGAAAACTCAGATGGTGTCATGGGTGAAGTAGACAAGGACCGACTCTCCCTTCTCTCTGCAAGAAACCTGCACTTTGTTTTCTCAGGGCTCCTCGGGTCACAGCCCTTTGCCCCCGCAGCTCTGCGCGGACCTGACCTTGCGGCCCAGTAAGTCCTCCCGGGCAGTACCAGCCTGTGAGGAATGACTGCCAGGCCCCAGCACCCTTGGGCAAAGTAACCCGCACTTGGCACCTGTTGTGATTCACACACACACCACCGTCTCTTAATTTCCTTTTTGTTGCTGACGCTTAACACAGAATCTTGTCGTTTTTTAACCTGGATCCCTGCATGCTCCTTGAAATTGCTGGCATCTCTGTGTTCCCCGAGGTATGATTCCGTAACTTCTGTCATCTCCCTTCTCTGAGCGGTCCGGCGTGGAATATGGTGAGGGAAGGTCAGGGAGGTTTTTATTGTGAAACAGCATCCGTGTCACAGGCCTTGCCTTGCCCTCCGAACTAAGGCCAGAAAGTTCTGCGGGGCGCTTTGGGCTTTATAAAGCTCTGGGTCTTAGATTCCCCTCTTGGGAAGTGAGGGAGTTGTTATAGCTGACTTTGCAGTCAACTGCCTCTGTATTTTAGGACTCACAATTCTTCAGAATAAAGGAGAAATCTTTTCTATCACTAAACTATATCCTGGCCTTGGCTTCAAATTTTTATTATTATTATTTTGGAGATGGAGTCTCGCTCTGTCACCCAGGCTGGAGTGCAGTGGCATGATCTTGGCTCACTGTAGCCTCCGTCTCCTGAGTTCAAGTGATTCTCCTGCCTCAGCCTGAGTAGCTGGGACTACAGGCATGGGCCACCACATCCAGCCCTTTTTTTTTTTTTTTCAGTAGAAACGGTTTCACCAGGTTGGCTAGGCTGGTCTCAAACTCCTGACCACAGGTGATCCACCTGCCTCTGCCTCCCAAAATGCTGGGATTATAGGCATGACCATGCCCAGCTTTGGCTTCAAATTATTAAACAAAATCTTTCGCTCATGGGTTTTGTAACTGCAGTCTACTCCCACTATACTGTCGTGCTGGAGCCTCATTTACAGGAGACCCAAATATGGCTGAGAGTTTAGCCATTAGAGCTGCAGCTCTGTAAGAATTTTTTATTGACTTTGAATATGTGAGTTTGAGATTCTGCAAATCAGTCAGCCCCAAAGTTGAAGGGCTCCCCAGATCTTGACCCTCCCAGCTCCACGCTGGACCTCACTCTGCTCCCTGAGGCAGAGGAAGCCAGGAGCTGGTTTGCATCTGACACTAGTGCCACACAGACCTCCTTCCTCTGCAGGGAAGTGAGTGCCCCTGCTGCAGTGGCCCAAAGAGAGGCAGAGGCAATGATTGAGCTATAAAGGTATGGAATCCAGCTGTTGCCTGTATTGTGATATTAAACTCTTTGAATTAGGTGAGCAATAATCACTACTTTTAGGGTCAGGAATTTCAACAAAGGCTAGGTGTGGTGGCTCACGCCTGAAATCCTAGCACTTTGGGAGGCTGAGGCATGAGGATCACCTGAGGTCAGGAGTCAAGACCAGCCTGACCAACACGGTGAAACCCGGCCCCTACTAAAGATACAAAAATTAGCTGAGTATGGTGGAGTGTACCTGTAGTCCCAGCTACTTGGGAGGCTGAGGCAGGAGAATCTCTTGAACCCAGGAGGCAGAGGTTGCAGTGAGCTGAGATCGTGCTGCTGCACTCCAGCCTGGGTGACAGAGTAAGACTCCGTCTCAAAAAAAAAAAAAAAAAAAAAATTTCAACAAGGCATAAACTTCATTATCCTGATGGGAGCCTTGGGAGCTGCTGCCAGGTTACTGCTACCCAAATCTTGTGGGTATTTTGGAGACTAAAGCATCGAAGACACTTTCTTGTGTTTTCTTTCAGGATCTGAGCTGCCTCTTTGAGTTATACTTGGAGCCACTTCAGAATGAGACCTTTCTTACTCAAGATGAGGTAAATAAAATCCCCTTCCTTCTGTCCAGTGATCCACGGGTTAGTCTCTGTTTGCCTTTTAGCAGAACTCCTATGAGATGATCTCTATTGACCTGAAAAAACATCCCAAGACTTAAGGGTCTTCTGAGAGTCCCAGGCATAGCCTCCTCCTAAGCCACTGCTGTGGCCTCAGCTGCATGACACAGTGGCAGAGCGTTTACAAAGGCAGAGCGATGGTTATGGTCTTTTTGAGGTAGAAGAGAGTGTGATCAGAAATTCCTTTTCAATACATATCTTTGTAATGTTAAACCACATAATTAGTTCTTTTCTAGTGACTTACGTTTTTCTTGATTTGAATTCTGAGAACTTTACATCCACTTAAAAAGTTCCTGTAGAAATAGAGAATTATAGGGGATGGAGCTGTGAAACTTTCTATGTATAAGCCATATCCCATAATGAACGTGCTGTCTTCTTAAAGGATTTACTTTCTGTCTGCTTCTCCGTGAAGAATTTCCTTGTGATTTATTTGTGGGCCTAAGAGTTAGCGTGGTATCCTGAACTTCATGGCTAATCCCCTCGTTTCAAATCCTGATCTTCACATAGATGGAGTCACTTTTTGGAAGTTTGCCAGAGATGCTTGAGTTTCAGAAGGTGTTTCTGGAGACCCTGGAGGATGGGATTTCAGCATCATCTGACTTTAACACCCTAGAAACCCCCTCACAGTTTAGAGTAAGTATCTCAGATTTAGGCTGAAAGTGAAAAGAAATGGCTAGGTGCAAAATTCTCTCATGAGAAAGAATGTCTTGTCCTGTGACTATTGACTGTTTATTGTCCTGTGACTATTTCCTTGCACCGTTTTCCTCTAGCGGGTGGTAAAGCGAGGCTTTATTTTTTTTTTTTTTCCTGGTGCACATACTTCTGGTAGTCAGAAGTCCGGCAGCACCTCCCGCCTGGTTGCTAAGCACGCACATGCTCTTTTCTCAGCTGCTGTTAAGGATATCCAGGGTGGTTGCTTCTGAAACCGGAGCTCCTACACCCTGCGCCCAATCCTTCTTCCCTGTGGTCATGTGGATCTGGGATTAACAGACTAGGTTTCTAATTGCTGGGCTCGAGCCCTCTCTTCTCTGAAGCACCAGTGCTCCATAGCATCCGTGTAAGCCACAGTGTGGTAGGAAGCCCCTCCAAGGGGACCTGGAACCATACAGACAGCATCACTCTATCCAAGCAATGCACAGTCAGCTTTATTAATGAACCTCTCAGATGGTTTATATCCCACCTTGTCAGCTGTAGTTTTATAGAACTTTCTTTGTTTCTTGTCCTTGGATTGAACACAGTCAGTAGGCTCTGCTGCTGGAAACTTTGCAGTCAAGCTAGAGACCTGCCAGGGCAGCGCCTGGGCTGTTCCCCGCCTCCTGTGTGGACGGAGCAGGCCTGAACTTCTTTAAGGCATTAGTGCTGTGGAGTCTGACAGAAGCTATGGGGTCGTCAAATGCCACAAGTCGGCACGCATTGATTAAACCATGTCTGATTTGACTTTCCCCTCTGCCCTTCTAGAAATTACTGTTTTCCCTTGGAGGCTCTTTCCTTTATTACGCGGACCACTTTAAACTGTACAGTGGATTCTGTGCTAACCATATCAAAGTACAGAAGGTTCTGGAGCGAGGTAAGTTGCTTATGCCTTTTATGGTTTTTTTGTTTGTTTGTTTTTGCATTTTTAACTGTTAGTAAAGGGTAAATCTGTATTTAACAGGTAGAGAGTAAGTGCAATTTTGATGTATTAAGGTCCATCCTTGACCTTGACAGTGACAAATATTCAAGGGAAAGATTTCTGTTTCTGTCAGTTTACTGGTCGCCGGAAACAAATGTGCCTGAGAGCAGAGATGTTGCTTTGCCACGTGTCACTTTGCTGTCAGTTACATCTGGATTCTTTTCTTGCCAAATTCCTTTCTCTAAAAACTTGCAACCCCAGACCCTAGATGGGAGTAGAAAGAAATGCATGCTATGTTTTTTTTTTGTTTTTCCTTGTTAACCTTCTTAAGCCTGAGAAGCCACAACAACTTACCACCAAACCACTACCACCAAACTCACAAGAAGTTTGCCAGCTGGAAGTAAAGTCTCTCCGGTGCACCTGGAAAGAGCTCACATTTCCCAAAGGTTGCTCTTCGGTGCTGGTCTCTGCGCGGGCCTGGAGGGCACCTGGAGGTTTATCCTGACACCCTTGGTGCTCATTCATGTCCACGGATGCAGCTCTGCCATTGGATTTTAATCCAGAACATCATGGTATCCCAGAAGAAAAGCCCCATGTTTAAAAAGTGGGGTCTTAGAGTGCTTCAGATGAGCAAGACCCAGCCCAAATCCATCTTCTCCAGCTGCTTTAGACAGTTGTCTGACCTCTGTTGCCATTTCCTTCCACAAACACCCTCTTCTAAATTAATTAATTAATTAAAAAAATGTTCCTAGAGATGGGTCTCACTGTGTTGCCCAGGCTGGTCTCGAACTCCTGGCCTCAAGTGATCCTCCTATCTAGGCCTCCCAAAGTGCTGGAATTACAGGCCCACCACGCCTGGCCCACAAGCACCTTTGTATTGACGGTCTGTAGTACAATGAAAGCATAGCAATGTACTTGTCAATACTTATTGACAATCGATGCAGTACAATGAAAGCATACCAAGGGCTTGCTCAGTTCCTCCTTTGTCATAAAGAAGAGGGGTCCTGTCACCACCTTCTTGGCCTGGTAATCACATTCAAAATGGTATTGCATCTCCTGGAATATGTGATCTTACAACACAATCCCAAATAAGGGTTTATCTTCCTTCAGAGTAGCTACATTCCAAGCAGCTGGTCATCCAGTGCCAACTAATGGAATCCAAGTAGCACTGGTGTATCCGCTGGTACTCAAACCAAATGCACCTGGATTCCTACACACACCCTTCATGGTACTAGACACTGAACAGGGGGCAGTTTTCACTGCCAGAGAGGGTCCTACTGCCATGCCTGGTGGAAGGGAGCTGTGGCTCTGGGTGTGCGAACGGTGAATCTGCTTGGAGCTGTGGAGTGAAGGGTATAGGCTGCAGTGCCTGTCACCTTACTTTACAGGAGAAAAGATACTGCTTTTCAGAATAAGAATAAGCAACAATTAGAGTGAGGCCAGTGGGAAAAACACTGGTTTATTTTTCTTTATGAAATTTTTGTGGGTATAGTTTAGGGTCTGGATAACATTGCTTAATGGCTTTTTTGATGTTGTTTTTTTTGAGGTGGAGTCTCACTCTGTTGTCTAGGCTGGAGCGCAGTGGCGCGATCTTGACTCACTGCAAGCTCCACCTCAGGGGTTGAGGTGATTCTCCTGCCTCACCTCCCGAGTAGCTGGGATTACAGGCACTCACCACCACGCCTGGCTAATTTTTGTATTTTTAGTAGAGACGGGTTTCACCATGTTGGCCAGGCTAGTCTCGAACTCCTGACCTCAGATGATCCACCCACCTCAGCCTCCCAAAGTGCTGGGATTACAGGAGTGAGCCACTGTGCCTGGTCACACTTCATGGCTTTTAATGAATTGTTTGAAACTCACTTTTTAGGTCACCTATAACAATATTTCTCGTGGATATGCATGAAATGTGTCTTTAAGTCAGACATTCCCGCATGTTAAGTCGGTGTTACTCTTTGGCGTGCAGCCTGCATTCCATCCTCGGAAGCTCCCAGGCTCCAGGGCGGTCAGGGCTGAGGCGGAATCCCACGCTGACAGCTGGGTGCCTGACCCGCTGATGTGTTGGGGTTTTTATTAAAGAATGGCATTAGGAGGACTATAGAAATGGGTGAGCTATAAACGTTAAAAGATAAATGAAGAATTTAATTCACCCCACTGTGCTCTTCTAAGGTCTTTTATCCATCTGCTTGTAGCTAAAACTGACAAAGCCTTCAAGGCTTTTCTGGATGCCCGGAACCCCACCAAGCAGCATTCCTCCACGCTGGAGTCCTACCTCATCAAGCCGGTTCAGAGAGTGCTCAAGTACCCGCTGCTGCTCAAGGAGCTGGTGTCCCTGACGGACCAGGAGAGCGAGGAACATTACCACCTGACGGGTGAGGAGGCGGCGAGGGGCACCCCCGGGCGAGGGCCGGACAGGGCGGTGAGGGGCCCCCCGGGCGAGGGCCGGACAGGGCGGCGAGGGGCACCCCCGGGCGAGGGGCTGCCTGCCGTGCCCTGGGCCTGCCAGCTCACCTCTTCCCCGCCTGGTGGCACGTCCTGTGTCACTTTTCAGTTCTGCGATGGTTCATCTTAGGTTTCATGTGAATATGTGAAAGTAGCTAGGTGTCTGGTCACTCCTTTAGAGCTTACAAAATACTTGGGTAAAAATGATCTCTTCAGGGTATCACCATTCTCCTCCTATGCGGGGATGATTCCGTCTACACTCTCAAAATAAGTAAATTACCTCAGGTCACTTGGCTGTGAAACTGCCGCTGGAACTGAAAATCAGCCCTGTTTTCCTATCACTTGGTTAAGTTTTGTGGTGGTCGCCACCCGAGCTGCTGGTCGGATTTGTTGGGTGAGGCTCCACCTTGTGGAGATTTGTGAGCAGAGCTCGGCTCCGAAACCAAACTCCCAGTGATGGGTTGTGCTTTCAAGTCGCTGCTGTTGTGTTACCATTTGAACCTCTGAAATTACTGGCCTGAGACACAATTTGTCAAAAACACAAAGCCTTGCAGTTTGATAGTAAGTAGAGGATCCTTAAAGAGGGGCTTTATTTGGGTTGGAGATAGTGATTTGTTCATATGTTGAAACTAGGAGGTTCAGTTAAACCATAGGTGATAAAATTTCTAGGGAGAGAGAGAGACTTACTAACACTTTAGTATTACTGAATAATAAATACTGAGATGAGCATAAATTAAACTGGCTCTTTTTTCCATGACAAGCATACTTTGGTATCAAGCTCAACAAGAGGAAAGCATTTTTGTATGACAGTTAAATTCTGTAATAATACAAATTATGTTCAGCATTCATACTGCGTAAAAACTTCATTTTGTATTAAGATCATCTTTAGAAGGGTTTGATTTAAAAAACTTCCTTCCAAACTTCCCTCCAGATAGAATTAAAATGCTGAATTGGGAGAAAAAAAGTATGAAGAATACTGAATTTAGAAGTGACCTAAAATTTTGCTTTTTGGCTTTTATAAAATAATGTATCCCTCATATTCCTTCGTGGAAAGTTATGAACATATGCCATATATAAATGTAAACAATTGTTCTGTCAGTCAGTCACGTACGGGGGTGTTGTTATGTTCTATTTAAACCTGGATCCCGGTTCCCAGAAGGGGAAGCCAAACTCGAGAGCTGGTGCCCTAAGCCCAGTCAGTCTTGAGTTTGAAGCCTGGCTCCATTCTCGTGCTTTCCTCTCTGGAACTCCGGCAGAATATCCTGCACTCACTTTTCTCACCTGTAAAATGGGATTGATTAGTCTTTAGTTAGTTATTGTGTACACTAAATGAGATGATTCACAGAAATCACCTGTCGTAATCCTTGCTGAGTAGAAAGTGCTCCATACATGTCAGTTGTCGTTATTAGTGATACTTTTCACTGATACTCTGCCTCATTTCAAAAAGAATTTGAAGTAGAAGATAATTTTGCTGTTCTTCATTCTAATGGCTGGGCTACAGTGGGCTATTGTGACTTATTCTGAATGTAATGCTCCTGCTAGTGGGTACTGGTCTGGAATCCTGAGTTGAATCTTGACTCCATTATTACTGTTGGATAGGATCTAAAACAATATAAATATTTATTTATTCTTAAATAAATATGATTTATATAAATCATATTTAAGAATAAATATTTAAGAATAAATATTTATAAATATGACTTCATATTAATAAATATGATTTCATATCTTGCAGAAGCACTAAAGGCAATGGAGAAAGTAGCGAGCCACATCAACGAGATGCAGAAGATCTATGAGGATTATGGGACCGTGTTTGACCAGCTAGTAGCTGAGCAGAGCGGAACCGAGAAGGAGGTCCGTGAGGCGCCTGCACTCTGGGAGCCTAGTGCATGTGGTGTGGCGTCTGTAGGTGACCTCTCAGATAGGCTGCCCTGTTAGGACTTCCCTGGAGGAGAAAATGCCTAAGATTTTCTTGATAACAATGTGTCTAATGAACTATACAATTTATGTATAGACATATCATAAACTTCATTACACTGGTTTAAAATATAACCTTATGTCACGTTCACATTGGCTGGAACATCCGTGGAGGGTGAGCTGGCAGAGGCTGGGGCGGAGAAAGGACGTGGGAACTGGCAATGTGGAGTCTGGGGCTTTTCCTTTTTTATTTTGCTTTTTTTTTTTTTCAAAAAAAACATCAAATATATTTTTTTAACATCAAACATATATATTTTTAACATCACATATTGGTGGTTGCCTGCTTACTTATAAAACTAGTCCAAGCAGGATTTGACATTTTCTGTATTTTTCCTTTTTATCTGATTGCTTAATTTATAATCTTGTGCTTCTAAAGCTGGCATGCTGGAAGTAGCATAGTTTAGGCAGAAAATGGCAGGAACAGGAAAGAGCTGGAGATCAGTCCTTCACTCTGGCCAGTTTCAATGCTGGTGCTCTTTTATCAGCAGCCCGAACGGAGCTCAGAGGTGGTGGATGTACTAGATCCCAGGGGAAAGCTTACAAAGGCACTCGAGAAGAACCACGGACACTGGTAGAGTTCATCTTATGGAAATCGAGTTGGTCACAAGGCATGTCTCACCTACATGTGTGTGCATTGGAGCAAAATGCCTTCAGCTTTATGTTATTGATCAGACACTTTGGTGCTTAGCTCATATTTTCAAAACCTCCACTATTTAAGGCCCCATGTTTACAGGTATCATAAAAATTAAACCAGCTGTGCTTGCATTTTAGCAATGACTGTGTGTACATCACTATCTAACATGAGATGATCTAGCATGGGATTTCCGTATCTTCCTTACCTCCTGTTTTTACAATCTAGGTAACAGAACTTTCGATGGGAGAGCTTCTGATGCACTCTACGGTTTCCTGGCTGAATCCATTTCTGTCTCTAGGAAAAGCTAGAAAGGACCTTGAGCTCACAGTATTTGGTTAGTATTCCATTCAGAAGAATGTAGACTGAAGAGGCTGGGATTAACGAAGAACTTCACTGGCCACACCAGTCCAATTCACTCCTGGACTCCAGGAGTTAGAATTGCTATAATGGTTGGGGACTTAACAGGGCCAGCCCCCAACTATTTAAAACTCTGGCATCTCTCTGCATCCTCATTATCTTGTTCTCCCTTCTGCTGCTTGGCTCAGGCCAAGTGTTACAGGAACAGATCCCTGAGGCTATTTTGAAACCCGCTATCTTTTCTTTTTCTTTTTCTTTTTTTGAGACAAGGTTTCACTCTTGTTGCCCAGGCTGGAGTGCAATGGTGTGATCTCTGCTCACTGCAACCTCCACCTCCCAGGTTCAAGCGATTCTCCTGCCTAAGCCTCCTGAGTAGCTGGGATTACAGGTGCTCGCCACCACGCCCAGCTGATTTTTGTATTTT
Source organism: Papio anubis (assembly GCF_008728515.1). NCBI lineage: Eukaryota > Metazoa > Chordata > Mammalia > Primates > Cercopithecidae > Papio > Papio anubis. Next base: position 107,055,241 of record NC_044981.1, on the reverse strand, counting down.
TAGTAGAGATGGGGTTTCACCATGCTGGCCAGGCTGGTCTCGAATTCCTGACCTCAGGTGATCCACTTGCCTCAGCCTCCCAAAGTGCTGGGATTACAGGCGTGAGCCACCGCGCCTGGCCAGAAACCTGCTATCTTAATAGTCTGCTGCATTTCAAGATGTTTTAATTCTCTCTCAGAGTTGGGAGAGCAAGTGACAGTATATTGTCACTGAGAGAACACAGTTTCAATAAAACAAAGAGTTTAAAAAAGCCAAGATCAACTTCCAATAGTAGCTTGTAAATAAGCAGGTGCTTCTGCATAGTTCAAATATGAGCAAAAGGGAAGTACCATTTATTCACTCATGTGTTGGCAGAGTAAGGTCTTAGAGACTCATACATTTGAAGAGTGTTATTCTGTTAAGACATTCAGCTCTAGTTTAACCTTGGAAGAGTTTGCATAAAATAAAGACTTTTTCTTTTCCTTTCTTTAGTTTTTAAGAGAGCCGTCATACTGGTTTATAAAGAAAACTGCAAACTGAAAAAGAAATTGGTAAGGCAAAAATTTGTTTTAATTTAAGCTACCTTTTCATGGCTGTATCTTCCTATTAACGTTGAACTGAAAAGCCCACTGAGCACCACGGCTGTGCTGACTGATACTGCTTACTCTGAGGGTCACTAACCCCATCACATACTGAGAGCGTCTCTGAGTCTCCCCGTGAAAGATGTCTGTTTTAAAAGAAGATGTACAGCTGGGCACGGTGGCTCATGCCCGTAATCCCAGCACTTTGGGAGGCTGAGGCTTGAGCCCAAGAATTTGAGACCAGCCTGGCCAACAAGGTGAAACCCTGCCTTTACCAAAAATACAAGAAGTAGCTGGGTGTGGTAGCATGTGCCTGTAGTCCCAGCTACTTGGGAGGCTGAGGCAGGAGGATCAATTGAACCCAGGAGGTGGAAGCTGCAGTGAGCCTTGATCATGCCACTGCATTCCAGCCTGTGCGACAGAGTGAGACCCTGTCAATAAATAAATAAGTAAATGAAGTAGATAAATACTCATATGGGGGCCTACATAGAAGATCAACTTTTATATCTCTGAAAATGGCCCATGGTTGTTCCATACACAGTCTGTGAAACTTTGGTTTATTTTCAAATGCCTTTTACCTTGACTCAGAAAAACAAAAACAAAGCTTAGCTGTGGATACCATATGCCATCAGTTTACCATTCAGAGATAGCGTGAGGGCGAGGAAGCCTTGGCTGCTCTTCTCGCTTTGAGACCTGTAACTGATTCTGAACCACAACTCGGCCTTCCCACCTTCCCCAGCAATGTGAGGTCTTTGAGAATTGGGTGCGTAGCTGATTGACTTCTGTGCCCTGAACACCCACATGGCTGCTCGGAGACTCGCCCACAGGGAGAACATAAACTCCTATTCACCGTGCACACATCCTCCCCCAGTGAGAGAGCTTCCCTAACACTTTTCTTGGTGGGCCTTCATGTTACAGCCCTCGAATTCCCGGCCTGCACACAACTCTGCTGACTTGGATCCATTTAAATTCCGCTGGTTGATCCCCATCTCCGCGCTTCAAGTCAGACTGGGGAATCCAGCAGGTAACTGTTTCATGCAGTACGATGCCAGAAAAAGCATTTCAGTAGACTTCACTGTGGAATGAAAAGTAAGAAAGGACCTTGGGGATAATTTTTGGTGCCTTTTATTTTATAGACAAGGAAAACGAGGACAAAGAGAGGTTATTTTGCTGTTCCTTAGCAGACTTCTGGGAGAAAGTAAATGCTGGTGGATAGCTTTTTCTTTGTCAAATGCCTTTCATTGTTTCCTTATTGTCTCTACAATAGTTTTCAACATTTTCCTTTCTGCCTTGATACCCTAAAATGTATTAGAAAAACAGATCCACAAATTTATGTTTTTACAAATTTAGAATATAGCAGAAAATTCCTTAAGGTTAGGTAGTACTACTTTAGGTGATATAAAAAGAAAAAAATCTTTGAGTCTGGAAAATGTTCAGAGATCCTTCCAGAGTAACCTTGTTTTGGTGACAGGCCTCTGGTGACAGAAGAGGCCAGCAGGCTGAGTCATGCAGTGACCTGCGGGCTTCTGTTTAACTTTTGTCAGAAGTGCTTATGTTTTCTAGAACATGACTGCATTTGGGGTTGGCCTCTTTTACCTCAAGTATCCCAGTTCCTGTTCCGTCCAAGGAAAGGGCAAAACTGCAAAGGAGGGTTGAAGAATAGGATCCACCAAATCTCTTCCCCAGACAGGGGCTCCAGAGAGAGGGCGAAGGCAGTTCAGATGGAGGAAAATCTGCAACAGGAAATGTAAAGAGTAACCAAAAGGCATTTCAGTTCGTGTAACTGTGAATATCATACATAGAACAAGCCACAGAAGAAAACGAGCCAGGACTGGGAATATTAGACTTTCTTAACTCATGAGATTTTAAACTTCACAAGTGTTCTTAACCACAGCATTTTGGGCAAAGTTGTAGACTCTTGTTTCCATTTCCTTTTACACAGGGACAGAAAATAATTCCATATGGGAACTGATCCATACGAAGTCAGAAATAGAAGGACGGCCAGAAACCATCTTTCAGTTGTGTTGCAGGTATGACTGACTTCCAAAGATTAAAACCAACAGAAATAACATAGAATTATGTCTCTTAAGGAAGGGAGTTTATATTTAGTGCCCTCCTGAATTTTGATGACATCAGGGTCACACTCCCCACCCTCCGAAAAAGGCAACTGAGGCTGCTAGTAGGAGAATACATTGATTAAATAAATATCAAAATCTTAAGAGTGATCAATTGTCACCTCCTTTTGTATGGGAGGCCACATGGCACTGCTGTTGGGTGGCTGGCTGGCAGCCTGGCCCAGCAGGTGCAAGGCGCAGGAACACGGGCGGGCGTGGAATGGAAGCACGATGAACACTCTGGACACTTCTGCTCTTTTCTCTCCCCCCCACCTAGTGACAGTGAAAGCAAAACCAACATTGTTAAGGTGATTCGTTCCATCCTGAGGGAAAACTTCAGGCGTCACATAAAGTGTGAATTACCACTGGAGAAAACATGTAAGGATCGCCTGGTACCTCTTAAGAACCGAGTTCCTGTTTCAGCTAAATTAGGTGAGAATTTTGCTAGCCTTGTGTTTATTCAAGCAAACATTATGAGCTTCTGAAAAGTATATATGCTCTTGTAATACAGCTGTGAGTTTTCACTTTGTAAGTCATCAAGGTACTTTTATCTCCTTTGAAGAAACCTAAACATGCCTCTTGCTCCCAGACATTCTACTGGAAAATACAGCCACCCCCAACCCCCAATCCCTTGTCTTCCTACCAGCTGACATAGTCCAAATGTACGATTTTGTTTCTTCCACTAAGATGTGCATGGGTCCAGGGACTTTGTTTTCCTCACTGCTGTATTCCCAGTGCTCAGAGCAGTGCCAGGCATCCTGAAGGTCAATGCTGAATGAAGATCAAGAACCTTACACAGAGGGTCTCCACCTTCTGATGGTTCAACCTACAATTTTTTGACTTTACCATGGTGTGAAAGTGACACACATTCAGTAGAAACCGTACTTCGAATACCCAGACAACCATTCTGTTTTTCGTTTCTAGTGCAGCATTCAATACATTTCATAACACTTAATTATAAAATAGACCTTGTGCTTTGTCCAACCGTAGGCTACTGTAAGTGTTCTGAGCACACTGAAGGCAGGCTAGGCTAAGCCGCAGTGGTTAGTAGGTATATTAAATGCATTCTCGATTTCAATATTATCAACTGAACAATGGGTTGATTGGGATGTAATGCCGTCTAAGTTAAGGGGCCTCTTATACTCGTTCTTAATCGATAAGGCACCAAGTAAGCATTTCAAATCACATTATTCTGCTTGTTTCTAAAATTTCAGCTTAAGTTTTCAGAACCTTATTTCTACATTAACTATTTTGTTATTATCTTTGTTGTTTTTAGTCTTAGAAAATGTAAAACTTCTCTTTTTCATGTCAAATCAATGTGACCTCTTCAGATTTACCACATATTTACTATTTTCTCCATTGTCAAAATAAACTGGCCATCAAAATAACATGCTGTTATTATTTGTAGAAACACCAAAACTGAGAACTCCCTTGCTTCTTTCAATCCAAGAGAACAGAACTACACACACACACCCCCACCCACTCACCCACACACACCCCTATAACATCAAATTTCAGAAAGTTGGTTTGAAATTCCAGCAGAGACAGTTCTCATATGAGAGAGAATTTTCTAGGCCGGGCATAGTGGCTCATGCCTGTAATCCCAGCACTTTGGGAGGCCAAGGCAGGTGGATCCCTTGAGCTCTTGAGAACAGGAGTTTGAGACCAACCTGGGCAACATGGCAAAACCCCATCTCTACAAAAAAATATAAAAATTAACTGGGCATGGTCGTGTGCACCTATAGTCCCAGCTACTCAGGAGGCTGAGGTGGGAGGATCACTTGAGCCCAGGAGGTGGAGGTTGCAGTGAGCGGAGATCACACCACTGCACTCCAGCCTGGGTGGCAGAGCAAGACACTGTCTTTAAAAAAAAGGGGGGGGGGGGAGGAGTATTTTCTACTTTTAATTGAGCAGCAAGGGAAATCCACAAAGTGAGAAGATGCATGGTGTGATCTCGATGATCAAATTACAAAGCACCTTAGTGAAAGAAAGGAGCCTAGATTTATTAGCAATTAACTTTTCAATGTACTCATTGGCAAAATAGGAAATCTTAGCCCATATAGTAGTTTCTAGTGTCTAGTTCTATCTAAATAATTGAGCTCTGATAATCTAAAAATGCTGAATTGCCCAACTTACAACTGTAAACCTAAGTCAAAAATTTCCATGTTTTCAGTAGCTACGTTTTTGCCTAAATACCAGGATAGTTGCTACCTGAAGTCATATCATAAAATAAAATCTTAATTAAGATGTTAAATCTTACACAGGCTTTGAGGCAAACGTTACACATTGTGTAACCTGTTTCTGTATCACAGCGGAATGTGTTTTTCTCACTGCAGCTTCATCCAGGTCTTTAAAAGTCCTGAAGAATTCCTCCAGCAACGAGTGGACCGGTGAGACCGGCAAGGGAACCTTGCTGGACTCAGACGAGGGCAGCTTGAGCAGCGGCACCCAGAGCAGCGGCTGCCCCATGGCCGAGGGCAGGCAGGACTCCAAGACTGCTTCTCCCGGGAAATACCCACACCCTGGCTTGGCAGATTTTGCCGACAATCTCATCAAAGAGAGTGACATCCTGAGCGATGAAGATGATGACCACCATCAAACTCTGAAGCGGGGCAGCCCTACTAAAGACATCGAAATTCAGTTCCAGAGACTGAGGATTTCGGAGGACCCAGACGTTCACCCCGAGGCTGAGCAGCAGCCTGGCCCGGAGGCGGGCGAGGGCCAGAAAGGAGGAGAGCAGCCCAAACTGGTCCGGGGGCACTTCTGCCCCATCAAACGAAAAGCCAACAGCACCAAGAGGGACAGAGGAACTTTGCTCAAGGCACAGCTCCGTCACCAGTCCCTTGACAGTCAATCTGAAAATGCCACCATCGATCTAAATTCTGTTCTAGAGCGAGAATTCAGTGTCCAGAGTTTAACATCTGTTGTCAATGAGGAGTGTTTTTATGAAACAGAGAGCCATGGAAAATCATAGTACGATTCAATCCAGATATGAGTTAAATTCCTCATTTTACTTTTAAACTGGTGGTAAAGTGGAAATTGCAAAAAAACTATTCATTCCTGGGTTTTGTGCAGTATACATTTTCCCACGAAATGGTTGTAAAGATTTAAGTTATTTTAATTTATTGTGGATCAGAAACCTAGAAGAAACTGGTCAGAATCTGTAAATTACTTAGTTTATATCCACTTTGAGCAGGTATCAAATGATTTAGAATCCTTAAAATTGCCTTCTAATTATTTTAAGTTATGTGGAAAAAGTAAGGCTGGGGAAGTTGTGATTAATAGTTTTCAAAGGGTCATTTTTTAAAATCCTCTGGGCATTTTCTTTCAGCTGTCAGTTTTTGCTTTATTTAAAGCATATTTAAGTTATTTTAATGTGGTTTAGGGGCAAAATGTGCAGATACTTCATTTTTGTAAGATTGTAATAGATGCTGTTTATACTAAACCTGTTATATCTATACAGTATATATTAAAAGAAAGCTTGTACTGTATCTTATTTGATGATATTTATTTTCTCTGCCAAGCTGTATAGTAAAAGGAAAGTAAGTCACATCTGGTCATTGGCATTTTTATTGTCATTCTGTAAAGACAAAAGAGTACCCATATAAGAAGCTCCACGTAGTGCAAATCGACATCTGGTAGGCTGCTCGCCCCCAGGCAGCAGCTAGAGTCTGTAACTCTTCGCGTCATCCTGTTTTTCTTTCTTTTTGATTTTTCTTTGCCTGAGTTCTTCTCTGAAATTATATGCAAAGAGTTGTGGGTCTTCATCACACATTCTTCTGTATACCTCACAGAGGCTTTTAAAGTGTGAGATGGAGAGCTGGCGAGGCCGAAGAGTAGGGTCTATGTCTGCCAACTCTAACAGCCTGCCCGTGTTTTCCAAGCGCTCCGCTTCAGGGAATAACATTCTGAAGGGAAGAGAGAAATATCAGAATTTTACTTAAATTCCACCAATCATGACACCTTTTAACCCTCATTTGAAAACAACACAGTTGCTGACTACTGCCAGCTGGAGGGAGTGGCAGGAGCCTCCTGGATTATATAGCACCAGGTAACAGGCACGGCCCACGACTGAGGCAGCTCTAACCTGATGCACGAGGCAAGCCCACAATGGGAAAGCATTCTCCAAAGCTCAATCAGTACATGCACTTTTTAAGGTAAGTTTAACATCTGCTCAGCTGCGTTCTTGTAGAACTATAAGCTTGATTTGCCTCATGTTTCGATGTGAAAGTTGTATTTCTTGTGTGACAAATCCCCAGTTTTGATTCTCTAGAATTTGAATTTATCAGCCTTTATAGAACTTTTCATGCTAAAAGAGTTACTTTTTTTGCTAAAAGTTTGAAAATAGCTGATAGGAAAATATAATTAATTATCCCTCTTGTTATTTTTCAAGCATCTTTAAAACTGATTTGAAGTAGAGAATATATTTTAAATTTCACCTATCTGAATTGAACCATTGTTTTAAAATAAATAGCAGAACTGCTTGAAAAGCTGTGGAGTTAGGCCTGGATTGCATTTTTCTTCAAGTCTCAGGGTTCTTACAGAGCTCATCCCAAAGGGCTTGGAAGGCGTCATGGTCAGGGAGATTGCATGTTGCTTATAGGCTAATGGTCCTTTCAACAAGGAATTGCATGTCCCCCACAGTTTCAGGGTGACAGATCTTTGAGTTCAGTTTCATGGCAAAGAGGACCTGATGATGGTTTCTAACATGTGAAGAACACCAACAGGTCAAAGAACTTTGCCCTGTTACCCCAGATGGCACAGTATCTGGTCCATGTCTGTCCTGAGGACGGTGTATCTGAAATGAATAGGGCCCTTCACTTAGCTGGGAGGTTGCCTTGGAAACGCTAGTGCCAGCTCTAGGCTCAGACCAATTCCAGGATTTCCAAAAGCACATAAAAGGACATAGGTTTGTGTTCCCCCTCCCCATGAATCAGGGCTATCAGGTACAGCTGTGTGGGTCCTGCTGTGCATGAGGGGTAAGTGTGAGCCGAAATCCAGCTTCTGTTCCCTCACCAGCAGCGCACGGTAGCTGAGGGCTGCAGCCACAGGGCTGTCTTTGTTCTAATTAGCACCAAAATGGCTGGCCAGTGGCATCTCTGTCACCAGCTCTGCACCTCAAGTCTCTGCTAGAGAAGCAGGAACTAGCTGGTAAGGTGGGAATCCTGGCTTAATTAGAGGCCACAAGTGGCAGGCTGACGCTCTAACTTCTGCCATCTGGTATCCTCGGCAATGGGCTTTGTGGGCTGCAGCGCTCTTAGGAGCTGATGCCCAGCCAGCCCCTAAAATAATCTGCTGTCATTTCATGTGCTGAAGGGACACTTCAGACCCTGTGAAGGAGAGAATTATAATGAAGCCATGTGAGGAGGTTTTAGAAACTGAGAAATATGTGCCTCTCCGGCTGAGCCCCTTTCAACAGCTGAATATGGATAGATGATCAGAGACGGAAATCTTTGACAAACACACGCTTTCCTGCCTTCTTAAGCAGACCATCACTGGGCCTGACTAAACAGCTTCTTGGCTCTTTGTGGATCTGCAACATAGCTGTGGTCCTTCAGAGCCCATCAAGGTGGGCGGCCTCTAGACCACCGCGCCCTGTTGGCTTTTCCCAGTGGTTCCTGTGAGCCTCTTGGGAGCAGCCGCTTTCTGTGAGATGGAAATGTGCTTTCGTGAGGACTTCGCGATGATTTTGGCTGCTCAGAAGTCACATTTGCTTCCTAGTTCTCAAGTATGTCCTTAAAGAAGAGACAGGGCAACTCGGAAGAAAGCAAGCACTTAAAAAACCCATTATTATCTGTCTCAAGTCCTCACTGGGGAACCACGAGCTCCCCGGTACACAGCCACTGTGAGCTGTGCAGTCCCCAATTCCAGGCTGTGTGTATGGTAAAGCCACCCTGTGACGGCCACCTGAGGTCTAGCAAGTCTTTGCTCTCTCCTCAGTGACAGTGAAGTCTTGTCCGTCACAGGACTGAACTCAGTGTAATACTCAGAGCTTTAACAATAGAGCAAACAAGGTTCTTACTCTTAAAAAGTGCCTAAGGATTTTATAAAGAAGACTACGACTGAAGAGAAGAAAAGGCATTCTTACCCGAGCCCTCGATGGCAGTATTTCCTTCGGAACTGAAATACATTCTGAACCACTTTTTCCACCAGCTTGAACGGCTGCTCTATCTTGGGCTGTATCAAGGGAGTGAAGTGCACCACGCCCACGTCCACCTTCATTGTAAGCAAACGTATTATCATTCTGTGGCATGATATGTGGCATAGTGTGATCAATCAACTCATCCTTGTTAAACAGGAGGATGGGCTGTCAACAGCCTGTTTTCATAAACCGACTCTTCCATGTACTTCATTGTCATCTCTAGGCCTGGAAGATGGTACATTCTGGATTTGCAAATGACATGGAGAAATCAGCTGGCTGCACCTGTTCTCTAATGACATCCACCAGACCTGTGCTTGATGGTCACTTAATTTTAAAACGCAGTTTCACAATGGCTTAAAAATCAATCCAAATCATTCAAGTCAGTCAGCAGATAACAGGTGGCATTAGAATATTTTAGTTTTTGAATGAGTAAAAAAATAGGCTGCAGCAGCAGCTTCAAGACACGGAGAGAGGGCAGACAGGCCCCCAGGGACCACTCAGTGCTAAACTTCTCAGACAGAGACACCACTTATTTTCGGTAGACACTGATTAATCAGCTGTAGTCTGAAAAGCCACAGAACTTTCTAGTAGCAACTTTAAATGCCCCGAAAGGCACAGGCAGGACTGAAATTGAAAATGGAAACCATAAAAAAAAGTCACTGTTTGATAGTGTTTAAACTACTGCCAGCTGTGGAGCTTCTTTAATTGTCAGAAGATACAACTTTTCAGGCATAACTGGTAAGAGATTTACACCCTGATTTGTTCCAAAAATGGACTCATGGTAATTCACAAGGACACATTCAAATACCAAAGGAAAAACATTTAAAGACAGAGGGAAATGGAGTCAAAACAGTAACGACACACACAAAAATGCTGACGGAGACCACGGTCTAGGAAATGGGAAGTCTCGTCATAATTGACAAAAGCCTCAGTGTCCAGGAATTGTTTTTTTTTTTTTTTTTTTTTAAAGACATTTATTCAGCGTCACGATCAGACTATTACATTTAGCAATCAACAGCATGGGTGCAAAAAAAAAAAAAAATCTACATTAAAACCCTTTGTTGGAATGCTTTACACTTTCCACAGAACAGAAACTAAAATAACCTGTTATACAATTAGTCACAAATACAGTCCTCGAGTTTTTTGCCCATACACATGAGTATTTGTCTAAAACATGTCTTCTTTGTAGCAGCTAGGCCCTGCCACCACTGTGCTTGGCTGAGTTCACAAATCTGTTGTAACCTGTAGCTTCCCTGTCACTTCTCTGGCTCTCCTCTCCTGCTAAGCTTTGTTTCCTAATTAAAATCTTCTGCCACTGCCATAGCTACTGCTGCTGCTGGAACCGCCACAGCCACCTTGGTTTCGTGGTTTTGCAAAGTATTGGCCTCCACCGCCATAGGGGCCAGAGCTTCTGCCTCCAAAATTTCCTCCCTTCATGGGTCCAAAATTTGAAGACTGATTGTTGTAATTGCCAAAACCACTGTAGCTTCCACCACCTCCAAAATTGCTTCCATCATTACCAAATCCATTATAGCCATCCCCACTGCCACCATATCCACCACCACCACGGCTGCCACCAAAGCCACCACGACCACTGAAGTTTCCTCCACGACCGAAGTTGTCATTCCCACCGAAACCACCTCCACGACCACCACCAAAGTTTCCAGAACCACTTCGACCACTTTGGCTGGATGAAGCACTAGCCATCTCTTGCTTTGACAGGGCTTTCCTAACTTCACAGTTGTGGCCATTCACAGTATGGTATTTCTGAATGACAGTCTTATCCACGGAGTCATGGTCGTCAAAGGTTACAAAGGCAAAGCCCCTTTTCTTGCCACTGCCTCGGTCAGTCATGATTTCAATCACTTCAATTTTCCCATACTGTTCAAAATAATCTCTTAGGTGATGTTCTTCAGTGTCTTCTTTAATGCCACCAACAAATATCTTTTTCACAGTTAAGTGGGCACCTGGTCTTTGAGAATCTTCTCTTGAGACAGCTCTCTTTGGTTCCACAACTCTTCCGTCCACCTTGTGTGGCCTTGCATTCATAGCTGCATCCACCTCCCCCACAGTGGCATATGTGACAAACCCAAAGCCCCTGGAACGCTTGGTGTTTGGATCTCTCATTACCACACAGTCCGTGAGCGTTCCCCATTGCTCAAAATGGCTCCTCAGGGTCTCATCGGTTGTTTCAAAGCTCAACCCTCCAATGAAGAGCTTCCTCAGCTGTTCCGGCTCTTCAGGAGACTCTGACTTAGACATGACGGCAGGGAGAAGAGAGACTTTAACGATGCTTCTTCGGTGGCGTCCACAGGCAGAAAGGCGTGTCCAGGAATTATTAAACTTGTTAATGAGGATCTCATACAGACTCAACAAAAGGCAAAGAGAGTAGGGCAATTTAGGAGGTGTGGGCTGCACCACTGCTTTTCCAAAGGAACTCTATTGTGGAAATCCCACAGGGGTTGTCATTTTCTCTTAAGAGGACTTGCTTCTAAAGATCCTTGTGGCCACATAATTCCTTAAAAGGATGAAGATCGGAGAGTGGCTTTTCTGGTTGTGTTTATTATTTTAGGGTAGAAGGAAAACAACTGAATATGATGTGAGACTTTATGGACAAGAAAGTGAAAATAAGCTGTGCTGAGCCTCATGCATCCTGATGTGCTGTGGGAGGAGCCTGTGGTGCCTTAGCTGTGTTATCTGGGACCCGGACCCCCGAGACCTTGCACCTACCTATTGAAACAATCAATGACCCTGTCCCCGAAGGTTTCAGGTCAGCTACAGCTGCTCCTTCTGGATGGAATGGGAAATAGAAGGCTTTGGTGGTAAGCGGCGGTGTGGGCTGACGCAGGCTGAGAACGTGCCAAGCAGCCTTTCCACACCCCAAATGCCCACCCACAACGTCCATCAGCCTTCTGGTGAAGTCCACCAGGCTGTTCTTGTGAGGATTCTATGGTGGAACAGTCGTTATTAACAGTGACTTCACTTAGATGCCAAACGTTCTTAATACATTTTAATAAGTGTGTTGAATTGTGTGGAACAGTAGTTACGAGCAGTGACTTCACTAAGATGCCAAATGCTCTTAATACATTTTAGTAAGTGTGTTGAATTGTGTGCTGTATGTTGTTTCATCTGTTTCCTCAAGTTTAATAACAACTACCTCTTCTTACAGGACTTCCCTTAGACCTTAACAAAACACACCATGGAACAGTGTCTGTCTAGCTTGGAGAGGTCTGTGGTCATCAGGGAAAGAGGGACTGAAGAAGATGAGGGGCTGTGGAGTGGACGCAGGGTTTAGGTGGGGTGGGGGTACAGCTATAGGGAGAGAAGAAAGGTGGTTTCAGCTCAGGGAAGTTCTGGGGAAGGAAAAAGAAGACCAAGACCTGATCTATGTATGAATGGCGGAGTGCAAGCCGCAGTTCCATTGACTTCAGATGTCAGGTTCCTTCTCACAAACTCTGCACTATCCTGCCTACCTTGCCTCCTCCTGATTTGTACAGAGAAGTGGCCCCAACTGTCAGGCATGTGTCTGACCACTCTCTACACCTCACCAGCCTTCTCTCACTGGACTCTCCGTTCCCCTTTCATCCCTGGAGCTCCCTGGTGCCCTCATCCCTGCCTCCCATCATCCAGGATTCATCTCCTGTAACCCTTCAACTCCAGTTCTCCCAGTGACACAGAGCCCAATTCTAGCAATTCTTACCAGCAGCCTGCTAGTCTCCAGAAAAAATACTCTTAGCAAAATCTGAGATAAAATCTAATCCCTGCCTAGGCCTAAAGCCATGAAGTATTATCAAAACTCTACATAAGGCTTAAAAATTATTAAGACCAAAAGCACAAATACAGAGAGATGAACTCTCCTTCCAGTACAGAAACTGCCACTTCCAGCTTCTTTATATTTTTAATTTTGGCATCATCTTTATTTGCCTGATTTCATTCCTTTGAGATATAGTTGATATTTGTAAATACAGGAAATGTCTAACTTTCACTTGGGTTTTAAAATCCTGAACAAATATAGCAGTACTCCATGGAAACTATAGCAGTCGACTTCTAAAGTTTGAATACAATTCCAGTACCCTGCTAAGCTGGCTTACATCACGTCCCAGCTACAACAGCACTCCCCTCAGAAATGCAGTTACTATTTAGTGGGAGAGTCTGTAAAACTCAGTGTCAACAAAGCTCTTCCAGTTATGTCTCCTGCTTCTGGGACGGCGAGGACCTCTCCTGTACCACCCCTTCCTCTCCCTTTCCCCCAAAGGCACCTTTCAGAATTACTCTGAATGATGGAGCCCATTTTTTCTAGAACTATAGGAAAACTGCTTGGTAACTATGGTAACGAATACAAAAATGCTTTTTACTTATAATTGAATGCTTATTTAAAATTACAACTATTATTTTTTCTTCCTTGAGTTTTAAGTCTGTTAATGGGTTTGATTACAAAAAAGAAATCAGTACAAAGGCATTAGAAGTACTTAAAATATTCTAGTTCAATGCTGCCAGCCCTTTTCCAAACTCAGTCTATCAGTATACCAAAATGACCTACTAAAATTTCAAATGAAAGGATTTAAAATGAATTTAAATATTTGCCTTTCTAACCCTATACGTCAACACTGTAACAAACTAAGACTGTTTCTCAGTGTTAGCAGCTTTAGCCATAACAGGCCCGAAGCTGATGTCCTAGTTTCCAGGCCAGGGTGTCTAGGACGTGACGGGTTATCAGCTCAGAGCAGCACTTGGAACTCACAAGGGACCTGGGCTAAGGAGATATTAAACCTTAAATCTTAGATATTAGATATTACAACTGAGAACTGTAATCAACATGATATACAGATGACACTGAAGAATGTACAACTCAGTTCCTGATGATTATCATATGCCCGAAAGCTAAGTCACGACCACATGCACAGACGCAGAAACAATACTTGTCACTGTCTACGAAAGGGTCTTCATTCAACACGCTCATGGTGTTCAAGACCATTAGAGGACGAGATAGGGGAGAGGAAAAATGATGAGGAAGTTACTACGTAATCAGCCAAGACACAGCCATAACTTAAGACAACAGAAGGGCTAGTGAAAAAAAGGAAGAAAAGACCACAGGGAATAATCAATAAGACTTTAAAGAACAACATATAAGAAAGATTCAAAGTTCAAAGTGGAATGATCACGAGCAGACCTGGGTAGTTGGGAACAGGAAGCATATGGCATCTTGCAGGCTATAGGCACCACAAGATGGAACACAGGAGGACAGGGGCTTGGGAGAGTCATTTCAGTGTTGGGTAAAACAACAGAGCAAGATGAGTGCCTCTGGATGCTTGGTTTCCCCACCCTCCAGGGTCTGCCTGCTCTTCAAGTACCTCCCCCAAGCTAATGACAGTCCACTTTAGGACATTGCAGGTCTCGAGGTTACAAGTTTCCCAAGTCAGAAGAATCCCAGGTAGAGGCAGCAAGTCACTGATGCCTATGATATGATAATTATGCATGTCATAGAAAAAGAAAATACTGACAAATGTGAATGTAGATCAAATTTCCCAGAATTGGTTTACTCTACCTGTGATCCACGTCCCAAAGCCAATTTAAGGAAAGAATTTCCACTGTAAAACCTTACAGCTGACAGCATTCTAAGTATTTCAAACCAACTGGTTCAATAAAGATAACTACACAGTCAGTACCTATCCTAAAGTTTACAATTTGCGTTATTGTAACAATATTTATTTCTGCAGAAGTTCTGTCCTCACCCTTTTTTCTTCCTACAGATCTTTGTTTTTTTCTCCTTCTTCTTGAGATCATAAAAAAAGAACAGATTTTAAGCAGTCACACAGTGTTTCCTCTCAGAGCAGATGTGGTAGGAAGAATTGAGGCCAAGAGAGTGACAGGGAATGCAGATCACAATGAGAAATAAGACTAAGAAATGTGGTGAGGGGGATGAAGAGTTTTTTACTGTGTAAATTATGTAAATGGACATATGTATGTATGTAAATTATACCTATTAGTAATAACAACAACAAGATGAGTCAGTGTCTCTTGGTTCTAAGAGATTAAACAATTTCAGGGAGATGCACGTGTATCCTCAAGAAAGCACAAAATGGAATAAGAATTGACAATTGTTGTATAAAGATTTTCTGTTATATTTAATCTGGAGTTCCCAGATGATCAGAGGGAAAAGACCTTCCTAAAACCAGGCCTTTTCCACAAGCCATGACCTTGGTGTCTGTGAAGCAGCAGCATCTGGAGGTGCCCTGTGTTTCTGTCCCGGGCTGTGCTCCCGCTTGGTTTGTGGATGTGGCAGGAGTTGCCTGAGGCAGCTTCGAGGCTGCCCAGCCCGGCCATGGGTGTGGCAGCACATTGGCAACTGCCAGGGTCTGGACCCTAGCGCTGCAGGTCCTGAGCAACTCCAGTCCCTCAGAGCGAAGCCAGGACCTCAGAGAGGCTTGCAATCTAAACAAACTCAGACGGTACTTGGTAAAGCTATTAATATTATTAAAAGACTGAGAAATAAAACATGCATACAAATATAGTAATTCATAACAAACCATAATTGTCAAACGGACTAGACATCACACTGAAGATGCTTGGTCAGTACATTCGTATATTCATAGCTGATACTGTTAATTTCCTAAGGCTGGGCCAGGAGAAAAACATTATTTTAGGATTAGGTCAAATCACTTTAAATCTGTGGGGCTGGAACAGGTAACTATTTTATCTTACTCTGAACTGTCATTATTTTCAAGGTTGAATGGAAAGCAAACAAGAAAAAACATTTGTATTAGTCAGGGTTCTCTAGAGGGACGGAACTAATGGAATTACATATAAAGAAGACTTTATTAAGTATTAACTCACTCGATCACAAGGTCCCACAATAGGCCATCTATAGGCTGAGAAGCAAGGAGAACCAGTCAGAGTTCCAAAACTGAAGAACTTGGAGTCCGATGTTTGAGGGCAGGAAGCGTCCAGCACAGGAGAAAGATGTGGGCTGGGGGACTAAGCCAGACTCTCTTTTCACATTCTTCTGCCCACTTATATTCTAGCTGAACCGGCAGCTGATTAGATGGTGCCCACCCAGACTGAGGGTGGGTCTGCCTTCCCCAGCCCACTGACTCAAATGTGGATCTCCTTTGGCAGCATCCTCACAGACACACCTAAGATCAATACTTTGTATCCTTCAATCCAATCAAGTTGACACTCAGTATTAACCATCGTAACGTTGTTTTTTAAATTCAGAACCCCAATTTCTCATTAGAATTAAGTGGACAGCATTTGAAAAACACAAGGATGGGGCTCCATCCCAGAAAAATAAGAGCCACTGGGTTGGGCCTGAGCTTCTCGGGGCTTTTCCAAAGCCCTTGTGTGGGCAGAAGTGAGAATCACAAATTTGGGGAACAATCCCAGTTGCTTGGGAAAGTATCACACAGTCAACTCAAATCCTGGAGGCCAGAAGTGCAGCTAGAGCCCTGTGATACCCCCAAAGCCAGCCTGAGTCCCTGTTGGGTACAGCTCACCAGGGAGGATGAAAAGCCAGACACAAACTTCCCCAGTCTCGCTCACAGTTAAGAATGACCAAATGAGCCAGTTCTGGAAACTGAGACATTAAAGCAAAGTCTGGGGTGGGGGTAGGAGAGGGGAAGAGAACTCTAGAATACTTTGCTGCCTTTTTTTTCTTTTCTTTTCTTTTTTCTTTGAGACAGAGTCTCACTCTATTGTCCAGGCTGGAGCGCAGTGGCGTGATCTTGGCTCACTGCAACCTCCACCTCCTCCCGAGTAGCCGGGACTACAGGCGGGTGGCACTACGCCCGGCCAATTTTTGTATTTTAGTAGAGATGGGGTTCACCATGTTGGCCAGGCTGGTCTCAAACTTCTGGCCTCAAGTGATCCACCTGCCTTGGCTTCCCAGTGTTGGGATTATGAGCGTGAGCCGCCATGCCTGGCCGTAGAATACGGTGCTTCTTGATGAAAGGGTCAGCTGAGGCAGCCATCTCATAGCTGTTGAAGTAAAAATAAAATATAGAGACAAATCTCCAAATTCAATGTTTTATTTGGGAAGCAAGAATTGTAATTCAGGGCCTACACACAGACCAGGTGGTCTTTGGAGTGTCCAAAGAACAAAGGGAAGGTTGGGAGTTATTAGAGAAATGTTATGTGTTGTTTTGAAAGAAAGCTTATTGGCACTAGAGAAGCTTTTGGGTGTGGGCAAGCTCTCATTGGTGAGTGATGACAGCAGGTAAAACCAGTCTTAGAGTCACAGTAGGTGGTCCCAGCAGCTACGGTAAAACTGGTCTTGGTGTTACAGCAGGCTGTTTCAGCAGCTAGGCTTATAAAAAGTATAAATTTTGGAGCAGGTGCTATGGTGCTATGTGCCCTGAGTGCTTTTTTCTCCTGGCCCCTTGACTCTGATTTAGTTGGGTAAGACAAGAATGACCTAATTTGTATCATCAACTTTCACACAGTCAAGAAAAGTTCAGTTTGAAGGAACAGAAAAACGGAATGAACTGGAATCCTTAAGAAGAGTTTCAAACTGCAGAACTAACCTTGAACAGTATTGACTTCCAAACAATGAGTCCTTATAAAACTATAAGGACTACTGTACTATAAGTCTACTGTTAGATTTTTCTGTAATTTGTCCACTGAAACCAATACAAGCCTAAAGCCCCTTCTATAAATTTGTTTTCAAAATGTAGACAGGAAATTTTGGGTTCTTTTTACAGACTGAAGATGCCCTTGACTACATTTTATATATATATATATATATATATTTAATTATATTTACAGAATTTATGAACACCCTGTATCTTGAATTCATTTCCTATGCAATCTCTCTACTCATCTAGTTAGTTCTATTTAATCGCTCCCATTACCACAGCCTCCCAGAGTCCGTCCGTCTCCAGTTTTGATCTCTTTAAATCCTCCACACCATAGCCAAGTGCTCTGTAAACCACAAATTCCACCACGAAAAAACACTGATGGTTCCCACTGCCTCTACTGGTGGCCTTCAAACTCTTTCTTGAAGAAAATGTCAGCCACCAAAGTGTTTCCCCTCAACCCCGATCCCCAGGTCTTTGATTAGGGTAGAGGTCTCTCTCACAAGCCTGTTACTGGGATCCAGTGATGAGACGATGGAGTGCAATGCTTTATAAACTGTTAAGCTCTACAGGAAGGTGTGGTATTGTTATTTCCAAAATACTCAGTTAAATTACTGATTCTTTCAGAAAGACAATAAAAGCCTGCCTGAACATCCAGATTAACATCACTAAGCAACAGCACACACTAAGAGAAGCTAAAGTCACTTCTGCTTAAAGATAAATGAAAACATTCTAAAGAAGAAAGATAGACTGCGATCACTCAACCCACAGCGGACTTTGCAGGAACTGAGAAGTAAACGCTAATATGTAAAGCTACAGAGATTTCTGGGTTAATTTGTTTCCATAGCTTATAAACTACCATAGAGAGGTAGGACTTGCAAATACATTCTTTTCTAATTAGAGGTGGGGCAGTGCTACGCAGTATGTCAAGGTTTCAAAAATCGCTGTATTGGGCCTCAACCCCATTCCTGCAATTTACTCATTTTACAGCCTTAGTCAAAAGTTACTTCTCTGCAGCTTAGTTTTCTTTCTTTCTTTCTTTTTTTTTTTTTTGAGACAGAGTCTCGCTCTATCGCCCAGGTTGGAGTGCTATGACATGACTTGGCTCACTGCAACTTCCATCTGCTGGGTTCAAGCAATTCTCTTGCTTCGGCCTCCTGAATAGCTGGGGCTACTGGCGTGTGCCACCATGCCCGGCTAATTTTTGTATTTTTAGTAGAGACAAGGTTTCACCATGTTGGCCAGGCTGTTCTTGAATTCCTGACCTCAGGTGATCCGCCTGCCTCAGCCTCCCAAAGTGTTGGGATTACAGGCATGAGCCACCGCGCCTGGCCAGTTTTCTTATCTATAAAATTCCTCTTATCTCATAGGTTTGTTTTGAGAATTAAGTATTATAGCACATTAAGCAGTACCTGGCATATGGAAAGCAGGTTATAAATGGTAGATATTATTATTAGCAAGATGACAAACTAGAGTTCCAAAATTACTTAAAATTCTAGCCTTGTTTAGAAATAAAATATTTTTAAACATTCAAGTGCAATTTATAGTTTAACATTATATACTTAAAGTCAGTTTCTGAATTCATTCATTGAGCAAATATTTACTGTATCCCTACTATGTACCAGGCACTGCTCCCGGTGCAGGGGAATCAGCGATGAACAAAACAGAGAGAGGTCCTTGCCCTGTAGGGCTGACCTTCTACCTCAGAGGTCTTGTGCTACAGTGGAAGCAGAAGAGGGGCTCGGAGGTGGAAGGTTCTTGTTCTAGTCTGAAGTCAGAAACAAAACAACTTGTTGACTGAAGGGATGTTGGTATGGAATCAGGGATGACTTTTAAGATCTCCGGCTGGCCAAATGGAAAGAAGGATTTGCCACTAATGAACACGGGAAATCCGTGGGGAGAACAGTTTGGGGATGGTCAGGAGTTCAGTTTTGTGCCACGACAGGTCGGAGCTATCCATCAGTGACGCCAAGTCAGCAGACAGAAACACAACTTGGGAGTTCAGGGGAGAGGGCCGGGCAAGAGATTTAAGCTGAGGGGTCATAAGACTCATCTAAGAGAGTCTCTGGACTCAAAAGATTAATATTCCTTTAATGTCCACATCAGAAGTAGATAGGAATGTTGATAAAGACTACATTTCTATTTACACTTCTACTTTCCTAGCTCCTTTTTTATATAAGAAATTCTGCCTTCATTAAAGGTCTATAGCTAATGAAAGTTGCTTCCATTTCAGTTTTTCCTTCTAAAGCAGGCAATTAATATTTTATAGGATTATTGTTTGCATCAAGGCAAAAAAATAATCAAAATGTTTTGAGAATAGAAATGTACATTAAAGCATGCTTAACCCATTTATCCTTCAGTGAGCTTCCTTATGCTGGAGGTTGGAGTGGGGAGCAGCTGGGTCCCTCCACCTGCCGTCAGTCAGCCTCACAAAGCTTATGTCTGCACTAACAACCATGGTGACTAGCAAAACAAGCCGGGATGCTGGAGGGCCCTGGTGAGGTTTCTTCTGATGCAGCACTAATGACACTGCTGTGACTACTAGTGTCTGCAATTCAACTCAACTTCTTCCAGTATTTATTTATGCACTGAATTGTTTGTATTTGCCATGAAATAAAATGAAAGAACAAAGCCAGTACACATAAAGCTTATAACGACTTAGAGAGGTAAGACTTAACATGTAAGCAACACTATGGCTAAAAAGCAAACCCACAGATGTTAGATTTAGAAAAGAGGAAAACAGTATCTTGCTAAATGTCAAACTTTGGATTAAAACAAACAAAAACAAAAAATCCAGATAACTGAAACACGTGTTTGTTTATTTACTACTTTTAAACAAATGATTAAAGTCTAATATGGTGATTAACAGTTGTTAAATTTAAAAATCCAATAATCAAATTATCTTCTTTCTGTATAATGGCTATGAATTTATAGCTTGTAGAATAAGACTTACTGAGGAAGAAAAAAATGAGAACCCAAAAGGATGGTAGTGAAATCCATCTGTACCATTATTCATGGGCTACAACCTCAGTATCTGATCACCGTCTTATCTGCTGTGTCTCATCACATCACTTTGGGTAATTTATTCATAACATTTCCTGAATCTCTATAGTTATACTCCACAGATCTTTCTAAGTGGAAGGAATAACAAGAAAACTCAAGGCACCACACACACACAAATACCTGTAAGGTCAGTGATCAGATTCTCGTCAAAAGTTGTTGCTGGGTTTTCTTTTTTCTTTTATTGAAAACAAAAACATATTTTAAAAAACTTTCTTCTGAATGATTATTTTTGAAAGTTAACAATTTTGTGAATTCAGGTTCCAGACAAGTCAAGTATACCAGGGAAAAAAGGGAGTCTCAACTCTCATTTGTAAAGCATGACATAGTTAAAAATATTTCAGACCACATTCTTGAACGGAGGACATAAAATAATACATTATATCTTTCAACATAGAGAAAATTTCAAAAATAAATTATAACTATGTGACTAAAACATAGTATTAAAAGAAAAGAAGGCCTTTTTGTGAGTACCCAAATAATTCCTCCTCTGTACAGTGACACAAAAGCATTTTTAGCTTTCAGGTTTCAACAAATCCTGCTGTAACAACAACTTCCTCCCTTCCCCGCCTCTCCTTTCTTAATTCTCCCACATCTCAAAAAATGAGATGGAGAACCTGGTATTTATCTTCTAACACCATCAGCAGTTTTTACTTCTCAGATTTCTACGTTGTCCTTTATTTGCTTTTTTCAAGTTAACTTATTGGAGCTTTATAAACATATCCAGAATTTCTGAAATAAGCCTCACGTATATGGTTTTTCTTCACCATAACTAACTGAGGTTAATTTGAAGACAACTGACCGAAGGAGTTAAGACAGTGAAAGCTACTGACGAAAGGTATGGTGAATAAAACATGTCTTAAGGCTTAGAGATCTAAGACTAGGTATTTCAGTATTATTTAGTTTGAATTATAAGTTGTAAATCTGCTTTTAAATATTATTTTTGATATAAATAAATCTTGTCTGGAAAGCTGACTACATTTTAGTGAAATCTACAACAGACTTTCTACTGGCAAATAGTTCAAAAACTGAACGTGCTTGGTTCTGTTCTGTGTGCACTGTGTTTTGGGACCATGAGAGAGTTTTCACTGTAGATCATGTAAGTTTTTACATGCGACCCCTCCCCTCTGCTTCTGCTTGCCTTCACAGTATTTCTCTACCACTACCACAGCCGCTGGAACAAAGTGTGTCTTTATTCTCTATGAGATAGAAATTTTGAGAGAAAAGGCCGCAAATGGTATTATGCTTGTGGCTGGAGGGTAAATTGCAACACAGCCAAAATGCCAGTATATTTGTATGAGCAGAAAGTGACCTTCATTTGGAGAACAAATTCTTTCTACCTAAGTTCTCCATGAAGAAAAAAAGCATTTGAATCTAATATTCAACAGTAAGTAAGCACTATGCTAATTAAATGCAATGTCATATTGTTTACACTGATTTTGGCTGTCTGTAATTGATCACTGCCAGTACTTGTTAATTATGATGAACAAACTGTCTTCACATCTGAAATATACTGAAAGTTATAAAATGTACCGGTTAATGGGAAGAAAAAGATTACAATTGGTAAGCTGAACATAGATTGACAACATACAAAGGTTATTCATTCAAAGTAGAAAGAAAGAGAGAGGGAGAGAGAACAGTGAGCAAGCAGATGCTGTTAGAAAATGTTACAGCAACCCCACACTTGAAGAATCCCTAAGGTGAAAATGGTCCGGAGGCAGTAATTTAGCAAGCTGGCTAGAGTGCGAAATGCTAAAACCTAAACTTGAAAACAGCTATTATAAAACTGTAAACATGTGCTTGATTTTTTTCTAGAAACTTTAACTTTGTTCTATTTTGGTCTAAGTTTGGAAAACAGAAAAGAAACTAACTGAATGATACCAGGCGAACCCTAAGCACACTGATGTTTACAGATAAGTCTGACTCTTAAGAACTTAAAATCCCAGGGAAATTCTTTTCTAAAATGGTAAGATTTACATTTTCAGATTATGAACAAAAACAGAACAGCACAATCCAGATAGTCTAGGACCTAACGTCTTAGAGAATCAATGTTTGTAGCTATGCAAAGTTTGTACTTTAAATTTAAATAGGCAATGGATTAGTACTATTTCAAATATTTAACCAAAGCCAGGCATCAATCTCCTTGCTGAGTCATCTGAAGCTGAGCCATTTGCCCTATTAACTTCCTCTACAGTCCTTTTTTTCCCTGGTGGGGAGGGGAGTGGGTGAAATAGACAGTTAACGGTGCTTTTTGCCTCCAGATGTAGTGTTTTCCCTGGTTCCCACGGGAAACACATGGGGGGGAGATTTTAGCAGGAAGTGTTGCGGTAAATGGGGGAAACGATGCGGGATGATCCCGTGAGTAGGAGGGGTGAGGAGAGATCTGAACACTGCAGGTTGGCTGCTGAAGACTGTACAGCATGGGGTGATATCCTAGCTGAATATCCTGATCTGAAAAACGAGGATGCTTGAGATTGTCTGTCTGAGGTTTCTTTCAGCTCTAAGATTCTATGAAAATAAATCAGCCCAAGGAAGGATGAGAAAAAGGGAAAAGATCCAAATAATTTTAAACATCAAATGTCACAATACACAAGAAATACAAATACTAATAATGATGTCAATTTTAAACTACTGAGAACTTTCTGTGGCTTAAATATTGTTCAAAGCCCTTAAAATGTATTAACTTATTTAACCCTATGAAAGAAGTATTCCAATCCTTCCCATTTTCCAGAAGAGGATACTGAGGCACAGAGAGGTATAAAGCTAAGAACTGGCCCAGGTGTTTTTGACTCAAGAGCCTGTATTGCCTTTTGTGAAATACCTATGAATCACGATACAGCCACTTCATCATATCATTCAAAATTAATTCAGAACAACAACGAAAGTCCGTACTGCAGTATTTCAGAAACCATTACATTTTTCTCAAAGAAGGCAGTAAGCAGTGCCAAATGGGCTAGATGGGGGAACAGGAATAGAAAGATGGAATCGGAAGTCTTTTTGTTTCTTAAAACACAGCCAAGCCACAAAGTAGGTGTAGTCTTTTCCTTGCTCTTAAAAATAAACAAAGAAAATAAAGGGTTAAATTATTTTGGGTATCCTTTCACAGACAACTAACGGTGTGATTATTTCTGGTATGTATTTTTGAGATCTGCCATCACTACTTCTGAATTCTTTAGAATAGCCGGCTTCATTTTGGCCAGGAAATGATTCTAGTCCCAGTTAGAAAGGACCTCACGTTCTTATATACAAAAAACAGTGGCTTAATTGTTTTGAGTACCAGGTTCCTGAAGTAAAACAAGTACTAACCTCAGTCAGGATTTTGCAAACAGTATTAGCTAGAACTTAGGGATAACCATGCCAGAGACTTATACTTCTTTCTGCTGCTTTCCTTCCTCCTCAAATGGTTCACTTGGGCTATGTGCCTGGCTCTGTGGGTGTGTCATAAAGATCTGTTTATGAAAGCGATTTCTTAAATACTTTTCTAAAATGTATTTATAAACCATCTTTAAAAGGTGGCCTTAATTTATTTTCTTATTACCTACTATTTTCATTAAAAATAAAATCATTTGAAAAACCTATAATGCTATTAAAATTCTTTATCAGATACTATAGCTGGAATTTCAAATGTCTAAATCTCCTAACAAGGTACATGTCCACTTTACAGTTTCAGCATATGTTGAGTTTTAAAAAGAATTAAGTGGGCAACTGCTTTCTTTATGCCCTGTATCAACACCACCCATGCATATCACTCAGACCAGTCTTCAAGGCCCAGTGGGAGCTTTTCTCCTCCGGCCTACAGCATCCTCATCTGCTTGGGGGCTGGAGAAGGGGGGTACTCAGGTGTGTTCTTGGCTCCTACTCTAAAGGGAAGCCTTTTGTTTACTTACACTTTCTTTCCCTCAATCCTGGTTTTGTCTTCTTTCCTTAGGCTTTGTTATTTGGTTCTCCACTGCACAGAAATAGATACGACAGCCAGCATCGTTAAACATCAGGATTTTCTAAGAGGACAGACTAAACAGTAACATCATGGCCTCAGCAGGACTCCAGCTCCTTGCTTTCATCCTGGCCTTATCTGGGGTCTCTGGAGTGCTCACAGCCACCCTGCTGCCCAACTGGAAGGTGAATGTGGATGTGGGCTCCAACATCATAACAGCCATTGTGCAGCTGCACGGGCTCTGGATGGACTGTACGTGGTACAGCACCGGGATGTTCAGCTGTGCCCTGAAACGCTCCATTCTGTCCCTCCCCATCCACGTGCAGGCTGCGAGAGCCACCATGGTCCTGGCGTGTGTTCTGTCTGCTTTGGGGATCTGCACTTCCACAGTAGGAATGAAATGTACTCGCTTAGGAGGGGACAGAGAAACCAAGAGAAATGCTTCCTTTGCTGGAGGAGTCTGTTTCATGTCTGCAGGAATCTCTAGTTTAATCCCGACAGTGTGGTACACAAAGGAGATCATCGCAAACTTTCTGGATCTGACAGTTCCAGAAAGCAACAAACACGAACCTGGAGGAGCTATCTATATCGGATTCATTTCAGCAATGCTGTTGTTTATCTCTGGCATGATTTTCTGCACCTCTTGTATAAAAAGGAATCCAGAAGCTTGGCTCGACCCACCCACGCAGCAGCCTATCTCTAACACACAGCTCGAGAACAATTCCACACACAATCTGAAGGATTACGTGTAAATAACTGAGTGATACATATGAAATGGAATTTTTGGGTGCCAAATGGGACTTTTAGATTTTAAAAAATCAGAATTATGCTTAACTTTCCCTACAAAGAAAGTAGAATGTAAAATACTTTAACAACTACAAGGTAGTTTAAAATGCCAATAAAACTATCATATACAATTATATCTGTCTGAAGAGTTCTTTATTTTTTCCATTATTGTTTCCATGTTTTACTTAAAGATTTGTAATTGAAAGAGGTTCTGATTACATTCATAAGGCAATTAATTGATAGCTCTTTTTCTTTTTTAAGATAATTTGCTGATACAGCTTTCAAACTGGATTTTATAAAAGAACTAAACTGCCAAGTATAAAAAGTACCTTGCCCTGGTGTGAACCAAGAGTATTCTCCACTTTGCTATCTGGCTGGCAACAACACAGCAACTTGCTTCTGTTTTAAAGCTACAGTGTGTGAAAGTACATTAGGAATACAAGAGCTGCCTATTCCATTCAGATGCTGCCAAAACCATCCATCCCAAGTCCCCACCTCCTGTGACCAGCCCATTTCTTTATCATTTTAGAAAACCATCTACATATATTTATAAGAGCTGGCAATATTATATGCAAACCAAGATTAGGTAGAACTGAAGAAACTGGTAAATGCTACCACAGTAAAGCAAAGCCAAACCAAACTAAAATCTCTAGGACTCTTAAAGCATTAAGTACAAGCTAAGTGATAACAAAAGTTTGTTTCAAAATGTTCAAGAACTCCCTTCTTCTGCTTCTAGCAAGAGTACTCTCCACAGATTAAGTTCATTTATCCTATAACATTCTGGATTTACTATCATCCCACTTCCCCTCTCATTTATTAGTATTTGGATGATAAAAGTTACTTTTAAGTTGTCACTTTTTCTCTCAAATTTCATTCATGCTAACAAAAATGTTTTCTTATAAATGAGCTGTTTCAATTAATGAATGTCAAGATATATTTTAAATAAAGAATGCTTTTAAAATATAAATTATGATATGTGATTCAAATATTTTAGCAAGAAAATAAAAACTGAGTTTTCAGTAGGTGCGAAGGAAACACTGTACACCACTGTTTCTAACAATTTATTTGTTAATTGAAACTTAGTCATTGTCAATGATTCAATGGTAAAGGGGAAAAAAGACTATTTCTTTGTACATGAATAACTCAGGAAGTGGGAAGAATATCTTTTATGCAAGTAAATAACTTTCATTTGTGCAAACAGAAGTAGACTAACATATCTTATGCCTATTTTACTGGGTGGACATTCTCTTCCGCAACAATGTCAGTAGCTATTAATGAAATCGCTAAAATGAAAACGTATTATCACATATGGGAATTAGGAAGGGAATCATTTTGCAGAAGGTTAAATGATTGTTTAAAGTATGTACTCCTTTTGAATGGTCAAAATGTTATTTTATACACAAGTGTCATATTAAAAAGAATTCTGACACAAAGAAGGTTTTCATGTAAATTAATGTGATAGAACTGCTTTGACCCCATTAGTAGTTCTCTCACTTTGCTTAATGTGGTTGGGTTTATATAGTCTATGTAGCCTTTAGTCCTACAGTAGAAGTTCTCTTTGTATCTGCTGTATCATTCTATATATACTTCAAAAAAGAATTTTTATTTAGCTCTGGGATATTTTCTTCCTAAGTAGAAACAGGAATGTTTCAAACTCTCAGAAAATCAGCCCTTTTATATGAAATAATGGCCCAATGTATTGTTTGGAGGTGGCAATCATGCCATAAATGATGTGGAGTCTCTCCATTCCTACAGGAATTCCTATCCTGCTGCGTTCATTTCTCCACCTGCACTCTTCCCAGCCTCACTCTCTTGCTACCAAAGCTCCTGCTCACCCTTCAGGATTCACAGGGGACCTCTCCTGTAAACTCAATCCTGACAGCCTAGAAGTTCAAACCCGCATCTGTGTTCTCAGAAAACGTTCTTTTTAACAAATTATGAATTTAATAAATGCTCTCATTTAATCCTCACAATAGCTCACATGAGCACACCAAGACTTAAGTAATGCGCACTGTGTAAAAATGCTCTATTTAAGAAATTATGAAATTATGAGTTTACATGATTGCATCTCCAACTAGACTGGGAGGTGAGGTGTCCTTTTTACCTCTGCATTCTCAGTGACATGTCATGGCAAGTGCTTCCTAACACACGCCAGTCCTGGTCTAAATCCTTTGTCTACTGGTTTAAACCTAACGACTCTACCAGGCAGGAACTATTCTCATGATCTTACAGGACACTGAGGGAGACAGAGATGACGTAAGTTCCCTAACTTGCCCAGGGTCACATAACGAGCAAGTAGAGGGAGATGGCTCCAACCTGAGGGAACCAGATTCTGGAGTCAAACCACCTGGGTGCAAGCCCTGGTGTGGGTGCATGGTTACACAGTACGCATTACTTAACTAAGGTCTTGGTTTGCTCATGTGAAAATGATAATAAGAATGGCACCTATCCATAGCGTTCTTGTGGGGATTAAATGAGATGACACACAGAAAGCAGTTGGTGCACAGAAAGCATATGACTAGTGCTACTCGATCGTTCTTAGTCTAATCGAGTGGCTTCCTCTGGGGTGAGTTTAGCCTGCAGGGGACATTTGGCAATGCCAGGACACATTTTTGGTTGTCTCAATTGAGGTAGTGCTACTGGAATCTAGTAGGAAGAGGCCAGGGATGCTGTTAAGTATCTTACAACGTACAGGACAAACTCTGGCAACAAAGAATTATCTGGCCCCAAGTGTCAACAGCTCTGAGTTTGAGAAATCATAGTCTAATTTACTGCATATACTTATTCATTTTTATTTGATCAAAAGTTACCAAAACAAAACTCAGAAGACCAAAAATATCATACTTAATTTTTTTAACCTATGGAGCATGTGTATATCTGTATCTATACATATGACTGAAGAATTCATCTAGCAATTCTGACAAAAATGACAGACTTAAATTAAGTCGGAAGAATTGGGTATAAAATTGGGATGGGTTTGGGAGCAATTTAGGTAATGTCAGAAACTGGTTAATGACTGCCTAGTTGTGAGGGTCAGCAGTTGTAAAGGTCTGGGGAAGTGGTGCTTAAGATGACCTCCAAGGTTTAGGCTTGGATGACCTTGGTGGATGACGTCATTAGTCAGCATAGTGAATATGAGGCAGGGGGAGGGCAGGCCTAGGGTAGTTAGATAGAAGTTCAGTTTTGGACGTGGACAATGTTTTCTCATATGTCTTTCATCACTATATTGTCAGGTACATTACTTTAGCAAATACCAACTTGACTTTTGAGGAATTTTAGCCTAGCCTACAATTCTGCAGAATACTGTCACATCATTATCATTATCTCCAGTAGCTTTTGTATTAATTTCATTGCATTTTATACATACATAAAAGTATGTATGCAAAAGTATGCAAAAATGCAATTTTGCTTTCTCCTTCCTTGGATTTAGAATACTTACCGTTTACTTGATTCTTGAGCAGTTTATGAAAGCATGCCTAGTACCGAATTAAAATTGTAAGAGCAAATACTCGTATCTCTATTCAACACATATTTCACCTGATTTTTAAGGAGGATGACTCTGGTACTGCTCTAATTATAAAAATGGCTTTTGGTTTATATTTATTTATTTTTTTGGACTCCAGGGCTTTAAAAAAGAATTTGAGGCAACTTAAAATTGCAGTTATAATAAGTATTAAAACAACTGATAAAGACGAAAGACTAAAGTTACAAACAAAAAGAAGAGAGGAAAAATGCTACTCAATGTTCCTGGTTGAAGCACGCTAAAGCAATTAAACACGAAACTTGGTTTAGAACTTCCAAGCAACTGAGGCAGAGAGGTGGCCATGTGAGCAATCTTACAGCTTTGTCTACTGGTAGGAAACTGGACAGGATGCTGTGTCTTGGCCAAGCTCCTTCCACTGGGCCAGGGCAGCCATCCCCCAGCTGCCGGCACTGATGTGTGCTAATGGCTCCCAGAGATGGAGCTGCCTCTACTGGGAAGTGACTGCCCCACTGCTCCCTGCAAAGACTGGCTGGCACAGGTTCCAATAAGCTGGTCCCTTGCCTCAAGGGAACACAGACACGTGGGGCAATTTGTGCTACACAGTTCCTTCTCCCGCCGTGGTTCCAGGCTGAAGCTGGTCTCCAGGAGGAGCAATATTCTTACTTAGCTCTTCCCCTGCTCTTTCCCGCTACCCTCATGCCCCTTCTCCTGAGGGCCCTTTTCAATCCATCGCCTTTATGAAAATCCCATCTCAATCTGATTCTAGGAAGAGAATATAGACCAAAGATAGAAGAGTCTTAGTTAAGAAGGAAAATACTAGTGTTCTGATCTTATACCAAAATGATGATTCTTGAAAACAAGGTAAATATACAGCAGAAATAACATCCTTGATATCAGATTTCAAAAAACACAAAAGCATGAAAAACAGTTGTCTCTTCTCTGGACCCATCCACCCACCAAACTCAAGACAATCTCCCACAGAGGTCAAGGCCTCAATAGCTGTGAATACGCAGGGTTGGAAGCCTTTAAATTGCTCTTCAAAGGTCAAGAGTGGATGCCTCAAGTTCCAATCTTTTCTTTATACATCATGGATATATCACTAATTCATCTATAATTTAATGGACACTATTTATGCTTTAAACTTGTACCATGTTTGAGGGTAACTTGTTCTATATACCATACTTCCAAATAGGTAAAATTAAATATAAATTCTGTGTATAGCTTAAAAATTATAATCCCTACTATTATATCAGAATACTACAACTTAGTCCATAAATATTTGTTTATATCATAACAATAACAACTACTTTGACTGGCAGCATTTACTGCGAGATACTCGTATCAGGCACTCTGCATTGATTATTTCTATTCCTCATGAATGTCCTTCAAGGGCAGTATTATTGGCCAGATCTGGATGTAGTAAACTCAGCCTATTAATCTGACCAAGTTCTCAAAACTAGCAGTACTGGAATTCCAGTAGGTCTAGCTTACTTGGAAGTCTACTGCCTCTATTAGTGTCAATAAAAAAGAACCTGTTACATAATATAACTAAATGATTTTTTCTACTAGGTCAGAGTAGAGAATAGTGTTGAGAACTGGCTGGGCATGGTGGCTCACGCCTATAATCCCAGCACTTTGGGAGGCTGAGGCGGGTGGATTACCTGAGGTCAGGAGTCTGAGACCAGCTTGGCCAACATGGTGAAACCTCGTCTCTACTAAAAATACAAAAATTAGCCGGGTGTGGTGGCGGGCGCCTGTAATCCCAGCTACTTGGAAGGCTGAGGCAGGAGAATCACTTGAACCCAGAAGGTGGAGGTTGCGGTGAGCCGAGATCATGCCACTGCACTCCAGCCTGCGTGACAGAGTGACTCCGTCTCAAAAAAAAAAAAAAAAAAAAAAAGAATAGTGTTGAGAACTAAAAAGCCTGTCCACTCCTTAGGAACTGTGTTAGATTATGAGGCTTATCACCATAATTCATAAAAGAAAAAAAAAAAAAGACAGAATTTTGAGGAGCTAGCCAATAGCTCAGTATTTCCCAAACTTGAGAAATGCGCAGACTAGCTGAAAAAAAAGATTAAGCATGGAACCCCAGAAATACGTGGATTCTCAGGGATCTACGGAGGCCAGTAGAGAAGCTAGTTTGAGAAACTTAACAGGTTGTATTCTCTCATGAAAACAATTTTGGTTCTCAATTTGCATTGCAAAAGACATTCTGTCTTATAAATGTAAAATAATTTCATTAACAGTGAAATGGAAACACAAAATTAAAAAAAAAATCTAACTTAAAAGCTACATACTACAGACTCTAGTAGTTTAAGAGACACTAAAGTAGACCAATTAATTAGCCTAATTTTAAGAACCTCAGAGGTTGTCTGTTTTGTAGACAGAAAGTAATTGGGTTCAAATTTTGGGAACTACACTAGAGAGCTTAGTAAGAGTGAAGTTCAGCAGTAATTCAGTTCAACTAGTCAGAACAGGATTGTGATAGTTCAATGGTAGTGAAAGTTCTGCCATTAAAGCTGGATTGAGCTAGTTGAAAGATTGAGAAACAGAAGGGATAGCAGATTCTCACAGGAAAAAGTCCCAAAAGTGGTTATAAGTTAAGCCCCTCGTTGTATCGCAAAGGAAATTCTCTATATCTGATTCTTGGAGTTTTGACTGAGAGTAAGTAATGAATGTTAGTAAATTTCTTCTGGGCATTAATCTCCCTCTCTCAACCACCCAGGAATCTGCCCAACCTCTATTTTTAGCACTTAGCTTATCTTACCTTGTGTTGCAATTATGTGCGTCTAGGACTTTCTCTTCCTGCATGCAGAAGGTTTAGAGTACTAGCCTTGAATTATTTTATCATCTCTGTAAAAATTCCTCCTCTTTCTTATTTGAGAAAATGAATTTTTAAAACATTTGCTCAATGTAACTGTCAGCAAAATATTTTCTGGCTTTCCTCAGAACATTTCTGCTTTGCCCTAATATGGTAAAACTACTTCAGAGCAGCAGAGAATTCTTTTAGAACTAAATTTTAGCCTGTAATCCCAGCACTTTGGGAGGCTGAAGCGGGCAGATCACTTGAGGCCATGAGTTCAAGACCAGCCTGGCCAATATGGCAAAATCCTGTCTCCATGAATAAATACAAAAATTAGTTGGGTATGGTGGTGCACACCTATAAGTCCTTGATAAGTGCTTTCCTGGATTACAAATAAATCTCCTGTATGTAATAGTTACAACATAATAAAAAATGTGAAGTAAACTGCTATGAAAATGTTTCATTTGCCAAAATGTAAACATCCCTAGATAAAAAAAGGAATCAAGGACATAGCTAGCTTTTTTCCAAATAATAAATATTTTCCTGGGGCCTTAATCCCAGAGAAGATAAATTTTAATTGATAAACTACATATGTACCTTACCCCTAAATCAAAGATAAAGTGGATAATAACTTTGAAACACCATCAAATAATCTCAACTAGGTAACTAAAACAGAGTTAGAAAGCTTCCACTAAAAATATTCTAATATCTACCCTAAGAACCCGTTAGTAAAATTTAAATAGCCTGGAGATTCTGGATAATGGTAATAACCATAACTGTAGAGGCCTATGAGTAAGGATCTTGGCTTTTGACATAACGAGTCTTACACTATTTAAAATGTTATATGAACACACATGTGCATGACAAGAAGAAAGCAAGCTACATGGTCACTGGTTTTTTTTTTTTTTCCCCATTATAATGGGAGAGAAAGTCCCTGAAAGCACAAATGTTTTAAATTTGAAAATAACCTATAAGATATCTCCAGTCATCAGATTCTGTCTTGGATCTAATTATTCTGGGAGAAGTCATTCACAATGTCTCTGAAATCTGAGATGCTGAAGGGAGGTGGCACTGATAGCAAACTCCCTGAGCTCGATTTAGAAAAAACTGACAATTATGTCTGTTATGTAAGCAGAAGATGGCCTGACTTCCTAGTCACCCGAACGCTCAGCTAACTGGCCAAATGGCAAAGGAAGTATGACGGTGGCAGCAAAGAGCATGGAGATCGCTCAGGCGTGCTTCAAGACAGACAACTAGATCTAACACTATTGGTTACGGTCCCTATTCTAAATCTAGAATTTATATCTAAATCTATAGTCAAATAATGCATTTTTTCCATGCTATCTCTTTTTATTTATGAAGGATACATGATGTAAGGGAAACTCTGTAAGACCTTGTATTTGAGAGTTTTAGGGACCAGTGAGAAATTTCTATTCCTCATGAGGCTCTGAACTCCCTGAAGGCAGACTCTGTAACGGATTAGGCTCATATCCCTGTTGACTCCCCTTGCTACCCAACCCATTTTCAAGCAGTAAATGCTCAATATACATTCACTGAAGAAAAAGATGGGTTTTTAATAGTATACATCGTGTAGTAACTCACCAAGCAGTGGTTTTGCTAAAATAGACACCAGTTTTCTTTAATTTTAATATTTGGCAGAGAAACTGTTTCTGTAACTAGCACTTACTCACATAACTAATATATAATAGTCAAAGCCTAGTTTAATATCCAAGTGTTTTATCCACAGATGATTTACCACAAATAACACGACCATAATAAGGTTTCCCAAAAAAGTGTAAGTAAATCATGTTTGATGTAGCTTTAGTTAGACGTCTCTAACAGAAATCGCAGAAGGATTTTCTTTCTTTCCTCAAATATTGGATGACCGTGTAACTTATCTTCCATATGGGGATACTTTAAGAGTAACATCATGATGATGATGATGATGAATGATACTGCCACCAGGGTAACATGCATGAACCTAAACATTTAGTCACCCTACCTAAGGAGAACAATTATAATAAGAACTAGTCATTCATATTATGATTTTTGTGGTTCTTACTCAGGAGAAGTAAAGTACAGTGTCAGTTTGCACAGAAACAAAGGTTAGATCCTAGAGGTTATTTCCTATGACACATCCTCAGGGGAACAAATGTCCTAATTCTTATATACTACAACAAATAAGCAGAAACTTACCTCTGGTTTGGGGACAAAAGCTCGTCCTGGAATTGTAAAGATGTGTCGAACATTGCAGAGGTACTGAGCCATAACAGAGAGGCGACTACGTTGTTTGCTTCCTGTATTGGCTGTAAGTCTCTAGAGAGAGACAAAAATGAATTTTAGCAAATAATTAGTCCAGCCTGATTAGATGAAAAAGAGTGAACATTTCATTATTTCTGAACACTAGGTGGACTTTTTGAGGCAAATTTGAAAAGGGTAGGCTATCTGACACATGACACACAGCAAACATGGGGAATATTTTCCTCCAACATCAACAGAAGTACACCTAAGAAGTGTGATTTATGTCATACATAATGAACTATAAAAATAAGAACATTTGCTCTACCACTGGCTGTTGCGATTTTCAAACCACTGTTATATTCGATAGCAGAAGGTCCTACATAAAGCAAGCAATCAATAAATACTTGATGAAGAAATTAGCAAGCATAATGAAAAATGAAAGATGCTTAAGTACTTAATTTTCTGAATTACCCCAACATATGAATGAACATTTTAAATGGTATGCTTTTCTTCACTTAATATACTAAAACCGTGAGTATTCAGAACCCTTGGGGAATTGGCTGTTCTTGACAAACAATGTTTGTAAAAACCTAGTAATTTATTCTTTTAAGCACTCAAACATTTCTGTTTTGCAATTAATTAGGTATATTTAAATTAATTCATAAATGCAATGCAATTTCAATTAAAAGTCCAACAGGATTTAAAAAATTAACTTCCATATGTATTATATATATATATTTAAAATTGAATTCCATGTAAAATTTATATAAGGCCAAGAATGGCCAGGACACTCCTGAAGAATACCAGCAATGATAGGGGACCTCACCCTACCAGATATCAAAATTGATGCAGGCACAGACAGATCAATAAAACAAATGCCTTAGAAACAGACCCAAGCACATGTAGATATCTAGCACATGATAGATGTGATGTAGCAACTGCTAACAGAAAAAGAAGGATCATTCAATAAGTGACACTGGAATAATTAGATACCTATAGGAGAAAACAGTAGGTCCCTATCTTATACCATAACCAAAAATAAACGCTAAACAAATTAACAATAAGTGAAAAGCAAAACTTTAAAATTTTTATAAGTAAATATCTATGACCTCCATGGTAGGGAAGAATTTCCTAAAGATGCAAAGGCAGAGCTATATATGAAAAGACATATATATATATATATATATATGCTATATAAGAAAAGATATACATATATGTATATGTATGTCTTTTTTAAAATTTTATTTTATATGTTTATGTATGTCTTTTTTTAAAATTTTGCTCTTGGCTGGGAACAGTGGCTCATGCCTATAATTCCAGTGCTTTGGGAAGCCAAAGCAGGAGGATTGCCAGAGGCCAGGAGTTCAAGACCAGCCTGGGCAACACAGCAAGACGCCCTCCTCAATAACAACAACCACCACCACCATACTTTATTATAGTGTTCAGAGTACAGATGAAATTCCTATACATCAATAATCATAAGGTAAACAGCTAATAGAATATATAAGGCAACTCACATAAGAGAAATCCAAATAAACCATAATATAAACTATGCTCTACCACAGTACAAAATAGGAATATGCAAATTAGAACATTAGATATAATTTCATACACATGAAATGAACATTTAAAAAAAAACTAATAGAACCTGATATTGGAGAATATCTGTAGCTACAGGAAGTTTCAGATACTGCTACTGAGAGAGGAAATCTGTACAAGCATTTGTAGCATAATTTGGCAATATAGAGCTGAAGCTGTGTAAAACTTCATGACCCTCTAGGTCTCTAAGAACATATCCTAGAGCACAGTGTACATAGGCGATAGGTAAAAAAGTATTCATTATGGCATTATGTGTAATGTCAAAAAGTGAAAAAAAAATAAAAATTCATCAACAGGTGAATGAAAAAATAAACTGTGATAATTTTGATAATGGAATATGAAACAATAGTTAAAATGAATAGCAAGTGTTATCCACATAGATTGAATCCCAAAATGGAATAAAAAACAACCAAGTCACAGAAAATTTGTATAGTATAATGCTATTTGTATAAAATCTTGAAAAGATTACTATCATTTACTTTCTCTCAGAGAGAGAGAGAGAGAGAGTGTGTGTGTGTGTGTGTGTGTGTGTGGTGTATTTATCTGCAGTACAAGGAGAAAATACGCATGGAAATAATGACGATGAAGTTTAAGATAGTACAACTCATAGGAGGGAAAGAAAGAGGGTAGAAGAGGGCTCCAAACATATCAACAATATTTTATTTCTTTAAAAAAGATATAAAAATATGGCAATATGTTAAAATTGAACAGAGCTGAATGGTGGGTAAAAAAACTTAGGGATGCTTATCTTTCTAAAATGTATCTTGCTTCTCTGTGTTCTTAAGAGTTCAAAGGACATTCTAACCCTCTTCTGAATGATTTGGGGGCAACATTACAAACAGCAACGATTACTGGAATAATCCTGGGGCTAGGCAGGCAGGCAGGGGGCCCCACTGCTCAACAGTAGAAGCCACAGTGCTTTTTGAGCTGTGTTTGCAGCTGTCGGATTTGCTCTTTCCCGCTTCACTGCAATGCACCCACATAGTCTAATCACTTCTTTTCCTCTGCTGCTTGTAGCCTGCTGTGGACATGAAAACCATATAATTTACCTTATTAGAGCTTCGCCTTAAGGAAGATTAAAATATAGGTTCTGTGTGAGATATGGAAGAAACTTCCTATAGGCAAAGTTATCGATTGTACTCAAAGCCAACCTTTCATTTCATATCCCTTTCCCCTGACCTTTTTATTTTACACTGTCTGGCTCTTGTCTGTTTGGAGAGTTGAAATTACTGGGATGCCGTATTCAAGATTAAGTGATGAGCTACTATAGCATATAAGACAAAATATAATCTTTCTTACTAAAATGTAAAACTAAGACACATACACTCTCATGAAGCTACAAAAAATGACAGAAGTAGAGATTTAAGTTAAAGAATAAGCTTATGGATCAAGTGGTCAAAAATATTTCTAGTTCTTTGTAAGTAAAAAAGGAGCTTAATCTTACAACTGGCAGAAAATTCAAAATGCATTGCAAATTTTCATATGAAACTGGCACAATTCAAAAAAGATCTTATTTAAGTGTATTTCACTTAGAATGCTATGTACACATCTAGAAACGTCAGGGGAATGTGCGTCCTAATCCATTAACTTGACCCATTCAGTTCAATCTTTGTAGCATATATCCCCAGGCTGTAGAGATGAAAACACGCGAATCATGTATTTCAATCTAGAAGAAATCAGCACACATAGCTGTCCCTAATTTATTAAGGAAAAATTCAAATCACAGACCCGAAAGGTCTACAAAAGATTTCATTCAAATCTAGCATAAAACTTAAATGGTCTGTCAACCTCAAATATACATTACTGTTTCTGTGAGAGAGATACTACAGGAAAAGCTAGGAAATTTCAACATCCATTACAAGATAGATGATTTTAGCAAAAAAAAGGTCAGGAAACCAAACCAGTTAATTTTTCATTAAAAGGAAACCTCTAACCCTTGAGCTTTTAAAAAGCATTTTGATGGAGTATGAGAAAAACAAGGGGTCAAAGAATTTACAAGGACAGTGTTTTTTTTTTTTTTCTTATTAATCTAAAATAATTTTAAGTACAAGGAGAAAAATCAGGCTTATACTTGAGAAGCTACACAGCCATATATCAGGGGCAATGAGAACTATGTAATGTAATTAACGGAGAGGTGACTCCCTCCCTGCTTGGGATGTGCCCATAAACAGCCAGGGTCCTCTGGAGATGGCAGAAGAAAAAGAGGCTGATGGTGGACTCAGAAAGAAAAGAACACTGGGCCAGTAACATCGAGAACTTGCACATCATGACTTTAGCAGAAAACACACTACTTGTACTCAAGTTCAGCTTTCCCTGTAACTACTCCATGACTTTCTGGAAGGCATTGAACCCTTTTGAGACTCGGTTCATCATTTATATTAATAAACGAGGTTAGATGGGATTAGCTGTCACTTACTGTTTAACAGTCTGATTATATTTTATGAGCTGTAACTTTATATTGTCTATATGTCCCTTAATGCATATGAGCTGAATTCTTACATTTAGATCCTGTAGTCCTAGAGACAGAAATAAGACGACAGTGCTCATTTATTTCTGTTTTGTAATTCACAAAGCCAAACAAAGTAAATGTTAAAAAGGGCTTTCTGTGGCTAAAACACAAAATTACATATACAACCATGTCAAGAGCAAATGGCATGTAAGAAAATGCTGCTATATGAAAAGGTTTGAATTAGTGTCCCTGCCCAAATCTCATGTCAAATTGTAATCCCCAACGTTGGAGGAGGGGCCTGGTGAAAGGTGACTGGATCAAGGGGGCAGATTTCCCTCTTGCTGTTCTTATGACAGTGAGTTGGTTCTTACAAGAACAGGTTGTTGTAAAGTGTGTAGCACCTGCCGCTTTCCTTCTGTTCCAGCCACATAAGCTGTACCTGCTTCCCCTTCACGTTCTGCCATGACTGTAAGTTTCCTGAGGCCTCCCTAGCTGTGCTTCCTGTAGAGTTGCAGAAACATGAGCCAATTAAACCTCTTTTTTAAAAAATAAATAAATAAATAAATTACCCAGTCTCAGTATCTCTTTATAGTAGTGCACAGAATGGACTAATATGCTATATATTCTCCCACTGAAACTTTCACTTGCAAAATGTGAAAATCAGAGGACCAGTGTTACCCAGACTTCTAAGGCATTCTATAAATTAGACTCGATATAAACTCTTCTCAATATTCATGGTAAAATTTCACTAAAAGCAACCATTTTTTGTTCAAAAGAATTGCATATGGTGAAGTCGAAGTAACACTATTATTAATAACCACAACTGACATTCTGAGTCACTGAAATTACTCCACCTCTTCTTAAGCCTCTGTTTCTTTGTGTTTCCCCCCACACAAATAGAGTACATAGTATTTTGTATCTCTATTATGTACTCAAGAGCAGAAATACCAAAATAATTATGTCAGCTGAGAAAAATAAATTCACAGATGTGGTATAATAAGAAATATATTTGGACTTTGTCCTGGTTCCTTGCATACACCTTCTAAAGCCCTTGAAATTTCCTGAGTGATAGGCATGTCTTGTTTTAAATTCACAAGTCCCCCAGAGTTTACAGTAATGAGATAACTTAGGATGAGGCCTCTAGGCAGCTCAAGATGGGGCTGGCCACAGAGACCAATTGATCACCCATGACTTAAGTGCAGGTAACGTGTTTCCCTGAGTTTTTGAGCCATTCTGACAAGTGATCCAACCTGAGGAGGGGGTCATGGGAATCTTTAATTTATTTTATAGCTGGTCGCTCAGAACTCCTAGAGGCCCAGATTTGTGACTGTCATCTGAAGTGAGGGGCAGTTTTGTGGGAACTGGCCCTTAACTTGTGGGCTCTAACACTAAAAACAAGTGGATAGTATCAGAATTGAATGAAACTGCAGGATGCCCTGCTGGTGTCTGGAGAATCGAGAGATTGCTTGGTGTGGAAAACACCCACACATCTGGTGTCAGAAGTTGTGTAAGTGCAGAGGAAACAAGAATAGTTTCTGTCAGAACCAACATATCCAAAGGTTGAGAAAAATGACAAAGAAAACTCAGCATGGGCCCAATTCAAACCAATCCAAGAGAATTAGCAGGTTCATGAAGAGGAAATGGCAAAGACCTTACGGAAAGTGGTGACATCGTCCCAGGCTTCCTAACAAACACGAAAGGGTCCTACATTTTTATGATGGGAAGTTCCAAGACTCCTGAGAGAAATATTTTATGGCCAAATAATCTAAAGGAAAGTTTTTCAACAATGGCATGACTGACATCTTGGGCTAATGTTGGGTGCTTCTTCGCTGTGGGAGGCTCTGCTGTGCACTGAAGAATGCTTCACAGCATCCCGAACCTTCTATCCACTAGAGACCAGAAGCCCCCTCCCGGGTTGTGACAACGAAAAACACCTCAGACACTGCCAAATGCCCCTGAGGAGCGGATAAGGCTAAAGTGCCCTCGTTGGAAATGATTTCCCTAAACGGGAACAAGGGTAAAAAGAGAGGGATAGATCTAAGAAATGAAATTCTTATGATACACTCAAATTATCTGAGAGGAAGGCATTTAAAGAATTAAACTTATGTAGTAGTAGAGTCTATTGATTTCAAACAAATTCTGGTATTAAAAAGTTTTGTTCTGAAACAACAATAAAGCTGAGTAAGTCATAGGAAACAATGGTTTGCATAAACAAGGTCACTGAAATGGAAAGGAGATGAGGCTTAGATGCCCAGCCTGCAGAGGACTGGAGGCCCTTCTCGGGCTCCAGCAGAGGCAGTGGGCAGCTCAAACTGAGCCTAGAGGTCTCCTGGGCTCGGGGAGCCAGAGCTGGAGATCTGGGAGGCCTCAGTAGGCAGAATTTGTGGGGCAGACTACCAAAGATATGGAAAACACACACACACGGTGCTCACACATGTGCAGGAGCAGGGGGTGGGGGAGACAGGAACAGGAGAGGGAGAGAGAATGTGAGGCAGAGCTCCTGAGGTAGCAAAAGGGCCCCCCAAGTCCCCTGCTGAGCACTGATCTGCAGGTGGCTGAGGCTTGGGAGCCTGAACTAGAACCAGGGGAAGGCAGGAACAACTGGGGTTCAAATGGCTCAAGAGGCCCCAAAACATGCAGGGCGTTGGGTGCCTTCCTCAGAAAGGTCATGATGTGGTACTGGGGCTCAATTAGCCCCAAATTAAAAGCTACCCTGGATTCACCAGAACAATACAAGCCTCAAGCAATCTTATCTATGTGTCAAAAGAAACCCAGCACTCAACCCAATACCACAAAATCCAGCCCTCATCAGCATTAAAAAAAATAAAACTCTCACAATACCTGATGTTATGTCAGAAATTACTAGGCTTTCAAAGAAACAGAAAAATGGAACCTATAACAAGGAGGGGGAAATCAATTACTAAAAGAGTACAGAAATGACAGAGATAATGAAATTAGCAGGCAAGGATCTTAAAACAGCTACTTTATTTATTTGTTCATTTTTTTGAGACAGGGTCTTGCTCTGTCGCCCAGGCTGGAGTGCAATGACGTGATCAAGGCTCACTGCAATTTGATCTTCTGGGCTCAGGTGATCCTCCCGCTTCAGCCTCCTGAGTAGCTGAGACCACAGGCATGCAGCACTGGACCTGGCTAATTTTTAATGTATTTTTTGTAGAGACAAGGTCTCCCTATGTTACCCAGGCTGGTCTCGAACTCTGGGTTCAAGCAATCCTCCCACCTTGGCCTCCCAAAGTGTTGAGATTATAGGTATGAGCCAGCATGCCTGGCCAAAACACCTACTTTAAATATCACACCTACATACAAAACTGCCAAGGAAGGCATGAACATAATGAGGACAGAAAGAGAAGATCCAAAGACCCAGATAGAATTTACAGAGATAATTTTTTTTCATAATAGTTAACCAAATATCCATGCATTTACTTAATTCTTTCCTCACTGCTGATTTTTGATCTGACCATTATCAGATACTGCTAAGGTGTCTGCATCGGACTTTCTAGTCTAGTAATTGCTCTGTCACGTGCTACTTCTCATACTGCTTTAATTATTAAAGCTTCACCATACATTTTAGCATATGACAAGGAAGTCTTCTCTCAGCACTCTCCTTTTTCAACACTTCTTACGTATTCTCGCAGGTCTATTACTCCAGATGATCCTTAGAACTGCGTATTTCAAGATAAATTCTTCGAGGATTATAATTAGAGATACAGAATTCTTGGAAAAAATTAGCATCTTTACAATAATCATTCTGGGGCTATGATATTTCTCCTGATTTATCTCAGTGACCTTGAGATTCTCGGTTAGGTTTTATAGTTATTTTTATATGTCTCTCATTTTTTCTTAGGTTTTCAAAATAATTATTTATCTCCAAATAATATTTTTGTACTTCTCATTCCAATAATGGTATATTTCCCTTGATTCACTCCCTGTTATATTTAGTTTTCTATTTTTTTTTTAAATCATGAATTCAATCTTAAACTCTCCTGAGTTTTTGTAACTTTTTTTGACTATATGCAAACTTGACAGTAGTTTTATCAAATTCACCTTTTAATTGGCTCCAATCTGGACTGGCTGTTCTGCCTGAGGACTCCTTTCTGTCTGTCCTGTAGGGGAGGCCCTCTCCTTCCTGGATTTCATGTCATTTTTTTCTTGATGTCTCTAATCAGACCAATGCTTCTAGGTCTCTAACCAGACCAATGCTGACAGAGGTGCTGACAGGGATCAATGAGGATTGACTATCATGAGTAAATGGAGTTAGGTTAATTGGGACCCATATGCTAAAAATAGTAAAAATGGCTTCTACTCCACTATACAGAGAGATCAACCCCAAGGGGACTATAGATATAAATGTGAAAGGTGAACATAAAGCTTCTAGAAGATAACAGAAGAATATCTTCATGAACTCAAGATATAAAAAAGGGTTTCCTCAATAAAACACAAAAAGCACTAGACATAAATTTAAAATTAAGAATGCTTGCTCTTCAAAAGACACCATAAAAAGAAAATAACAACATGCCTTAGAGTAGAAGAAATGCTCAACACATTTAACTAACGACTAGTATGAAGAGTATTAAAGAGTATGTGAGAACTCCTCCAAATCAGTAAGAAAAAGATAAGCAACCCAAAAGAAGGGTGAGCAAAAAGCAAGCACTAAAAACAAGTAACCCGAAAGGCCAGTAAACACAATAGTGCCCAATTTTGCTACAAATCAGCAAGGACAAAATAAAACACAATGACATTCCATTACCCTCAGATTAATAAAAATGTACAAGTCTGGCAATACTGAGTACTGGCAAGAATATGGAACAAAATGAACTCATACATGCTGCTGGTGGGAATATAAACAGGCATGATGATTTCAGAGATCAATGTAGCATTATCTATGCAGGGGTGAAGATTTGCAGTTCTACTCCCAGGTAAATACCCTAGAGAAATGTTGCCCATGTGCCCCAACTGACATAGTATGGAATGTTTATGACAGTTTTGTTTGTAAAAACAGAACACTGAAACTAATTCAAGGTACCGGAACATGAGAATGAATAGGTAAGAGATCTTACACAGTCAAATAGTGGGTAGTATATATAGCTACCTAAATAAACTACAGTCATGAGCAACGTCAGTGAATCCGATAAATAATGTTCAGGATAAAAAGAACACATACTATATGAATGAACCCAGTTGTCAAAAGTGGACAAAACTAAAGTGTATTCATCATAGGAATATAAATCTATGTGATAAGACTATGCAAGGGAATTAATCCAAAATTCACAGTAGTGATCACCTTAGTAGCATGGGATGGAAAGGAGAAATCAGAGTGAGGGATACAATGGGGTATCA
The DNA here is from genome assembly GCF_008728515.1 of Papio anubis. Classification (NCBI taxonomy): domain Eukaryota; kingdom Metazoa; phylum Chordata; class Mammalia; order Primates; family Cercopithecidae; genus Papio; species Papio anubis. The sequence continues at coordinate 107,012,144 of NC_044981.1, read as the reverse complement.
AAGGTACCGGTGATTCAATTATCCATGTGCCGGGGTGGGGATTCAGGAGTTCCCTTTATTAAGCCATCTATGTACATTATACAGTCATCCTTCGGTATCTGTGGGTTTCATATCCATGGATCCAACCAACCCCAGATCAAAAATATTCAGGGAATAAAAAAAGGATGGTTGCATCTGTACTGAACATATATAGATTTTTCCCTTATCATTATTCCCCAAATAATACAGTGTAACAACTATTTATAAAACATTCATACTGTCTTAGGTATTACAAATAATCTAGAGATGATTTAAAGTAAATGGGATGATATGCATAGGTTATATGCAAATACTACACTGTTTGACATCAGGGACTCGCGCACCTGTAGATTTTGGTATTTGCAGGGGTTCTGGAATCAATTCCCTACGGATACCAACTGATGGCTGTATACTCTTGTACTTGTATGTCATAATAACATTTTTTCTAAAAACCACTTAAGAGTCTGCACATCCCTCCTTATACCTCTGTAGCTCAAAAACCACCCTTGACTACCCTGGAGGGTTTACTTTCTTGAGTGAACCCAGAACACTTCCACCATGGGAATGCAGGCATAGCAGGCTTCGCTGAGGTGAGGGATGAAGTGCAATTTATATGCTGAATAATGAGAGCCTCAATCCCCTTCTTTTTCTCAGCTCCAATGTGATTATCACATTCTTTTTCTTTCCCCCTCGAGACAGAGTCTTGCTCTGTCACCCAAGCTGGAGTGCAGTGGTGCAATTCTGGCTCACTGCAACCTCTGCCACCCAGGTCAAGCAATTCTCCTGGCTCAGCCTCCTGAGTAGCTGGGATTACAGGCGCCCACCACCACACCCAGCTAATTTCTTTTTTCTTTTTTTTTTTGTATTTTTAGTAGAGACGGGGTTTCAGCATGTTGGCCAGGCTGGTCTCAAACTCCTGACCTCACGATCCACCTGCCTCGGCCTCCCAAAGTGCTGGAATTTCAGGCATAAGTCACCATGCCCGGCCAATTATCATATTCTTTAACTGCCATGCCATTAAGCCTAAAGGATCAATTTCAAGGTATCACGTGCCAATCCTGGGTATGGTCAACAGGGCATTGCTTTTGTCTTTCTCCAGTGGCATCGATGGCTATTGCATCCCTGTGTTTACCACACTACTTCCTTGGCTATCACACATCATTCATGTTGTCCCAGAAGCTCACAGCGGTTACGTCTGTCATCATCATCACAGTCTTAACTTTTGGCTGAGCTGCTGCTGGGTTTTTGTGTGTGTAATAAGATATTAACTTAGAAAACACAGACTGTGGTAAAAATGCAGTATTATTATTTTGCTTTGGAATTTGAACGTGTGATAAAAATAGTCACAAAAAGTTAAAACTTACCTCTGCTACTTCCTTTTGAAAAGTCAAAGTCATCTGAGTTCTGCCATAAACAAAAGGTCCATCTCTACAGGAAATATTTTCAAGCCACTTGATAATCAGTGGAGTTGAAACACTAAAAGGCAGATTTCCAATAATATGTACATTTGGAGGATCTGGTGGCAGAGGAAAAAACAACCTGAAATGATTCCATCAATATATTCTGAATAAAATTTCAGTGACAAGTAAAATCAGACTGGATATTAATAGCATCAAACAAAAATACATAAATAGACATGGCTAAATATTTTTCATTTCACTTATTATTCAAAAGCAATGTTTTCTCACAATCGGCTTTGGATTATTGAGGAAAAAATTATACTTAATTACTGCTCAGTTACTCAGAGAAAGTCCTTGAATTTCTGGCCTAGGAAATACATGAGAAAGAGTTGGCTTGAGAAAAAAGAGAATTTATTTTGGACATGATGAGATTAAAGGGCCTATGGGACACCTAGATGAAGCTGTCACAGGTCAGACACCCAGGAAGGGGGTACAGGCAGCATATAAAGATGTGAATGTCTGCAATACATAGGTGGTAAGTGAAACCACAGGAATGGAGTAATCTGGCAAATCTGCCCAAAAAGAAAAACCCCAGAAACAACAATATGTACAAAGTGGGTAGAAAAATAACCACCAGCTAAGAATAGTTAGAAAAAGTTCACAAATGTAAAAGGAAAAACAGGAGGGGCTGGTATCGGGGAGAAAAACAGCAGAGAAATCCTCCGGAAGACTATGGATTACAGTCAAATGAATGTGGAAGAACTCAGTCAGATAAGGTTTGAAACAGGTAATGAGGAAGGCACTGTGGTTCCAGTGCGGCTGGGCTGGGGCAGAAACCTGAAGGCTGTATGCTAAGAACAGGAGGGCCTGTTAGCTGGCGGAGACTGCGAGTGCGGCCCATCTGAAGGAGTCTGGTCATGGGGGAGGCCAGAGACATGGGGGCAGCCAGATGTGGAGGCACCCTAAGCCCTCCTCCGTTTGTTCTGAGAGTCTGTTATAGGAAGAAACATACCCTATTTATCTATGCATTCTGAAGGGCTGCACACAGCAGGTACCCAATAAACACTGCCTGTGAATGAAGACTGCCTTGGTTGCTCACTGAATGTGAAAAATAATAGAAAAAGTTAAAACAGAGGCTTGGGCATGGCTCAGTTTACTAAAGCACTTCTTTTTTCCCACTATTTGGAACAAATAACAATTCACAGTTTACCCTATCCTTATATGGTATCACAAAAAATGATAAGTTTATTTGCACAGAATTCAAAACATTTAGAAATTTGAGACAAATGAATTAGAATTAAGAAAAAGTAACTAGATTTTATAATTTGGAAGCAGGAAGCAAGAGAAAATTATAATACACATTATTTAATTCTGTTCAGATAATTTTAAATATAAACATAAAACATCTGTAATAAATGTATCATAAAATGAACACCATAAAAGAGATGTTTATAACTACCCAAAAGCACTTACCATCTTCCCAGGGTCTTTTAAGACTTTCTGAAAAAGCCTTTTCTACCTTAAATGTCAAGACATCTCCATGAACAATTCTCAGTTTCCCAGGTGCTGCCTCAGAAAGCATCTATTTTATAAAAAGATCAGTCAAATGAGCTCATATACTTATGAAAGTAACAAAACTAAACTTTTTAAACCTGTGCATTTAAAAAATCAGTTAAAAAAGTCAGAGACTAGGGGTGATCATTCATGAACAAATACTACATCATGTCTATTGCAAAAGACAACGGTGGTGTTTCATTTTAACACATATGAATGATTAGGGATAGTAACAGACAGTACAACACTAGCTTACAGTTTTACAAAGATATTAGTGTAATTTTGACCCTCAGGATGACATTATTTCTGCATAGATTTAGCATAAACTCACTCCTAACAATAAGTTTTTAAATTAGAGACTAAGGACATTATCATGAAATATGGATAATTAATCAGGAGTCAACTATATGAAAGATAAGCTTAATTTAACTAAATCTTCATAGCCTAAATATATACAAAGGATTCTACATATCATCAAGATCTGTAACTTAATAGATGGGTAGATTTAGCCAAGTAGAAAGTCACCTGTCGATGCCAGTCTCCACTTGGCACTCCGAGATACTCCTCTGAGCAGAGCATCCCTAATCTTAATATTTGTTGATCCACAGCCCTTATCGACCTATGAATTACCCTGGATGTTTTAACAATAGCTACTTCCCAACCTATTTCCACCTACTAACCATTTGCTTTCTTTCCTTTTCCTTCTGTCTTTGTGAGCAAAAAGGGGGGAAAAAGCACTTTTTCCTTTGTAATCTTTTTCTTCTTCATTCCACCTACCCTACCATCATACTCTCACAGTACTGAAGAGTTGGCACTTAATTCAAAAAACTTTATAGCTAAGTCATCTATAAATTCATATTGTGTTAAATGCCCCATACCCAACACAAAACTTGATTCTTGAAGACCTTCGTTACATATTAAAGTCTCTGAGCTTATAAATTTTAAAAGGCAGGAGTGAATATATCAATGAGAAGAAATATCACTGTAAGGTAGATTTCAAGGGAAGAAGTGACTTTCTTCCCACATTAAGTCAGAGCTCAGAGAACCTTGGCTTCAACTCAGTTGCCAAGATTCTAGAATGTGCCTAGCACTGGATAGGGATGGCGAACAGGCTCAAAGGGAACATTTGCCCTGAGCCTACCTTGGTCCTAATTCTCTGGGTCCATTAAAGCTGATTTTTTTTCTCCTAACACCTCTCCTTGCCCAACTCATACAACCAAGAGGGAGGATAAACAAGATGATCACAGAAGCCAGAGAGGAGACACTGGACCAAGAAACATGGCTTGTGGATTAGTCCACCTTTGGGGTTAACACTGTGCTGTGCACCTGCCTCTTTACAGCACTTACAAACTGTATCTCAATTTCCCCTGCAACGACATATGCTCCTTAAGGTCAGGACCCATTTCCTAGCTACCTTTATAGCCCCTGTAGCTACAGCAATGCACGGTGAGTGTTTAATACATATTTAAGAAGAAGTGCATGAATAAGTGAATGACCAAAAGGCATTCAGGTCTTTGTAAAGCTGGAAACTTTCTCTTTTAGCCTGGGAGATCCAATTTTGTACGGTCTAGAAAATTGCAAAGATTTACTTTACAAGCCAATCAGGCAGATTTATACAAATAATCTTTCAGAAATAAATAGTTGAAGTGCCTCTACTGGTAAGAGGCTAAACATATTTTAAGTCTGGAAATCATCTAGTTTGATATGTTTAGCCATGGTAGTTTAGCAAAAATAATCACATGCCTCTGATATTAATATACTTATGGATTATTTTAAATTACCACTCGTTACTAAAACTTGATCTGGTGAGTTCCAGGCAATACATCTTGGAAAATATAACAATTTCAATATACTAAAAATTTAAAAAGAGACAGCTCTCTATGTGGCATGCTCTTAATGTATAAAACCACATATTTAATCATAGCACTTACCGTCAACGGAAAATGCTAAAATTTTTTCTATAATTATGTTTCACAAAGTTAAGACAAAACAAATCAGCGTGCCAAAAACAAAGACGCAAAACTAAAAGCTTATGTCTCATGATGTCAATATATGGAAAGTACTTAATAATTAGTAGTTAGGACTAAAACACAACAAAACAATGTAAAATTGGCTCTTTGTCATTAACTTATATGCTCTGATAATCACATTTCAAACGTTAACTTTTCCCACACTGACAGGTACAACTGCATATCTAAAAGCTAATATAACATAAATAAATTTACCTTCCTTTCCTAGGTTTTGTTTTTGTTTTTTGTTTGGTTTTTGAGATGGAATCTTGCTCTGCTGCCTAGGCTGGAGTGCAGTGGCGCAATCTTGGCTCACTGCAACCTCCGCTCCCAGGATTCTGGCAATTCTCTTGCCTCAGCCTCCCTAGGAGATGGAATTACAGATGTGCGTTACCACGCCTGGCTAATTTTTGTATTATTAGTAGAGACGAAGTTTCACCGTGTTGGCCAGGCTGGTCTCTAACTCCTGACTTCAAGTGATCCGCCTGCCTTGGCCTCCCAAAGTGCTTGGATTACAGGTGTGAGCCACTATACCCAGTTCCTTTCCTAGGTTTAAAACTACATTTCTTTTGGGTTCCCGTTCACTTTTCAATCTCAGTCAATGACAAACCAAATCCTCCCCACACTTTAAAACGTGCACCTCCTTCTTGACAATTTGTAGCTTGATCTACTTTGCAACTCCCCACTGCAGAAGGAATGAATGCTGGTGTTAACAGATTTATGTGAAGTCCTAAAAGCAAGTATGGGGAAAAAGTGCTAGACAGACTAAATTGATATTATGATTATTGACAGTACCCTTTTAAACACTTCAAATGATATTAAGCAATGACACACAAAGACTTTCTAGCCAACCAGTAACAGAAATGTTTTCACTACCATAATGATATATGGGGTATGGTGAAGGAGTGGGAAAAATCACTATTATATGCATTCAAGAATAACAATGGAGCATTACACTTCAAAACCCTGGAGGTGTTATCACAGAATGTGCTTAAAGGCACAGCCAATCACAAATGCAGGCACCAGATTACAGCCAAATGAGTACTTTTACAGACACTCTCAAATGGTTCTTTTCACTTTTATTTTAGTGTTCAATTCTATATTCTTCCAAAATGAGATGTATGCCAGTTTAGAGTAAAAGGCATCATTACACAAGGCTATAAAAGAAGAAACCGAAAACCAAACCATGAAGAAGGGAAGCATACACGTAAAACACAAGAGCTAACAATCCTGACAATCGTGAGAGCTGATTTACATAATGAAATATACAATTTTTGCTTTTCAATAGTAGTTGTACCAAGACTCCAAGAGATAATTTTTTTCCTGGTATTATGCTTTGCAAAGGGCACATGAAACAATGTCATAAACAATGCCTTTAATAAAAGTTAAAATACAAATGTAGAAGCATCTTTCTGTGGCCATTTAAAAAAACCTCTCCTCTAATCAAAGTCTTAGTGAAAGCTCCTCTGCAGGGGGCAACTAATTGTGGTTCGGCTAGGCAGTTTTTTGTTGATTTTACTGGATAAGGAAATAATTTATACAATTCTTAGAACTTACACAAAATTATCAATTCCTTAAGAAAGAAGAAATACTACACCGAATAGCTATTTTGTACATTTTGTCACCTTCTCATGTAAGGGGTTCATGGCAGCCAACACTGTAGTTACATTAATTATCTTCTTCCTGATTTGCCACATAGTAGGGCCCAAATTTGAAACAGGGCTGGGCAAAACTGTTAAGCAAATTGTATGAGAAGGAAATAATCTATAGTATAAAATATAGTAGTTGAAAGACAAAATTTGTATTCTTATATATAACACATATAAAAGTACTGCTTTTTATTCATAAAAAAATAAAGATGTTAAAACAGACTTTTCAGACTTTTAGAGAGGTCACAGCATGATGTCAAAATGTCAATTAGCTTGCTTTATTTTAGTATGTAAAATAACTTGAATTGTATTAAAAATGTACATTTTCAGACTTTTCAGTATTTTAAATTTATGAACAGAGCAAAAACAAACAGAAATCACATAACCACTCGTATCTTAAATGATACTACAAATATCTAAAAATATTTTTATAGGAATTTTAAGTTTGTTGGACATTTCAATGTCATTATCAAATCTTTCACTCTCTTTTTTAAATTTGACATTAGATTTGTATTAGTCTGTTCTCATGCTGTGAATAAAGACATACCCGAGCCTGGGTAATTTACAAAGGAGAGAAGTTTAATTGACTCGCAGTTCAGCATGGCTAAGGAGGCCTCAGGAAACTTACACTCATGGTGGAAGGGGAAGTAAACATGTCCTTCTTCACATGGCGGGAGCAAGGAGAAGTGCCAAACAAAAGGGAGAAACACCCCTTATAAAAACCATCAGATCTCATGAGAACTCACTCACTATCACAAAAACAGCAGCATCAGAGTAACTGCCCCCATGATTCAATTACCTCCCACTGGGTCCCTACCACGACACATGGGGATTATGGGAACTACAGCTCAAGATGAGATTTGAGTAGGGACACAGCCAAGCCATACTGGATTTTATTCTATTTGCTTGTTTTATTTTTAATTGACACACAATAATTGTATGTTCTCACCACAAAGAAATGATGTTTGAGGTGGATATGCTAATTATCCTAATTTTATCATTATACATTGTACACAATGTACAGGTACGCTAACTATGTAACCGTCTTCCTTAGGCCACTGTATAGGGAGGCTATATTGCATAATCCTCTTCCTTAGGCCAAGAACACTGAACCAAATTTCACCCTTTTCTTGATGACCTGGGGTCACTGTTGCCATTAGAATAATGACAGATGCTAATTATGATATGCTTCTACACACGTGTACAATATGATAAAATTAGGATAATTAGCATATCCACTTCAAACTTTTATCTTTTCTTTGTGGTGAAAACATTTAAAATTCTCTCTTCTAGCTATTTTGAAATACACTATATATTGTCATTAACTTAGTCACCCTACTGTGCAACAGAATGGTATTGCACAGCAGAACTTATTCCTCCCATCTAACGATAACTTTGTACCTGTTGACCAGCCTCTCTATCCCCACCTCCCTTGCTTGCTTTTTAAGCAGGATCTGAACACCTAAGTATAGTATAGACTCATTTGCTTAGCCTCATCAAGGAATTAGATGTTTTATTTAGTAAATTTTCTATTCAATAAATGTTTATTCCTTTAAGTGTTAACATTTTTAAATAAGAAACATATAGAAGAAAATCTTTCTAAACTATATTGCAGAATCCTCTTCCTTAGGTCAAGAACACTGAACCAAATTTCACTCTTTTTTTGATGACCTAGGGTTATTGTTGTCTTTAGAATAATGGCCTCAACAGTTATGAAGGTGTTTTTGCTACCCTATTATTATTATTGTTTCTTCTGTCTTTATATTTGTCCTTTATAGCTTTCTGTCACTGTAACAACTATTACTTCTTACAGTTGTCAGTGGACCTGCTTCTACCACTGATCTCTGTACTTCTACTTTGTATGGACTAAAAAGTCACTTTGGCTGTAAGCCACTTTTTGCTTATTTGTTGAGTTTTGTCTATGTTACAATTAACTATGGTAACATCAAGTAAGTTACATGTATAAAGTAAGTAGTTATGTCACAACAGCAAGGTAGGCAATCTTCCTGTTTAAAAAATTTGTTAGAAATTAAAGAATTTCAAAACTTCATTATCTCTAATTAAAAATAGCTCTTTCTGCCTGGATGCTGAAATTACCTCATATGTCTCTTTATAAGATGGCTGGAAGGGGAATAATTAAAATAGCAACTATTACTGGCTACTGGGATTATGCCAGGGTCTTTACATCCATTTCTACCCATCCTTGCAATACCCACAGAAGAGAACTATTATTCCCATGCTGCAGATGAGAAAGTTGAAGCTAAAAAAGGTTCAATAGCAAGCTTAAGGTCACGAAGCTAGTAGGTGGCCTATCTGAGATTTGGTCACTAGACTATTTGATGCTCAATCCCATGAACTTTCCACTATGCCAATGAAGTGGAAATAATCAGTGTTTACCTACTAAAAAAACCCAAAGGTTAGGAGTCCGAGGCAGGTGAATCACCTGAGTTCAGGAGTTCGAGACCAGCCTGGCCAACATGGAGAAACCCAGTCTCTATTAAAAATACAAAAAATTAGATGGGCGTGGTGGTGGGCGCCTGTAATTCCAGCTAATCGGGAGGCAGGAGAATCGCTTGAGCCTGGGAGGTGGAGCTTGCAGTGAGCCAAGATCGTGCCACTGCACTCCAGCCTGGGCAACAAGAGCAAAACTCTGCCTCAAAAAACAAACAAACCAACCAATCAACCAACCAACCAACCAACCAACCAACCAACCAACCAACGGCAATACTAACAATACAATGACTTACTTTCTGTCTCCAAAAATTCTTCAAAACCACATCATTTAATGGTTAAGAAGAATCCTGAAACTTCCTACTCTGACAAAGATGGAATCTAAGGGACCAGGCACATTCTCCTGCCTTAAACCAATTTAAAAAATGGAGAAAATAGAAGAAACAACAATTTTCAGACATTAGAGAGCAAAAAGCACAGGAAAACCTACAGATCCAAGAAGCTCAATGAATTCTACAGGTGGTTGTTGGTGAAACAACAGACCTATAGATAAATAGAACAGAATTGGAAGTTCAGAAATAAACTGACACACATAAAGTCAGCTGATTTTTGACAATAGTACCAAGACAATTCAATGAGGAAAAGACAGTATTTTCAACAAATGGTATTAAAAAAGAACCTAAACCTTACGTCACACAATATGCAAGAATTAGCTCAAAATGTATCAAAGACCTAAATGTAAAAACTAAAATTATAAAATACCTCAAAGAAAACATAGGAGAAATTTTTAGTGATCTTGGTTTGGCAAATATTTTAAAAATAAGACATAAAAAGCATAAAATCTAGAAGAAAAAACTGATAAATTGCACTTCATAAACATGACATTTCTGCTCTTCAAAAGACAGTTATGAAAATAAAAAGGTAAGCCACAGCCGAGAAAACATCTGCAAAATCTGTATCTGACAAAGCCTCAGATCCGAACTATATAAATATCTCTTTAAATTCAATAATAAGACAAAAAAAGTAAAAGTACTAAAAATATTTGAACAAATAACTCCCCAAAGAAGATACAAAGATGGCAAATAAGCACATCATATGTCCAGTATCATTACCTATTAGGGAAACGCAAATAAAAACCACAAGAGGATACCATTACATATTCACTAGGATGGCTAAAATTAAAAAGACTGACCATGCCAAGCCTCAGCAAGCATGTGGAGCAACAGGAACTCTGAAGTACAACTGGTGGGAATGTAACATGGCACAGTCATCTTATAAAACAATTTGGTAGTTCCATAAAAAGTATAATATACGTCTACCACAGGACCCGGATATTCTACTCCTAGGTTTTTACTCAAGAGAAACGGAAGTGTGTATCCACACAAACACTTGCATATGAATGTTCATAAAAGCTTTATTACAGTATAAGAGCCAAAAAATAGAAAAACCCAAAGTCTCTCAACAGGTGCACAGATTCACAAATGTGGTATATTCATAAAATGGAATGCTATTCAGCAATAAAAAGGAGCAAACTACTGATGAACACCTCAACATGGATGAATTGCAAAATAATTATGCTAAGTAAAAGACATCAGACCAAAACAAAAGCACATATTGTATGATTCCATTTATATAAACTTCTGCTATAGAGATAGCAGATTAGTGGTTGTCTGGGATAGGTAAAGGGGGAAGGAAAGGATTGAGTACAAAGAAACACGAGGATTCCTGATGATGATGATTGTTTATTTTCCTGATTGTGATGACGGTTTCACGCAATCACACATATGTCAAAACTCAGTTAACTGGGGGTGGTGGCTCTTGCCTGTAATCCCAAGCATCCTGGGAGACTGAGGTGGGCAGAATGCTTGAGCCCGGGAGTTTGAGACCACCATGTAGAAATGGTGAAATCCCATTTCTACAAAAAAATACAAAAATCAGCCAGGCATGGTGGTGTGCACCTGCAGTTCCACCTACTCAAGAGGCTGAGGTGGGAGGATTGCTTGAGCCCAGGACGTCAAGGTTGCAGTGAGTTGTGCTCGTGTCACTGAACTCCAGCCTGGGTGACAGAGTGAGACCCTGTCTCAAACACACACACACAAATCCTCAGTAATTTGTACACTTTAAATATGTGCAGTTTACTGAGCATCAATTGTATCTCAAAAAAGCTGTAAAACAAAGTGTATTAGTTCATTTTCATGTTGTTCATAAAGATACTCCTGAGACTGGGCAATTACAAAAGAGGTTTAACTGGAGTCACAGTTCCACATGGCTGGGGAGGCCTCAAAATCATGGTGAAAGGCAAGGAGGAGCAAGTCACATCCTACGTGGATGGCAACAGGCAAAGAGAGAGCTTGTGCAGGTAAAGTCCCATTTTTAAAACTATCAGATCTTGTGAGACTCATCCACTATCACGAGAACAGCACAGGAAAGACTCTCCCCCATGATTCAATCAACTCCCACTGAGTCCCTCCCGTAACACATGGGAATTATGGGAGCTACAAGAGGAGATTTGGGTGAGGACACGGAGCCAAACCACATCACAAAGTATTTAGTGTGATTAACTCTCCATAAATATTAGGTATTATTATATTATTTTTAATATATGAAGCCTTTAAAACAGTGCTCTGCAATCTTTTGGCTTCCCTCGGCCACACTGGAAGAACTACCCTGGGCCACACATAAAATGCACTAACGATAGCTGACGAGCTTGAAAAAAAAATGCAAAACAAATCTCATAATGTTTTAAGAAAGTTTAAGAATTTGTGTTGGGCCGCAGGCAGTCTGTGGGCAATAGCTTGGACAAGTTTGCTTTAAAATAAACAGAAAAAAATAAAATAAAATGAGGGAGAATCTGGACTACTTCTCTGAAGGGGTACAAATGATTTACAAAATTTATCTCCACTTCAGAAATGCAGAAGAACCTATCAAAGCTTCAAATTCCCTGAGATGTCAGAAAATCTAAGTTATTTCCAGTTCAGAAACGGGAAAAAACCTATCAAGGCCTCAAGCTCCTTGAGATTCAGGAAATCTCCTCACTCCTCTCCACAGCACAGAGCATCCAGTCAGTCATGAAAATGTAACAAGAAACAATGAAAAACTTAAAAACCTAGAAATGCACAATCAGAATGTGACAACATCAAGAAAAGAAACCCTAGGTGTCCAATGCAAGTTTGATGAGTTGGAGAATGCCCCAATGTTTCCATAGCACTGGGGAATTTTCCAGTGCTCCAATGGAATAACATGACTTCCTCCGATACCTCTTTCCAGATCAGAGGTCTCCTGATCAGTCATTAATCACCAGAGGTAATCAAGGCATAGGGATAATAATTTAATTGATTACTTATGACTAAGATATTATTGAGTGCTTTCTAAGTATCAGGCATACACTTAATCCTTATACGAGTCCTACAAGCAAACTGAGGCACAGAGGACAAAATTACCTACCCAAAGTCACCCAACTAGTAGTAGAATCTGAAGTTAAACCCAGGCAGGCTGATGCTGAAGTCTGTGTCTTTACCACAAAACTATACTATACTAAACATACTAGACATGTTTTTCTTACCTTTAGAACATGCTGAGCATGAATCCTGTATGAGCACCAGCTTTTCTTTCCCCTAAACTGCCTCATGAAAATACTGTAGGAATTGAATTAAGCTATAAATGACAGGCTTTCAGCTAGAAGATATTTTATAAATTATTACAATTTCTTTAAAAAGTAATTATATTAGCTTAGAAATCACTAAAATGGAATCCTTAAAATAGATCACTTTCTTTCTGCTTTTACTCAGTTTTATGATTAATTTAGTACCTCTAAAAGAAAGTAGTTTTACATATTGAAACATTCCTTACAGGGGAAAAAAAAGCCCATTTGATATTTTAGTACCCAACATTTCTTTTTAAGGCAAATTCCTTTCTTGCATATAAGATACTAAGAATTAATTTTGTTTCTACTGAAAACAAATGAGAAGTCAAATATACATTTCCTGTAGAGTAATGTAACTTGAAATCAGCCTTCAAATTTAGAAAAAAAGAGCATAAAACTTTTTCATTATCAATGCTACACAAATATTTACTTTCACTATTTAATGATACATTTAATTATCAAATATGAGAGATACATACACACATACATACACAGATACAGAAATAGTCGGTCAACCTTTTTGTTTCTCATGTGAGACATTTACTGAACACCTCTATGTACCAGGTACTGTTATGTGAGATAGAGGTACAACAGGGAACAAAACAGACACAAATCTCTACCCTCAGGTATTTACAATCCAGACAGGTGAGTCAGTTAACAAACAAATGGGAAGAACATATATACAGTATGTCAGATGATGATACATCGAATGAGATAAAACACAGCTGGAGTTAGGAACGTAGTGACTTAGGGGTTTGGGGAAACTGAGAAGAGAAGGGTGGCAGTCACTCTTTTCAACAGTCTGCCTTCGAAGATCTTTTGTTCATATCAGAGAGGAGAATATGTGGGAATGAATGGAAATCTGGTTCACCCCTGGCCTAATAAGAAAGAATAAACCCAACAAATGGTGACATATGAGGGACAAGAAATGTTTTTAAGAGCAAAAAAGTCACGTGAGCATTCCTATGTCCAAAACGGGCTACATGAATAAGCCCAAAGGGGTTTATACAATTATTCAGTTTCTTTTCATAATCTCATGATCTTACCAAAAATAATAATGTTCCCATTTCCACCTCTAACTGATACATAATTCTTAAAAAATCAGATACATGCACAAAAAGTTCTAGGTTTTCAAAAACAATTTTTCAAACTGTTCTTCTGACAAAAATTAACATTTCTCCATTAATATATACACAAGTTAGTATCAGAATGTACTGATTTTAAATCAATTTCTCCTTTTGTACAGAAATAATAATGTAGAAAACTACATTATTCTATTAAAGTCACATGATAAATTGCTTGTCATCTGAGCCAAAGGTTCAGGGCTCTTTTAAAGTTTTAAAATTACGGAGGAATCAAACAAAGGCCTTTAAGTCATTAAGTGTTCCCTTATGAGGATATCCCTTTACAAGATCACTGATACAATCTATTTCACTGTTTGCTAGCGTTTTAAAAACAGTAAGTTCCTCCTTATCCTCAATCCTGTCTCCCTCAATTTCCATCTATTTGTTTTAGTTCTTTCTTAGAAAAGATCAAAACAAGCTTATCCTATCTACCACCAACCTTGGATGTGCAGCTGTGTACGCTCCTACCCAGGGCCTCTTTTCTCCAGTTGAAACATGCCCAGTTCCTTCAACTCTTATTTCTCATACAATAACAGTGCCTGTATTTTAAAGATGCATATATCATTTCATTTATACCTCATCCTAAATCTATGAAAGTACAACTTCCTTCCTTCACTTAAAAAATTTATCTTATAAAAGAATCCTTAAGCTGCATAATTAAGTCTCTCATGATGAAAAGCGTGCATATGTCTTACTCATCTTTTGTTTGAGGAAATGCTTTTTGAACCTAAATGAAGTTCTCAAAAGTCACACCAATGAGTCATTACTGGCCATTATTTATTATTATTTATTTTTGAAGGAACGGGCCACGACATGCATAGCTGTTAGTAGACTTTAAAAAAAAAATCACATAAAACAATTAGTTTGTTCAGCAAAAATGTGTAAAGCAGGTTTTTTTCAAGGTGTAGTCAACAGACCATCTGGGAGTCCTTGTTAAAAATGGAGACTTCCAGATTTCTCCAGACTATGGAATCAAAATCTCTGGAATGGGGCCTTGGGGATCTATAGTTGAGGAAAAACCTACATAATCTTTGTGTACCCTGGGGTTTAAGCATCATGGCATAAAGATTTAAATTCAGCTTTTGCCTCCTAAAGAAGGCTCTTTGGGTATCTCACCTGTAATCCGGGAATAAATCGAGTGTCCTTTTCAACCACCAGAAGTTCAGCGACGTCGGCATTGAGAATAGATCTTGTGATTCCCCCTGGCCCAGGGCCCACTTCATAAACATACGCATTTGCCAGATTGCCAGCTTTCCTGACAATTTTATCTAGAGGAAAAAGAGTTTTAGTTATCTCGATTAACCTGGCAAATTTCAACGTATGAAATTTAGCGAGAAAAATCTTCTATAAAAATCCAGCCATTACCCAATCAATTGATCCTTTACGTACAACATTTATTTGACTAACTCTCTACTTAAATTAACATGAAGTGGCAATTCAATATGCTACCACAGCACCGTTGAACTGTACTAGTTCCTTAACAAAAACAGGATTAGCATGACAAAGTTTCTTAGCTTAAATTTAGCTAATATTGCAGTTTCTATCTGCCCCATGCAAATTCTTTTCAAATTGATTTGAAACCAACCACCTCCTAAGAACAGATTAGATAAGCATGCAGCGCTTTTCTATAGTTACTGAACATTGAATATCTGAATAAGCAACACTAGTTTCACATACAGAATCTTCAGTATTGCTAGTATTGCTAGTGAAATCCAAAAGCAAAAAGTGCTGAAGTCTCCTTTTTATCTAGAGACATCTTGTTGGTGGTCAATATGGCAATGGCAATAAGTTCTTAGATCACAGGATTTTCAGAAATTTGAATTCTTAGTCATTTTCAGGAAAAAGTTAAATTGAGCAGTTGAGGGTTTTTAAAACTTTGCACACATGCATGTTAATATGGAAAAATAAATTTTTTAATTAATCAAATTCAACTTAGCAGCCCTTAAGACATCATAAAAGAGTAAAGTATTGACTCAGTGCAGCCAATCATCACATCTGGAAAAACATGCAATGGGCTGGTCTCAGTGACTTTGAGATATGGAAATGCAAGGAACTGGTCTTCCTAGGATAGTGGAAATTTAGTCACTGAAAACATACCGGCACTTCTTGTAAGTGTTCACAGTCCTATTTTTGCTTGTTTTCAACAACATATCTTTGCCGGCTAAAATGAAGAAACTAGTTTCTTAACCATCCAAAAATGGTTTAGTCTTTAAACAGGGAGGGAATTAGCATCCACAGACCATCTTACCTGTTATGATCGTTTTACACACATTCTCACCTAATCCTTACATGTTAACCAAGGACTCCTATCCCAATTTCATTTCTCTTAACCTTTCAGTTTCCTTGTCTATTGTTTCATTTGTACAAGGTCATGGACTTCAACACAGGTATAAATTCTAAAGCCAATGCCTCTCAGAGGGGGGAACAGGAAGGACACATTATGGAATAAATTTAATATTCTCCTTCTTTAAAATGGAGAGCTACAACAGTAGGCAGGTCTCTGCTCTCAAACTCTTCAGGCACATTGAAATACAAATGAATATTAAAGAAGCACTATCAAATCAATGAGCCTGATTTCATTCTTGCTCTCCTCTGCCTGAGCATCTAACCTCAGGTAAATACCCTAATCTCCTTTAACTCTGGTTCCCATAGAAAGAGTGGATAATACCTAGAATTTGAAACTTACTCCTGAAGATAAAAGCTCATGAGAAAATGTATTTGAAGGATTTTAAAAAATATAACATTATATAAATATATAAAATATATTTTTAAAAATATAGATAGACCTATAACTTCTACCCTAAGAATGGTGATTTATATTTAGGATGTGGCTATAACAAGCGAAAAGGTTGGCACTAGCTATTACTAGAACCAAAGAATTTTAGAGTGGGTAATCTTTTAAAGTAGTAAGCCCTTCTTCCAATTAAAAGATGAGGAAACTACCAGGCGCGGTGGCTCACACCTGTAATCCCAACACTTCGGAAGGCCGAGGCGGGTGGATCACTTGAGGTCAGGAGTTCGAGACCAGCCTGACCAACATAGTGAAACCCCATCTCTACTAAAAATATAAAATTAGCTGGGCATGGTGGCTCAAGCCTGTAATCCTAGCTACCTGGGAGGCTGAGGTACAAGAATCACTTGAACCGGGGAGGCAGAGGTTGCAGTGAGCCGAGATCGCGCCATTGCACTCCAGCTTGGGCAACAAGAGCGAAACTCCGTCTTAAAAAGAAAAAAAAAAGATGAGAACACTTAAGAGTTACATTATTTTATCCAAAGTCATATTGCTACAGGCAGAATAAAGACTACACGTCCAAGAAATAAAACATTTTATGTTTTCTGGAGTGTGCTTCATTTAAGTGAAAATGAACTTTTTGGGCGTGATTTACTGCTCTTTGCAACTTCTGAAGTGGGACCAAACAGAATGAAATATGAACATCTCAAAACCTAAGTACTCCAGCACTGACTTAGTAGCCATGTTTGTAATATATTTTTGCAATCTCATCTCATAGAACATCACTAAGCAATGGTGATGGTAGTGGAACGACCATGTATTAATACATTCGTCAAAACTAATCAAATTGAGCACTTCAAACTGGTGAATTTTACTGCATATAAATTATATCTCATAAAAAGTGACTTTAAACAATTAGGTGTGGGAATGTAAAATTGCTAAAAGTAAGCTCCTCGAGGAAACACTGCCTTGTTCACGCCCATATCCTACCCCCAACACTAGCACAACGGTGTTTGCCTAATACATACTTATGAATGAATATTAGCGTCCCCGAGGCTTTCTTAGACTCAACAGGTAAACGTTTAAACCACGAATCCTACGAGGGATACTCTTTTCACCAACTTATTGATAAAATCCTGGCACCAATTTAAATTCTGGTAACTTTAAACTGCATGTAAAGCAAGTCCAGTCAGCATGTGCTGTACCACTTCAGAGTGATTGATTTCAAAGTGACCCAGATTCCAGTATTCACCAGCGCCTTTCACGACACACGAACCCTTCCTCCCCTAGTGAGCTCGGCGTCTATGCAGCCTGCCTGCAGGCTACATCCCCCTGAACGCGGAGTTTTGTGAGCAATCAACGCACTTCACGTGTCTCCTGGGCGGTGGGACCGGAGTTCTTTTGATACAAAGAGGTCGAAGGACCTGACCAAAAGCCCGTCGCACGCCAGTGCCTGGACACCCGCCCGCGGGGACGTGTGAGACCCCCCGGCCCACGCCCCTAGGGACACTGGGGAGACATCCGGGGAGCACTGCTAAGCCATCCACCTGTCAGCCTCAAGTCCAGGAGGAAATTCTGTGATAGCTGCTTCGTTGCTTGCAGTCTGAACAACTTAATGATTTCTCGAATCGTGGGCAACGGCGGGAGACGGCAAGTACTGAGCTTCCCGGGGGCAGCCATGAGACTCGGCAAGCACGAGCCACCCCTGTCTCACCCCTGCCCTTCACAGAAGCTCCGAAAGTAACGCGCAGGGTAGGAATCTGCTAGACGTAAGGCCCGCCTCGGAGCCAGCCCCATTGGTCAGACCTACCCCACCGGAAGCGATGGCGGTAGACAGGAAATCCGGGTGTGCTGAGAGCGCATGCGCTGCGTCCTCCTGCGAGAAAGGCAGGCAGGGTGCGCCGCGACTTCCGCAAGTGAGAGCGGCGGAGGAGCCGGGTGGGCGAGGCTTCTCTGGAGCGGGCGGTTGGGAGAGCGCCCAGGAGGGCGGGACGAGGCGGGGCCTGGGCAGGGTGAGGTATTTCGAGGGAGTTGCTCTGGAATTTGTTGCAGCCGCTTTACTCCAGCCCTGAAGGTTCTAAGGGCTTCTGGCCCTTTGACGTTCCAAATGCCCATCTGTGAATATTAGACGAAAAGCGGGTGTTTAGAGGCAGAGCTATTGTTTGTTAGCAGTTCTTTCTTACGGTGAGGTGTTTTTAGAACCTCCGCTTTGCAGATGCTGCATGACAGGTTTTTAACTTTGTTCAGCCTCAGTTTTTTCATCGGTTAAGTGGACCTAATGTCCACCTCAAAATTGCGAGCACTAAATGGGAGAGTTCGCCTGGTGTGCACGTTGAGAACACAGTGCACGCATGGCATTGGGTAAGCTCGTACGTGATCAATGGTGGCTGTTATAATTGTTTGGCAGATGAATAATTAGCCAGTGTAAAGAGGTCATTTAATTTGCTAGGATTACAGCTAAGAACAGAGAGAAGACTCAAATATGAGTTCTGCCCTTCCATTATACCAGATAAAACAACGAAGCAAAGAAAAATATTAAAGTTTCTCTGATAGATGGGATAATTTTGCTCTTTTAACCCTGCTTATATTTGGACATTGCTGCATTGATCACAAATGAATCTTAACGTTTTTGTCCCTCAGTAAATTTTTTAAAAAGCTAGTGGAAACCGAAATAACTGTGGGCATGATACAGAAATGGGGAGTACTTTGAAATTCCAGTGGAAAACCCAACCACCTTCTATAAAAGCTATTTTATTTTATTTATTTTATTTTTTTGAGACGGAGTCTCGCGCTGTCGCCCAGGCTGGAGTGCAGTGGCGCGATCTCGGCTCACTGCAAGCTCCGCCTCCCGGGTTCACGCCATTCTCCTGCCTCAGCCTCCTGAGTAGCTGGGACTACAGGCGCCCACCACCGCGCCCGGCTAATTTTTTGTATTTTTAGTAGAGACGGGGTTTCACTGTGGTCTCGATCTCCTGACCTTGTGATCCGCCCGCCTCGGCCTCCCAAAGTGCTGGGATTACAGGCGTGAGCCACCGCGCCCGGCTATAAAAGCTATTTTAAAAGGAACTGAGATAATCTCCTAACTTTAAAAAACAATGGTGACTACCATAGAGGTAAGGAGATTTACCCAACGTGGCATCAAAATGTAGGCTGAAAGTACAGACTCTTGATTCAGGTATCTTATTGTCCACAACACACTCTACCTGAGAAGGCATTCATTCCCGGTTGTATTCATTATTTCACGTACTCCTCGCAATGGTCCTGTGTGAATGAGATTATTATTCTTAGTTTGCTGTGAAGAAATAGGGGAGGTGAGGTCATTTGACTTGCCCAGAGTCAGACAGCAAAGTACAGAGAGAAGACAACCTGAGTTGTGTCTTTTCTGAGTTCTGATCTCACTGGCCACACTCAAGTGTCAGCTTATTATTTTTAAGCTAATTTATGTTAATTTATTGACATTTAAATATATAGAAATACGAATCTAGGTGTAAACATAAGCTTACAGTTTTCATGTAACTATTTAAACAATTGCAATAAATATACACAAAACCAATATAAATGGTCTTATTAATTGACAGTGATGAACACTGTTAAATCATTACACTTAGTGCTAACTGGCAAGATTCCTTTTTTTTTTTTTTTTTTAAGTTTCAGCTTACCAGTGATACAGTGTGCCATTTAATGACTGGATGTTCTCATTAGTTTCTGGAGTCAAACTATTACCAAATCTTTGTTCAAATTTTTTTCCATTGTCACTTGTCTTTCTTTTGGAGGAGCATGGAAGCTACATATTAAGTCTGCCTGCATCTGTTTTCAGTAGCTTGTAAACAAGTGAATTTGAATTATTTGGCACTAATGCTACCATGAACATACACGTTGCCTAACAGGTATAAAGAGGATATTCAGATGACCCTAAATATAATCACATAAGCTTTTTAAAAGATTAACATCAACATAAAAACAAACTAAAATCTAAATGAGTAAAACACCTTTGCATGGAGAATTTGTAGATGCCTGATAATTTGTCCCCAGATGTAAATATGAATTTATGGGTGGCTTATACTATGCCATTTTCAATAACTGACATTTGTGAGATTATTATCTACTATTTATAAAGAAGCTTCCTATGTTACTTAATTCTCATTTCAGTTCTGTGATGTAGGTTCACAAAGATGTGTCTTAGTTCATTCCTGCTGCTATAACAAAATATCTGAGACTGGGTAATTTATAAAGGACAGAAATATACTTCTCACAGTTCTGAAGGCTGAAAGTCCAAGGTCAAGGAGCTGGCAAGTTTGGTGCCTTGTGAAGGCTGCTCTCTCTACCTCAAGATAGCATCTTGTCGCTGCATCCCCCAGAAAAGAGGAATGTCATGTCCTCACGTGTCCGAAGGCAGAAGGACAAAAAGGGATTAGCTAATTCCCTCCAGCTCTATCAGGTTGCTAATCCCATTTATGAGAGCTCTACCTCAATTAATTAATCACCCCCTCAGGGCCTCCCTTTCAATATACTACCACATTGGTGATTTAGTTTCAGCACATGAATTTTGGGGGACATTCAGACCATAGCACAGTGCTTTGCTAGTAAGTGGTGGAACTGAGTTTAGATCTTCTGTCTACACTATGCTTTTTATTAACCTCTGGTACGTGTTAAATAATTTTTTAACTGAGTTAAAAATTCTAGCTTAGGAGAATCTTCCAAGTTTTTAATAGTTTTTTGAGATCCAATTTTTATCATCATAAATATCTAATCCTTGGTTTTTAATTTTCAGAAAATTATGCATAATTCCCTGCAAAAGCCTAAGAAATCAGCAGGGGGTGTTTTAGTAGTGTATTTCACATATTAATGCAAATGGTTTTATCCCTTAAAAGAGAGGTATGCAGTTTCATCAGTTTTGAAGCTTTGAAGTGTCTGCTTCATCTAGATACAGATTTTAATATGCTAAAATATTATAATTAATACAGAAATCACTAGCCCCACCTGTCAGTGAAGATGAAGAACTACAAATGATTCATACTAAACTATATTGCAGAATTCTAATTTGCATAAAATCCCAAAATGGTTATATAGGAAAATTACTTATTATTTTAGTATTTATTTTAATAAAAATGCATATGTGACTGTATTTGGCATAAGTGATTTAGTGTCTATTTATAGAAAAAGTGCTAATTCTAAAAGGTTGTCATTTTACCGTTCCCTGAAAGAGACTTGAAAGCTGCAGAGAGCAGTATCTTCCTGCCATGTGGGAATTTGCAGAGAAAATTAAATGTGGTTTGGAATTGCCAAATTGAACTTTATAAAATGACTATTATGGTATGTAAAGTGCCCTTTTCTGATAGTATTTTATAATTACATATAATATGATTCAATGCTCCAGAGAAATATTAAGAGCTGCATTTCGCACAAATTTAGGGTTTTTTTGTTTTAATGGCTCTTTGATGCCCACTGTTCACAAAGGAATCTAGTGACCTACCTAGAGGGAAAAAGGAAAAACGTGATAACTCTGAGCAGACAGACCAAATGCTTATTCTGTGGGGATAGAAGTAGGACAACTTATGGCAACAAAACCAGCTAATTGCCTGAGGGAACCATGGAACACTTACACTATTTTTGAAAATATAGTGTTTATCCCTATTTCAAGCAGTATTTGAAAGCCTGCTCATTGTCCCCAAAGGTCTGTGAATTACTATCACGTATTCTAATGAGGTGTTGAGGATGGGCAACTCGTTTGACTCAGGGAGCTATGGGTAGAGCTTTTTCCTATACAGTAAGCAAACCTTTTTGTGAATGAAGAAAATATGCTAACAGCATTATAAAATAATTAGCCTTTATTATATAGGCAAACCTTTGAGATACTATAGGTTCAGTACCAGACCACCAAAATAAAGTGAATATTTCCATAAAGTGAGACAGATGAAGTTTTTGGTTTCGCAGTGCATATGAAAGGTATGTTTACATTCTATCGTTGTCTATTAAGTGTGCAATAGCATTATGTCTACAAAAAATATGTACATACCTTAATTTAAAATACCTTATAGCTAAAAAAATGCTAACGGTCATCTGAGGCTTCAGTGAATGTTAATCTTTTTGCTTGTAGAGAGTCTTGCCTTGACTTGATGGAGCTAACTGATCAGGGTGGTGGTTTCTTAAAATAAGACAGTGAAGTTTACTACATCTTTTAACTCTTTTTGTGAAAGATTTCTCTGTAGCATACAATGCATTTTACCCACGGTAGAACTTCTTTCAAAATTGGAATGAGTCCTTTCAAACTCTGCCACTGCTTTATCGACTAAGTTTGTGTAATATTCTAAATCTTTTGTTGGCATTTCAACAATGTTCACAGTATTTTCACAGGAGCAGTATTCTACAGGAGTAGATTCCATCTCAGGAAACCACTTTCTTTGTTAATTCCTAAGAAGCAACTCCTCATTCGTTCAAGTTTTAACATGAGATTGCAGAAATTCAGTCATATATTTAGGCTTCACTTCTAATTCCATTTCTCTTGCTACTTCTACCACATCTGCCATTACTTTCTCTACTGAAGTCTTGAGCCCCCCAAAATCATCCTTGAGAGTTAGAAACCGCTTCTTCCAAACTTCTGTTAATGTTGATATTGTAGCCTCCATGAGTCATGAATGTTCTTAATGTCATCTAGAATGGTAAATCCTTTGTAGAAGGTTTTCAATTTATTTTGCCCAGATCTATCAAAGGAATTACAATCTAGGGTAGCCATACCCTTACAAAATGTGTTTCTTAAATAATAAGATTTGAAAGTAAAAGTACTCTTTGATTCATGGGCTGCAGAATGGATGTCATGCTAGCAAGCATGAAAACAATATTAATCTCCTTGTGTATCTCCATCAGAGCTCTTGGGTGGCCAGATGTGTTATCAGTGAACAGCAACATTTTAAAGATTTTTTTTTCCTGAGCAGTAGGTCTCAACAATGACTTAAAATATTCGATAACCATACTGTAAACAGAGGTACTATCATCCAGGTTTTGTTGTTTCATTTATTTCTAGAGCACAAGTAGAGTAGATTTAGTGTAATTCTTACTTGCCCTAGAATTTTTAATGTGATAAATAAGCACTGATTTCAATTTAAGGTCACCAACTTCGTTAGCCCCTATTAAGTGTTAGCCTGTTGTTTGCAGCTTTGAAGTCAGGCATCGAAATGTCCTTTCTAGCTATCAAAGTCCTAAATGGCATGTTCTTCCAATATAAGGCTGTTTTGTCTACATTGAAAATCTATTATTTGATATCACGACCTTCATCAATGATCTCTCCATCCCCTCAACATCTATATCCCATACCATCCTCAATTCCCAAAATCCTGTCTCGACAACAGATCTCACAATTGACTTCTCTCCAGTTCTGCTGCCAGCATCCTTCACATTCATTCCCGCAACCGCTTTCAGTCTTGTTCTATAATACATTTATATTCAGCAGCAAAATGAGCTTTAAAAGTGGAAATTGGATCACTTCACTTATCTGCATACAACCCTTCAGGGGACTCCCAATTGCATTTAAAATAAAAATGTAATCCCTCGCTATGGCCTAAAAAACCTATGTCCAACCTCATTTAGATCCACCTTCCCAAAGATAAGCTGTGGCCCTGCCGGTCCTCTTTCAGTTCCTCAAACATGCCAAGTGCTTGCTTCCTCTCTTTCCTTGCATATGCAGTTTTCTCTGCCTGGGATGATCACCTCCCACTCTTCAGCTGGCTATCGCCTTTTCTTTTTCTGTCTCGACTTCAAGGTGACCTTTTCAACTGGAGCTTTTCTTGACAAATTCTAACAAGAGAAGGACCTAATTTGACCTTTGACAAGCTAACCTTGAGGTTTTGCTTTTCTATTGCTTCCTCAATTTTTTTTTTTAAAGCATAGTCTTAAGTGTCACATCAACAGATTTCTTCCAAAGGTTCCATCTTAGTAGAACAGGTTCAGGTTCAGGGTACACAGGGCTCCTCTTTTTCTCTATCAATGTCTTTGCTAACTGACCTACCGAAAGGTGACAGCCAATGTCTAACAATCAGAAAAAATGCCAGAGGTCACAGAGCTGGAGGTAGATCTAGATCCTCAGGCCAAGCATTAACTCTTTGGTTGGTGGATTATGAGGACTTCTAGGAAGTCTTAAGGGAGAATCCAGTGTGGCTCAGGCACCAGTGGCAGGTATTTTGGGGATCCTGGGAGCATCTATTTTTGGCAGGTGTGGCTGTGTCCTAATTCAATATTGTAACAAGTATAATATGGCCATTCTGGTACATTCAGACTAAGCATCAGTCAGTCCTGTTTCTACTCAGGGATCTCAATACCTGTTCTGCGACTCTTTGTCTCAGTCTTGTGTGCCCCCTTTGGTACAACTACCCTTGATTTTCATTATTATTTATGTTGCTTGTTTGTTTTTCTGAGTATATGTCTGTCTTCTCTACTAAAATGTAGGATCCATGAAAACAAGGCAGTATCTATTTGTTCACTAAAGTGAACCAATTGTTCACTTAGAAAAATTCTGATACACAATGGATATTTAATACATATTTGCTAAATAAATGAATGAAAATGACTTCCTCTGATTAGTTAGGGTACATTTTATTTTCTATAAGAATATGAAACTCCAAAAAATTATAGCTGTTTTCAAACTTTTAAAAGTCCTGGGTAGATCTTTTTGTAGACCATCTTATATTTCTTCCCAAGAACCCCTATCATGAAGCCATCACAGTAGCCTTTCTAAGAAGCTTATATTTCTAAATCAGCTCTCTTTCTCCAGCTTATGCTCCTCTTTGGCTTAAAGTTTTTCCTGGTTCCTTTTTTACCACTTACAGGGAGAATGTGCAGACCTCTTATTGTGCCACTCAAGGTCTGACACAATCTGGGTCTAAATTCCTTTCTAGTTGCATTTCTGTCATGCCTTCCTTTATTTCCTTAGTATATCCTGAGACCTGCTACTCCACAAGAATGCCTCTGCAACTCTATCTGCTTTGTTGGGCGAAATCCTATTCGTTTTCTCGGCCCAACACAAGTGTGACTCCTTGTGAGAAACTTTTCGATATTTACTGACCACCTTCTTGTCATGCTCTCCACTCTGGCCCTGATCCCTTCCACTCTGAGGTCCAGTTCTGCTACATTCAGGAACCCAGCAGAATCCATGTTGCATTTTGCAATATAGTAACTTGCATCATCACATACTGCATTGTAATATAATATAATTTCAGTGCTTCCTTTGTCAGACTCTTAGCTCTTCAAATAAAACAGTGTATTTTATTCATCTTTGTGTATGCAGCACTAGCAGGGTGCCTGACACACAAGGGGCACCAAGATATGATTCCTGATGAGACCCAAACCATGGAGATTGTTGCCAGTTTTAGACACAAACTGCACAGCAAACTGTATTGAATAGAGCAGGGGGGCTGGAGTTAAGAAAACTTGGGTAAAAATCCAGGCTCCATCTTCCTTTTACTTCTGTGACCTTGGGCAAGCTACCTAATCTTTTTGGAACTTAGTTTTTGTGGTAAGCACAAAAATGGCCCCCAAAGATGTTCACATTCTAATCTCTGGAAAATGTGAATATGTGAGGTTACATGGCAAAGGGGAATTAAGGTTGCAGATGGAGTGTAGGTTGCCAGTCAGCTAACTTTAAGACAGGGAAATGATCCTAGATTATGCGGGTGTGCCCATTGCAATCACGAGTCCTTAAAAGTGGAAAAGAGAACTGGAAGACAGAGCCAGAGAGATGACAGTGTGAGAGGGACTTGGCCTGATGTTGCTGGCTTTGCAGATGGAGGAAGACGGTGGAGGAGGTTCAAGAGGCAAGAAGGTTGAGCATCCTCCGGAAGCTGGAAAAGGCAAGAAAATTGATTCTCCCCTAGAGCCTCCAGAAAGGAAGGCAGCCCTGCTGACATCTTGATACGAACTCAGTGAGAGCCATTTCAGACTTCTAAATGACTGAATGGTAGGATAACACACTTGTGTTGTTCTGAGCCACTAAATCTATGGTAATTTGTTACGTCAGCCCCAGAAAACCAGTGTAGCTGCTTTGACTGCAGCATGAGAATAGTAACAGATGCCTTATAGCATTACAAAATATGTATTATGTCTCATTATACTTCATAAGACAATGCATGTAATGGACCAAATATAGTGCCTAACACTAAAGTTATTTCATAAATTCGTAATTCTCTTCTCCTTCCCTCTTCCTGTGTGAACATGCTCATCTAGTAGACATAGATCTAGCTATATATAATCAACATATAAATTGTATGGTATTAAAATAAATGTTCTTATGATATTGAAATGAAATAACCATCAGGATATAGTTCCCTTATTGTTGTAACATATGACACAGTAAGCTCAGAAGATTACTGCTCATTTATTATTCTGTAGCTTTCATGAAAGATGATTTTTCCTTCTGCAGATTTTTATTGAGCTTGGCCGTTGCATATTAACTCTTTATTCTTTTGCTTCATTATTTAGAGGCATTGACAGTTTTAACACTGGAGAGTTATCTTCAGGACAGAATTACAAATATTATACCTTAACACAAGTGCATCATTTGATCTTACTATTGTCCATTTCAAAACTATTCATTTTAGGCCTATTCGACACCTTTCTTGTTCTTTTTGGGGATGGGAGTAAGGAAGGGTCAGTGGTTCTAATCCAGCAGAAAGGTTTAGGTAGCAATTATACCAAATCAAGTAGAGGTGCAAAATATAAAATCTTGAATTATAATAAAAATGTTAAATGGTGTTGTGAAATTATATACATTATGTTGTGATGGAAATCCTGTAATTTTAGATTATCTTCAAAATGATTTGCTTAAGAGTCTTATAAATGGTAGGGACTATTGGGAAGGAAAGAAGAGTGCCGGCCTAGGAATCTATAATAACTGCAATAGTTCATTTATCTTGCATTATGCTTTATTATATCATGTCATAATATATCAACATCACATCCTATCATAGCATATCGTATTATAACATATATATTACTTATGAGTTAAACAGGCTTTTGTAGTTTCACGTAGGAATCCAATTATGGCTTAAACTGTTTTTAGTTTAAAATTTAGTTTATTTTTAGTTTAAACTATGCTTCAGTCATGATTGGATACCTAGGTGAAACTACAAAAGCACATTTTAATGACTTCCTATTTCTATAGGAAAAATGCCTCCCAAATTCCAATGAATTTAGAAATGATTTGTTGCAGATTGCCAAACCAAGTTTTTGTAACTGTCCCTGTTATTCTTATTCTCTTGTGCTTCAATCTGCAGCCAATCTTTTTTTTTTTTTTTTGGTTTTTTGGTTTTGAGACAGAGTCTCGCTTCTTCACCCAGTCTGGAGTGCAGTGGTGCGATCTCAGCTCCCTGCAATCTCTGCGTCCCAGGTTCAAGCAATTCTCCTGCCTCAGCCTCCCCAATAGCTGGGATTACAGGCATGTGCTACCACACCCAGCTAATTTTTGTGTTTTTAGTAGAGATGGGGTTTCACCCTGTTGGCCAGGCAGGCTGGTCTTGAAAACTCCTGACCTCAAGTGTTGCACCCACCTCAGCCTCCCAAAGTGCTGGGATTACAGGCGTGAGCCACCATCCCTGGCCCCAACCCTTTATTTCTCATATGTATTTTTCAAACTTTTTAGACCATGACCCACGGTAAGAAATGCCTTTTACATTGTAACCCTATATATACACACACCCACCCACACACACACTTAAAAAAACACTCTGTATGTGTGATGCAATCTTTTACAAACTATTTTCTAAACTATTTGACTTTAAAAAAGTGATTGTTACAATTTATTATAATAATTATTACTGCCCAATAATAGGTTATGACCTGCCATTTGTAAAACACTGTCTTACTTTCTTATTAATCCCTAAGCCTAAGAAGTGTAACGTGGTATACTGATCCATTATCTCTGTCAGTTTTCCTTCATTCACTTGCCATGACTATCTTTGTAACTCAGATGACAGACTTTTTTGGTTTGCTTTTTAAGTTTGGGAACCACTAGCAGTGCAGGTCACTAAGAAATGTGGTAGGCATGTAATTTAAATGTATATACTCTCAACTTAATTTATTGTAAAATATCATGATTCGTGTCCTGTGAGAAAGGTTGTATACTATTTTCCCATTCTTAGATGCATTGACTTTTTGGGAGTCTTGTGGTACATGTCTTTTTCTTGTGTATTAAGTGGAACAGAGAGCATTTTGCTTCTTTTTTTTTTGTTACAGGAGAAAGGCCTTCACTGTTAGAGGAAACTTTGGGAAGAAATGGTCCTGGAAGCTTATATAATTTAGGAGGCTTTCTTTAAGAAAAGAATACATCATTATAAATGTAAAATTAATTATCAAAACCATTTATTTGGAATAAGAAAAGGACTGACAAGAAATGACAGATACTTAATGACAAAGAGCACAAACAACAACATCCTGAAAAGTAATGGACTATTTTTTATTGTAAAAGTAAACAAAGAAATTTTATTTTATGTAGTCTAATATTTAATCGAATTTCCTACTTTCAGACTTCTTTGATAATTTTTCCCTTCCATTTTTGAAAGCAAACTCTTCAGTTTCATCTTCACATGATAATGTTTTAGGAATATATTCCATAGAGAGAATAGAAAGACAATTTCATCTTTCTTCTACCATGATTGATTACAGTTTGGTTTTTATTTTTGATAATTTAGAAACATTTCTTATAGCTTTCACAACTCATAGCTGGCAATGTCATATAAACTGTTAGGATTGCTCTCAAATTTGGAAAACCTCTATTAAGTTTTTTGCACATATGATCTGTTTGTTTTCAAGGCATTTCAAGCTTTCTAGTGCATTATCCTATGTTGAGTACTTTGAATTAATGACACTCATTAACCAATTTGTCATAGGTGTACTCGTTGTGGTGATGTATTGTGAGTTTATATTTTATTCATTGATAACAATATTTGGTGTCAAAAAATTGGGGTATTTATTTTTTTCCAGTGTATTCATATGATTCACTTGTGTTTATTAATTTGGGTTATCAAGTAATTCATAAGCGTATCATTATTTTTACTCTATTCTTCTGACTGCATTTGAGATGCTGAATGTTTTTGTTGCAATTTACTTCTTGATATTGAAATAATTTCTATTGATTTTATTGCTGACTCTGTTGCTTTTGTGTCTTACTCTATTACTTTCTTATTGACATTTTCTCTTAGTTCTTTAAATATTTGATTTAAAGATAGCAGAAAGAGCACTCCATATTCTCCCAACAGGAGTCTGTAATTTTACATTTATTTTACTGAAATGTTCTGAAACATCTTGCCAAATTTCAGTTGAAATGTGTATTTCTAACTGAATTTCCCCTTTAGCCAGATTCCCAAAGTGCTCTCCGTCACCAGAATACAACCTGAAAAGAGACAGTGGTCTTTTTTAGTCTTTTTAACTAGGGTTAAAATGTCTTGCTTTTGTAAATTTTACAAAAACATACACCATTTGATTAGATTTCTAGAGCCCTTCCCAAGGCTTGAAAATGGCTTGTTCAAGTGAAAGGCCCTAACATTTCAACTTCTCACGCTTCCTAGTTAATCTGCTTGTATACAGGGAGAAAGGCCAGACTGAACCACCTCTTGGAACACCATTATTAGAGACAAGTTGTGACATCAAGGCAAAACAGGGCTTCTCTACAATGCAGAGTCAGTTGTTTGTATCCCCTGAAAATCAGGCCCTGAGGCAAGGGTGTGGATGCAGGTTGTTTGTTTAATTGCCCCTCTTGGAGAGGTGATCCCAGGAAGCACAAGTGAGGAAGTGGGGAAAACGCCATGGGTAAAGGAGATAGGCCAATTCCAGGGATTAGGGAGTAGTTTCATGTTAGGGCTCCAGGGCAGCTGGGGCTCAATCCCAGGGGATCTTTTGAAAAACTGTGTGCAGCCCAACTCAGCATTGTCTCACCAGAAGTTGGGGAGGCTCCAAAGCCCTCAGGCATGGAAGACAGCAGGGGAAGTGGGGAGCTGTCAGTTTGCCTGGGACCACAACTGCAGGTGAACTCAGGAGGACCATGCGGATCTGGGGTGGGGCAAAGCCAGGCAGCATCTGCTACTCTCTGTGAATCTTATTCACCTCCGAGTTTAGGAACTCAAAATTATTTAGAGTGATAAGGAATCTTCAATACTGTGGATCTTTCTCATGTCATTAAGAGGACTTTGAAGTTAGTGGACAATGTGAAGTCATCCCTAACTTGCCAAAGGAAGTGTTCAAATCCAACTATTGAAATTCTAGAATCAAGACATTTTGAACCAGACATGAGTATTCTCTTTTTTTTTTTTTTTTGAGACGGAGTCTCACTCTGTCACCCAGGCTGGAGTGCAGTGGCCCATCTCGGTTCACTGCAAGCTCCGCCTCCTGGATTCATACCATACTCCTGCCTCAGCCTCTGGAGTAGCTGAGACTACAGGCACCCGCCACCTCGCCCGGCTAATTTTTTGTATTTTCAGTAGAGACATATTTCACCGTGTTAGCCAGGATCGTCTCGATCTCCTGACCTCATGATCCGCCCGCCTCAGCCTCCCAAAGTGCTGGGATTACAGGTGTGAGCCACCGCGCCCGGCCGAGTGTTCTCTTTAAACGGAAAGAAGGCATAGTTAGAATTTCTAATTGCCTTTAATTAAGTCTATCACCTCCTAAGTATAAACAAAAGTGGTGAAATATTTTTGAATATACCAACAATGAACAGTTCATTAATGAGAATGAATTTTACCTTTCTGAAGGTTCCCCTTGCATAACTTTATTCATTTTGAGGAAGGCAAGGGCTGACCATTTTATGCTTATCTACTGTGGTCATCTGTTAAAGACTGGAATTATGATAATCCAAAGGGGAAAATAAAATATTTAAAATGAGATTGGTCTAAGTAGGAGAATGAACATCAGGCTAAGTGTTAATAAAGCTGGGTTTTGTCCCGTTTAGTCAGCTCCATAAACCCTGAGAAGCCATTTTTCTTCTCTGTGCCTCAGTTTCCTCATCTGTACGATAGAGGGCTTGGATTGGCTGATCCTGAAGGTCACCTCCAGTTCTGAGGTAGTCGTTGAAAACATGAGGACTGAAGCCTGTCCTAAGGCAGGGGTCTTATTGTGGTATTGTGGACTTGACCAGATATTAACCTTTCTGACCTTTAATTTTCTCCTCAGAAAAATGAAGGGGCTGGGCTATTCTTTAAGGACGCCTCTGTTCTGCCGTCCAGATAAATAAAAATGTGAGGGGAAAAATCTGGAAAAATGCATAGAGTGAAGCTCAGCATGGCCACTGGGTGGCGATCTTGTTCCATGTTAAGAAAAATTTTGTGGCGTTTATCAAGTTTCAAAGTTTGACTTAGCATGGTGAAGAAAGACTTTCAAAAGGATAAAATAAAAAAACAGGCCAGCAAAAACCAGAATTATGGGGGAAGTGACAATAAACAGCAATGCCAAATAAGAGACATAAAATCCCTGTAGTCAAAGCAGTAAAACATAGAAGGGTATATGAGAGTTGTGTTTTGGGTATTATTTAAAGGAATATAGGGAGAGGAGTACCTTGTAAATTCATATAGTTTTTGAGAAACGTGACATAAAAGTTAACTCTAACATTTAAAAATTAAACTTGTAGAATTACCAAATACCTTAAGACTGTGCTAGAGTACTGAAGTCTAAACTTAAAAAATCTAAACCAAAGCAGCAAACATTTGTTGTTTCTTTTGTCTAAATCTCAAAGGAACACTTAAGGGAATTGTAATACTGTTCCAACCTTTTGGCATTAAATCAAATGAACCAATGAACAAGTTGTGAGCTTTTTCACATTTTATGGGAGGAGGTGGTCTTTCTCAGGCTGTCTCACCTTGAGAATCTTGGGGTGATTGTTCCTGAGGCTAGCGATTGCCCCTGCATTGGGTTGAGGGCCATTTCTCTGGGAAGAGCTGAGCATCGAGCATTGGGGAGGAATGCAGAGGAGGATAAAGGTTCTCTGATCATAGTGCCACCTGCCTCTATCCTTAGAAAAGGTGATATTCAAAGAAAAACACAATCTTCCCACCAAAGCACCGGCGAGCATGAAGGGAAGAACCCAGAGACTTGAGGAAGAGGACAATGACAGCCCAGGTTTACACTCCTGAAGATGGCAGATTATGTCTCATAAAATAAGCCGAGATCTGACAGCCGGAGGATGCCTAGGCCACAGTCTGCCATTTCCCATTGTCGACTTTTCTGTTCACCATCCCCTCTGGTTTTCTCCAAGTTACTCTTTATCCTAGTTTTGCTAGGTGGATACAGGTTTCTTCTGAAGGCCAAAGCCTGGATCCTATTGCCATCCTATTGCCCCGGTTGCCATGGCTGTTTCTTTTCTCTCCTTTCCTTTGACACATTAGCTATTAGCTTACATAATCCTGTCACCGGTGGATGTTCCCATTCAAAAGGCAAAAAAAAAAAAAAACCAAAAACCCACCAAGTTATATTGCTAAGTAATCTTTAACAATGAATACCATTCATTATGCATTTGCTTAATGATACAAAGGCATTGTTTGCTCTATTGCAGGTGATAACAGCAGATCAAAGGCACCGAGGTCGGCCGGAATGTGCTTGAGAAGAGCCAGCAGAGACTGTATGGAAATTATGCTTAGCATTTATGTTGCACTTTATACTCTCAAAGGATTCTGCAATTATTAATTGATTATCCCACACAATAGCTCTATGAGGAAGGTCAGTGTCAGTAGCTCTGTTTTACAGATGAGGAATCAGATAGCAGTTAAGTGATTCCCCCCTTCCCACCTCAACATTTAAAGATCTTATGTCAAAGCAGACTTAGGGGTGGGGGCAGCAGGTAAGTTACAAAGTGATTGAAGAGTAAACAGACTAGGGCTGCCTCTTGCCCAGGCTCCACTTCCTTTGATCTGTCTTTTGAAAGCCTTCTGAACATAAGCGAGGTTCTGGACTTGCATACTGCCTCCCTGGGGCAGCCTAGTTACTCTTGCTGTGCTTGTCTTTTCTACGTATCCACTGTTGTGTGTTTAATTTTATTTCCTTTTCATTCATTCATTCATTCAATGAAACTTAATTGGGCATTTATTGTAGTTGATTTGGTCAGGAATATAGAAATAAAAAACACGATTCTTGTCTTTGAGGAACTTTAATTTCTTAATAGGGATACACACACAACACACACACACACACAGACACACACTGCTGGAGGACATGGGATGAAAAAGGTGTTAATTCTTCTTGGCAGCATCACGAAGGTCTATGCTGAGGAGATGGTGTTTGAGCCAGTCTCTTGATAATGGCATGCTTGTGATCCAAGCAGCAGGATCCTGATGGTCCCTAAAGGAGAGATGATAGAAGGTATCCTGAATGTCGGCGACTTCACATTTGCAAAGGCCAAAGCCTGTTAGGTAGGGCCTCCTGTTGGGTAATGTGATAGACTCTTATCCTATAGTGTTTTAATTATTTGTGTGAATGTTTTCCTTTTTTACAGGACTAGAAACAATTTAAAAATGAGGACAAATTCTGATGGCCCACAGCATATTATAGGGAGTAATAGCAGGAATAGCTACCATGTATCGAGTAAATGAGCCTATTCTGTTTACATAGCTGATTGTAGTTAAGCCTGACAAAAACCTTTGAGGCAGTATTGTTCCCCCCACTACCCCCCGCCCTTTTTTTTGACGGTTGAGAAAAAGAGAAACTGGGAAAGTTTAAGTAATTTGCTCACAGCTACATAGTTCTGTATGCTATTGAACAAGAATTTGGTGACCTGTGCTTTGTGCTAAGCACTTAGATCCAAATGGTGAGCACAGCAAATGTGGACACTCCCCACATGTAGCTTATAGTCCATAGCAGAAGACAGACATTAACCAATAATAACCATATGTCAATGTATGATCACAACCTGTAATAAAGTCTCTGCAGGAAAAAACAAAACGTTCAGTATAGGAGAAGCTAGCACAGGGTGACCAGATCTGACCATGGGCCAGTAGACATGAGGAGAGATATGAGGGAAAGGTCAAGGTCAGGAAGCACACACCTGGCGGTTCTGATGGTGAAGCTGAGTAATGAAAGATACATGGGTGTTAAGTAGTCCAAAGAGAAAGCATGTGCAAAGGCCCTGGTGTAGGAGCTGGGAGTATCTGAGAGTCTGCAAGCAGGTCTGCTGTACACAGGAGATGACTGGAGAAGGAGAGGTGGCACATCTTGTAAGATGGTGTAGGCTGGGATAGAGTTTGATATTTAGAAATGATAGGCATTGCATTCACAGGTTTTAAGGGAATGCATTCCTTGATGAGATGAATAGTCAATCTAGGTGTAGTGGGGAGAGCAAATGGGAGAGGAGTCAGAGTGTGAGAAAGGAAAGTGGTTAAGAGGGTATTATAGTAATTCTGGTGTGAAATAATGGTGAGGCCAGGGTGGCAATGGTACACATGGTGAGAAACGTGTTTGTGAGGTATTTGCAAAGACAGTTCTTGGTGATGGGTTGGAACAGGTGGGGTGGGGAGGGAAAGGAAGGTGTCAAGGCTGATTCCCAGGTTCCTGGCTTGGACAGATGAATGGTTGGAGATATATATAGGATGTGCTTTTGTATGCTGGAGGGGGACCAGGAATTTGAGAGGAAGGGTTCTTGAGTAGGTGGCAGAGGAATAATTTGAATCTGCGTCTGTTTTTCATCAAAATGTGCTTCTCATCGATTCCTGAAACGTACACATGTTTTTGGAAATCCACGCTGGATGACTCTTCCATCTTGCCAGTTCTAATCAACTTCTGTTGTCACCACTGTGATCTTCTGAAAGAACTGCATTCACTTTTGTTGCATAATCAATAAATGACATCAGTGAGAGAAATGTCCATCCAGACAGGAAGGTACGGGAGGTCCTTTTTGGGAGGAAATACCTGTAATTCCTCAAACCGTGCTACTCAGCCGTGAGAGTTATGCTGCCTATGTTGAGCTCTGGCTCAAACTGCTAGGGTTTGAATCTTGCGCCATGACTTGCTATCTCTGTGATGGTGGGCATGTTGTTTAACATTTCTAAGCCTCCCTTTCTTTAAAAGGAGATAATAACAGTATCTTCTCCATCATGAAATTGGCTGAAAGATGAAGGGTGCTACTAGCCCACAGGACACCTTTCTGTGAATTAGAGAAAAGTTCTCATTCCTCAAGTGAAAAAAGAACCTTTGAAGTTAGTATATTATATATTATCATTAATCACAATTATACAAACATAAAGTCATTCTGAATAAATACTATACATCAAATGATTAAACAATATAATATTCAATTTGAATTTTTAATTACAATAATTAGAAAATCAAATTTAGAAACAATATAGATAACAAGCCAAAAATTTTAATAGCAGTTAATTATAAAATTTCCATAGCAACAAATAAACAAGTGCTCTAATATAATTAGCAGATTGTTACATAGTAATCTCTAATTTATGTCAATTTAATACATACTTTGTATATTATTGATGCTAAATTAATATTAACTATTACCTAGTTATTTGTATCATAATAAAAATGCCTGTGTACTTAAAATAGAACTCTGCTGTCTTACTTGAGTATGAAAGATAAGTGCCAGAATATATGAACTACAGAGAATTGATTGTATGAGATTTGAAAAAAATTTAAGATAGTAATCAGTACTTCAGTGAGAAAAAAAAACTTATTTAGAAACATAGGTTATTTTGAATGTTGTTAGATTATCAAGACCTTTTAATAATCAAATATATTCTTCCTTTGTAAGTTCAAGCAGAATGTAATATATATCAATTATATTAAGTAAGACGTTTTACTGCCACCTGTCAGAAAACTATCTTGATAAATATATAGCTCCCTCATCTTCAAAGTTAGCTAAGTTATGATAAAAATATGAACAATCTTCAAAATGATAAAGAGGGCTATGATGTGACAGTCTTTTTAGCTGTGCTACTCGTATGCAATGTCTATGCATTCTATGCATTGGTGCTGGGAAGGGTTATAAGAGATAATTCTGTAAAGTACTTTACATGCATAAGGACTGTCATACACCGAGTGATCACAAGATGTTAGTGTTTTGTTTTTTATTATTAAACCCATGGTGCAATTGTGGTGTTTTGAAATGCCCTAGCTTAAGTCCTAGTTTCTTTTGTTTTTTTTTTTTGAGACAAAAGTTTGCTCTTGTTGCCCAGACTGGAGCGCAATGGCATGATCTCAGCTCACTGCAACCTCTGTCACCTGGGTTCAGGTGATTCTTCCCCTCCTGAGTAGCTGGGATTACAGGTACCCACCAACACACCAGCTAATTTTTTGTATTTTTGGTAGAGATGGGGTTTCACCATGTTGACCAGGCTGGTCTCAAACTCCTGACCTCAGGTGATCCACCTGCCTCGGCCTCCCAAAGTGCTGGATTTACAGGCGTGAGCCACCATGCCCAGCCTCTAGTTTCCTTTTTGATTAGTACTGAATGTAAATTGTCAGTGTTGGTAAAGTAGTTTAAAGAGAGATGCTCGGCTGGGCATGGTAGCTCATGCCTGTAATCCTAGCACTTTGGGAGGCCAAGGCAGGTGGATCACTTGAGGTCAGCAGTTCAAGACAAGCTTGGCCAACATGGTGAAACCCCATCTCTACTGAAAATACAAAAATTAGCCTGGCACGGTGGTGGGCACCTGTAATTTCAGCTGCTCAGGAGGCTAAGGCAGGAGGATCACTTGAACTTGGAGGGCGGAGGTTGCAGTGAGCGGAGACCATGCCACTGCATTCCAGCCTGGGTGGCAGAGTGAGACTCCAACTCTAAATAAATAAGTAAATATAGAGAATAGTTCATGTTATTGTTTGTTTCAATGTTTTGCTTTAGTCCTTTTAATGACAACAACCTGGGAAAGGAGCCCCAACGCTGCTTGCTTAAATACAAATAATGTAGTCCAGCGTGTATTCTGTAGTGGATATTCATGGGAAAGAAATGAAAATAATTTAATGCTCGGAGGTAAGTATATTTAAGGAAAAGGTAAAAATAGAAGTTTTTGTGCTGTTTAAAGTTATTTAGAAGAAAAAAGAGAGAGGATGAGAGAGATTTTCAGAGATGAGAAGATAGTATATATATATAATATGCATACACACAAACATATATATATAGATTTATGGATTCTTGCTTGTCACCCAGGCTGGAGTGCAGTGGTTGGATCTCGGCTCACTGCAACCTCCACCTCCAGGGTTCAGCATTTCTCCTGCCTCAGCCTCCTGAGTAGCTGGGATTACAGGGGCATGTCACGACACCTGGCTAATTTTTGCATTTTTAATAAAGATGAGGTTTCACCATATTGGCCAAGCTAGTCTTAAACTTCTGACCTCAGGTGATCTGCCTGCCTTGGCCTCCCAAAGTGCTGACATTACAGGCATGAGCCACTGGTGCCTGGCCAATATATATGGATTTCCATTCTTTTATATCTCTCTCCACTTAAAAAATAAAGAATAATCTAAGTCAGATATCAGCAAACTTGTCCTGAAAAGTAGTAAATATTTTAGGCCCTGAAGTCTAGATTATCTTAGACACAAGGATTCAATTCTTCAATTGTTCAGTGAGAGCAGCCATGGACAATGTATAAAGGAATGAGGGTAGCTGTGTTTCAATCCAACTTTATTTACAAAAACAAATGCAGGCCTGTAGGTTATAACTTTGCTGACTTCTGATCTAAGGGATCTAATCTTCTCATTTCCAGATGAAAATATGAGTTCCAGAATATTTCATTAAGCTATCCAGAGCCTCACAACTCAGTGGTGGGAAGTACAAGTTGGAGAATAAGATGTGTTTAGTTATACATTCTAAACTTGGAGAGAAATAGATCTTTTTAAGCAAAATAACACGAACTGTAATTTGTGCTCTTAGACACCTTTTGAATGTTTCACTTTAGATAATCAAGGCTTCTGAGTAGCTTAGGGGGCTTATTCATGAAGCAACCAACCCATCCACGTTAATTACTTTCGAAGGGTCGTCTTTCTAAGGTCTGTTACATATGGTCATGCCTTTTATTTTATTCTTTTATTTTTTTAGCATTTATTTAATAACATTTATTTTATTTTTCCATAAGTTATTGGGGTATAGGTGGTATTTGGTTACATTAGTAAGTTCTTCAGTGGCGATTTGTAAGATTTTGGTGCACCCAACACACGAGCAGTACACACTGTACCCTATTTGTCGTCTTTTATCCCTCGCCCCCCTCCCACTCTTCCCCCCAGGTCCCCAAAGTCCATTGTATCATTCTTATGCCTTTGCATCCTCATAGTTTAGCTCTCACATGTCATTGAGAACATGTGATGTTTGTTTTTCCATTTCTGAATTACTTGACTTAGAATAATAGTCTCCAATCTCATCCAGGTCACTGCAAATGCTGTTAGTTCATTC
Organism: Papio anubis; assembly: GCF_008728515.1. Taxonomy (NCBI): domain Eukaryota; kingdom Metazoa; phylum Chordata; class Mammalia; order Primates; family Cercopithecidae; genus Papio; species Papio anubis. Next base: position 106,973,208 of record NC_044981.1, on the reverse strand, counting down.
CTTTTTATGGCTGCATAGTATTCCATTGTAGATATATACCACAGTTTCTTTATTCACTCATTGATTGATGGGCATTTGGATTCGTTTCATGATTTTGCAGTTATGAATTGTGCTGCTATAAACATGTGTGTGCAAGTATCTCTTTTGAATAATGACTTCTCTTCCTCTGGGTAGATACCCAGTAGTGAGATTGCTGGATCAAATGGTAGTTCTACTTTTAGTTCTTTAAGGAATCTCCACACTGTTTTCCACAGTGGCTGTACTAGTTTACATTCCCACGAGCAGTGTAGAAGTGTTCCCTGTTATCCACATCCATGTCAGCATGTACTGTTTTTTGATTTTTTTATTATGGCCATTCTTGCAGGAGTAAGGTGGTATTGCATTGTGGTTTTGATTTGCATTTCCCTTATCATTAGTAATGTTGAGCATTTTTTCATATGTTTTTTGTCCATTTGTTTATCTTCTTTTGAGAATTCTCTATTCATGTCTAGCCCTAGCCCACTTTTTGATGGGATTGTGTTTTTCTTACTGATGTGTTTGAGTTCGTTGCCGATTCTGGGTATTAGTCCTTTGTCAGATGTATAGATTTTGAAGATTTTCTCCCACTCTGTGGGTTGTCTGTTTACTCTGCTGACTGTTCCTTTTGCCATGCAAATGCTCTTTAATTAGGTCCCAGCTATTTATCTTTGTTTTTATTGCATTTGCTTTTGGGTTCTTGGTCATGAAATTGTTGCCTAAGAAGAGTTTTTCCAATGTTATCTTCTAGAATTTTTATAGTTTCATGTCTTAGGTTTAAGTCCTTAATCCATCTTGAGTTGATTTTTGAATAAGGTGAGAGATGAGGATCCAGTTTCATTCTTCTACACGTGGGTAGCCAGTTATCCAAACACCATTTATTGAAAAGGGTATCCTTTCCCCACTGTATGTTTTTTGTTTACTTTGCCAAAGATCAGTTAGCTGTAAGTATTTGGGTTTACTTCTGGGTTCTCTATTCTGTTCCATTAGTCTCTGTGTTTTGTATCAGTACCATGCTGTTTTGGTGACTACAGTCTTATACTATAGTTTGGAATCAGATAGTGTGATGCCTCCAGATGTGTTCTTTTTGCTTAGTCTTGCTTTGACTATGTGGGCTCTTTTTTGGTGCCATACGAATTTTGTAATTTTTTTTTTCTAATTCTGTGAAGAATGATGGTGGTATTTTGAGATGGGGATTACATTGAATTTGTAGATTGCTTTTGGCATTATGGTCAGTTTCACAATATTGATTCTACCCATCCATGAATGTGGGATATGTTGCCATTTGTTTGTAATGTCTGTGATTTCTTTCAGCAGTGTTTCGTAGTTTTCCTTATAGAGGTCATTCGACTCTTTTGTTAGGTATATTCCTAAGTATTTTATTTTATTTTTTTGCAGCTCTTGTAAAAGGGGTTGAGTTTTTGATTTGATTCTCTGCTTGGTTGCTGTTGTATAGAAGAGCTGCTGATTTGTGTACATTAATCTTGTATCTGGAAACTTTGCTGAATTCTCTTATCAGTTCTAGGAGCTTTCTGGAGGAACCCTTGGGGTTTTCAAGGTAAACGATCATATAATCAGCAAACAGTGACAGTTTAACTTCCTCTTTACCAATTTGGATGCCCTTTATTTCTTTCTCTTGTCTGATTGCTCTGGCTAGGACTTCCGGTACTATGTTGAAGAAAAGTGATAAGAGTGGGTATCCTTGTCTTGTTCCAGTTCTCAGAGGGAATGCTTTCAACTTTTCCCCATTAAGCATTATGTTGGCTGTGGGTTGTCATAGATGGCTTTTATTACATTAAAGTATGTCCCTTGTATACTGATTTTGCTGAGAGTTTTACTCATAAAGCGATGCTGGATTTTGTCAAATGCCTTTTCTGCATCTATTGAGATGATCATGTGATTTTTGTTTTTAATTCTGTTTATGTAGTGTATCACATTTATTGATTTGTGTATGTTAGACCATCCCTGCATCCCTGGTATGAAACCCAGTTGATCATAGTGAACTATCTTTGTAATATGTTGTTGGATTCAGTTAGCTAGTATTTTGTTAAGGATTTTAGCATCCATGTTCATCAAGGATATAGGTCTGTAGTTTTCCTTTTGGTTATGTCCTTTCCTGATTTTGGTATTAGGGTGATGCTGGTTTCATAGAACTAATTAGAGAGGGTTCCTTCTTTCTGTATCTTGTGAAAAGGATCTCTGTCAAAAGGATTGGTACCAATTCTTTGAATGTCTGGTAGAATTCTGCTGTGAATCCGTCTGTTCCTGGACTTTTTTTTGTTGGTAATTTTTGAATTACCATTTCAATCTGTTCAGGGTATCTAATTCTTCCTGATTTAAGCTAGGAGGGTTGTATTTTTCCAGGAATTTATCCATCTCTTCTAGGTTTTCTAGTTTATGTGTGTAAAGGTATTCATAGTAGCCTGGAATGATCTTTTTTATTTCAGTGGTGTCAGTTGTAATAATGTGAGGTTATTTGGATCTTCTCTCTTCTTTTCTTGGTTAATCTTGCTAATGGTCTATTTTATTTGTCTTTTCAAAGAACCAGCTTTTTGTTTCATTTATCTTTTGTATTTTTTTTGTTTCAATTTCATTTAGTTCTGCTCTGATCTTGGTTTCTTCCTTTCTTCTGCTGGGTTTGGGTTTGGTTTGATCTTGTTTCTCTAGTTCCTTGAGGTGTGACCTTAGATTATCTGTTTGTGCTCTTTCAGACTTTTTGATATAGGCATTTAGGGCTATGATCTTTTGTCTTAGCACCACCTTAGCTGTATCCCAGAGGTTTTGATAGGTTGTGTCATTATTGTCATTAAGTTTGAATAATTTTTAAATTTCCATCTTGATTTTGTTTTTGACCCAATGCTCATTCAGAAACAGATTATTTAATTTCCATGTATTTGCATTGTTTTGAAGGTTCCTTTTGGAGTTGACTTCCAGTTTTATTCCACTGTAGTCTGAGGCAGTGCTTGATATAATTTCAATTTTCTTAAATTTATTGAGATTTGTTTTATGGCCTATCATATAGTCTATCTTGGAGAAAGTTCCATGTGCTGTTGAATAGAATGTGTACTTTGTGGTTGTTGGATGGAAGTCTGTGAAGTCCATTTGTTTCAAGGTATAGTTGAAGTCTATTGTTTCTTTGTTGACTTTCTGTCTTGATGACTTGTCTAGTGCTGTCAGTGGAGTATTGAAGTCCCCACTATTATTGTGTTGCTGTCTCCCTCGTTTCTTAGGTCTGTTAGTAACTGTTTTATAAATTTGGGAGCTCCAGTGTTAGGTGCATATATGTTTAGGATTGTGATATTTTCCTGTTGAACAAGGCCTTTTACCATTATATAGTGTCCCTCTTTGTCTGTTTTAAGTGCTGTTGCTTTAAAGTTTGCTTTGTGTAATATAAGAACAACTACACCTGCTTGCTTTTGGTTTCCATTTGTGTGAAATGCCTTCTTCCACCCCTTTAAGTTTATATGAATCCTTAGGTGAGTCTCCTGAAGTCACCAGATAGTTGGTTGGTAAGTTCTTATCCATTCTGCAGTTCTGTGTCTTTTAAGTGGAGCATTTAGGCCATTTACATTCAATGTTAGTATTGAAATGTGAGGTACTGTTGCATTCATCATGCTCTTTGTTGCTCGTGTACTTTGTTTTTTTTTGTTTTTGTTTTTGCTTTTTAACTTGTATTTTTGTTTTATAGGTCCCGTGTGATTTACACTTTAAAGAGGTTCTGTTTTGATGTGTTTTCAGGATTTGTTTCAAGATTTAGAGCTCCTTTTGGCAGTTCTTATAGTGGTTGGCTTGGTAATGGCAAAGTCTTTCAGCATTTGTTTATCTGAAAATGACTTTATCTTTTCTTCAGATATGATGCTTAGTTTCGCTTGGATACAAAATTCTTGGCTGATAATTGTTTTGTTTGAGGAGGCTGAAGATAGTCCCTTCTAGCTTGTAGGGTTGCTGCTGAGAAATCTGCTGTTAATCTGATAGTTTTCCTTTATAGGTTACCTGATGCTTCTATCTCACAGCTCTTAAAATTCTTTCCTTCATCTTAACTTTGAATAACCTAATGACAAAATGTCTAGGCAAAGATTTTCCCACCCCCCCCCCCCCCACAGAGTTTTGCTTTTGTTGCCCAGGCTGGAGTGCAGTAGTGCAATCTCAGCTCATCGCAACCTCTGCCTCCTGGGTTCAAGTGATTCTCCTGCCTCAGCCTCCCGAGTAGCTGGGATTACAGGTATGTGCCACTATGCCCAACCAATTTTGTATTTTTAGTAAAGATGGCGTTTCTCCATGTTGGTCAGGCTGGTCTCGAACTCCCAACCTCAGGTGATCCACCCACCTCAGCCTCCCAAAGTGCTGGGATTACAAGCGTGAGCCCTCTGACTGTACTTTCAAATAGTCTGTCTTTAAGCTTACTGTTTCTTTCTTCCAGCTGATCAATTCTGCTGTTGATGTTATCTAATGCATTTTTTATTTCATTAATTGTATTTTTTACCTCTAGGATTTCTGTTTGATTTTTAATAAGTTATTTCAATCTCTCTCTTAAATTTCTGTGACAAATTTCTGAAGTGATTCTCTGTATTTTCTTGAAGTTTGTTGAGCTTCCTTAAAACAGCTCTTTAAAATTCTTTGTCAGAGAGATTACACATTTCCATCACTTGTAGGATCAGCCTCTGGCACCTTATTTTGTCTGTTTGGTGAGGTCATATTTCCTTGAATGTTCTTGATGCCTGTGACATGTGACCATGTCTGAACCTTGAAGGATTAGGTATTTATTTTCACCTTTACAAATTGTCTTTGTTTGTTCCTGTCTGTTTCAGAGGGCCTTCTAGGGATTCTAAGCAGACTATCTTGGTTTTCCTGAGCCTGTGATCACTGCAGCTGTCTCAGCACTAGAGGACAGTATAAGCTCAGGCTTACTCCACATCTTGTGAGGATTCCAAAGTTCTTGTGGCCTTCTGGCTCAGATTAACCTGGTGAAGACCCAAGGAGGGTACTGGGGCTGAGTGGGAATAGTGGCCAGTAAGTCCAGAAGACTGTCCTGATGGCTCAGATGGGCATGCCTCCAGCAGGTCTCTGCACAGGTGATATAGGTCCCTGACTGCAGCTAGAGGGGCTGGATTTGAGACTGGGCCCCCTTGGGATCTGCTGTAAGAAGGAGACTGGTGGGCCCAGCAGGTCTTTGAAAAGCAAGGTTCTTCCTTGTTACAACAGTATGAACTGGAGCTGAGGCTGGGTCCCTTTGGGATCTGTTGTTAGCTACAAGTTCACTAAGTGCCCTGGTCATTGTGATTTGTACCATTAGCCTAATTCATCTGTTTTAGACTCCCAGGTCAACCCTACCCTTCTAGATTGACTTTGCTCCCCTCAGCCACAAATAGCATCTTACCTCATGGTAGAGGTGCATCACCTATTAGCAGGAGCAAATAGGCTCTTAGAGATGGCCTGAGGAGCTTGCCTAAGCAAAAGCATGACTTTATGACATAGTTTTTCTAGGGTGACTATATGTTCCAGTTAGACTGTGACCATCCCAAGTTTATGTTTGTTGTCTAGGCATAATTATTAATAGTGCTCCAACCATTGTCCTCTTGTCCTCATTTGGATGAAATATGGTAACCCTACAATTTTCATCTGAATAATGGGAATAAGATTGCCAACCGTTTTTAAAATTTCTGTGGTTTTAAAAATTACCTTCTTATCTGTGGCTTTGCTTTCTGTGGTTTCAGTTACCCATGGTCAACTATTCCAAAAATAGTAAATGGAAAATTTCAGAAATAAACGAGTCATAAATTTTAAATCACATGCCATTTTGAGAAGCACAGTAAAATCTGATGCCATCCTGCTCTGTCTCGCCCAGGTCCTTAATCATCCCTTTGTCCTGTGTATCCACCTGCCCATTACACTACCTGCCTGGTTAGCCACTGACATCATGTGTTTCTGACATCCAACCTTTGACATAGTCATGGCTCGATGATCCAGGATCACCCAAAGCAGACACTCTTCCTTCTGAAGTGTCATCAGAAAGTCAAATAGTAGCCTAATGCTGCATCACAATGCCTACTTCATTCACCTCATTTCAGGTGTCATGTAGACATGTATCATCTCACATTATCAGGAGAACAATGAGTACAGTACAATAAGATATTTAGAGAGAGAGAATGAGAGAGCACATCCACATAACTTTTATTGTAGTATATTTTTGTAATTGTTCTGTTTTATTATTTGATAATGTTAATCCTTACTGTGCCTAATATATAAATTAAACTTTATCATATGTATGTATGGAAAAAGTAGTATATATCGGATTTTATACTATTTATGGTTTCAGGCACACACTGGGGCTCTGGAGCATGTCCCCCATGGATAAGGGGAAACTACTATAATGCTATTTAGCAGATCAAATGAGATTATGTTTATGAAAGTCTTTTAAAGGGATTTGAAGACAGCCTGCCCTGGCTGCATGAGGTGATGGCATTATTTGTTGTTGTTATTATCTATTTTGGCTCATGTAGATGTATTAGTTCAAATTCCATTTTCTTGGTTATTGGATATTTTTTAGACTGTTGAGGTCAGGAAACAAATTATCTTCAGATTTGAGAAGTGTTATTATATATACGGTTTCATTAGCAGTAAAAAATCTCATTTTTTCAAGTTAACACTTCATTTAAAAATACAATTGATTTTTACAAAATAGAACCATACTACTACCATAATTTTTTCCCCCACTATTCATGCTGGACTTCTAAATGGTAAAAAAGGGAAAAAGATATATAAATAGAATTTTAATCACAAGGTAAACAATAAAGCACCCATTATAGAAATAGCATAAATAAGAAACAAAACATAAACTACCTAACCCTGTATGTGTGGCGTGTGTATGTTTGTGCATTGTTTTAATGAAATGTAAGAAATACAAACTTACTAAGTGTGCATTTTCCTGTACCTGTTAGTATTGAAATAGACAAATATGCTTAGCAAGAAAGGAAATAAATTGGGGTGGGTAACCAATAAATTGATAAATAAGGTTCTGAATAACTGAGAGTTTACTGTAGTTTAAGCAGTCACATTACTTGTTTTTTAGCAAAACAGATACATGATCACATCTGTAATTAAACTCTGGTCTGATTGCATTGCTATATCTAAGTGTTTGCCTCTGGTGTAATAATGTGCTTTCTCAAATAGGATTGCTTTTCTATTGCTCTTTATTCCTGAATGACCTGATCTTTCCTGAACCAGGGAGAAAATGTGCTTTATAATGAAATAATGATTTCTTTCAAGGTTTGACAATATTATTTGCTAAGTTATCTCTTTTAGGGTTTCTAATGATGCCTCCAAGCAATGAAGGTGTTACTTTTCCTCAAGAAGAAAATTAAAAAGTAGAAATGGAAATTTTCATAATGGAAAATTAAAAGTGTGAGTTCCTTAAAAGGAAGAAAAGCTTTTATGGATCTCACAGGAGGATTCTTGGTTACTCCACTAAGGAACTTGGCCTGACTGTTCATTTTTTTTTTAAAGTAGTGAAATGTAATGTGTGTTAGAATGTCTTAGAAGTTCAAACTTGTAGCCTATATGTTCTGTTTGGCCTGAGGCACTAAGAAATAGTATGAAATTTCATATAGAAATAAGGATTTTTGACTTCCCTTTAAAAATTGGTATGTTTTACATATCAACAAGTTAGCTGACTGTCCTTCTATTGATGCCCTCATTAGAGGCATGGGGCATTTGTCAGCCCTTTGTCATGTCACTTAGCTAAGAGACTTGGTGTTAAAGTTTGCAATTCTGAATCCGTATCATCATTCATTTAACAAATTATAAAGACATGTTATATGCAAAACTTTGCTCAAGGAGCTAAGCCAAGGTGCGCGTGGCCTGTTACTTAAGGGATCTTATGGAACACCAGACCACTGATATGTTCAGTGGAACACATTTCATGACACATGAGTTGAGATGTGCTCCAGATTTCTGCTTTGGAAATTCACAATGCATATCAGCATATTAAAGGCTTTGAAAGCCTCCATTAAGGAAATTGCTATATATTTAACCATTATTGATGAAAAAAAGGGCTGATTCTGGGGAACACACTTTGAGAAATGGTGATCTGTAGCTTGGCTGTAAATTAAAGGAGGCTATTAACATTTACATACTAATATATAGGAAATAAATCAGAGACCTGGAAGAGTCTCATACAAATATATTCACAGGGAAAAATAACTGAATTCAAGACTCTTCATCTTCTATCTAGAATAAGGCCTATAAAGTATAAAAGCTCATATGCCTTTTTTTGTAAAACACTAATATCAGATGGAGCTTTATATTTTCTGTTTTTAAAAAATTACCATTTGCATAAAGAACTTTTCTAAAATTTAGTCATTATGGCGAGTGGAAAGATTAAGTAAATGTGGTCTGTTTTGAAGACTGATTCCCTAATATATTCGTGTATTTCTTTAACACAGCCAAGTCCTATGGATTTTACCTCATAAATATCCCTAGTATGCATACACTCCTCTCTAACTCACTGCCTCCCTATAGTGGCACTATTGTCATCTATCTCAAGTTGACTGAAGCACCTCCCAACTGTGATACACTTCTTACACTGTATCCAGATGAGCTTTTAAAATTGAAAATCTGATCACGTTTCTTGAAAGCTTGGAATGGCTTCCAGTTGCTTTTAAAGACCAAACTCTTTACGATATCTGCAACGCCTCATGTGATCTGGGCCAGCTCTGTCTCCAGCCTCATCTAATTAAAAAACTGTTATTTTAGTTTCTGGGTTCATGTGAAGGTTTGTTATATAAGTAAACTTGTGTCACAGGTGTTTGTTGTACAGATTATTTCATCACCCAGGTATTAAGCCTAGCACCCAATAGTTATTTCCTCCACTCTCAAGTAGACCTCAGTGTCTGTTGTTCCCTTCTTTTTGTTCATGAGTTCTCATCATTTAGCTCCCACTTATAAGTGAGAACATGTGGTATTTGGATTTCTGTGTAAGTTTGCTAAGAATCTATGATTGTTTCTGTGTTAGTTTGCCTCCAGCTCCATCCATGTTCCCACAAAAGGCATGATCTCATTCTTTTTATGGCTGCATAGTACTCCTCAGTATATATGTACCACATTTTCTTTGTCCAATCTGTCACTGATGGACATTTAGGTTGATTCTATGTCTTTGCTATTATGAATAGTGCTGCAGTGAACATTCTCATGCATGTGTCTTTATGGTAAAAAAATTTATATTCCTCTGGGTATATACCTAGCAATGGGATTGCTGGGTTGAATGGTAGATCTTTAGATCTTTGAAGAATTGCCATACTGCTTTCCACAATGGTTGAACTAATTTACACTCTCACCAACAGTGTATAAGTCTTCTCTTTTCTCTGCAGCCTCACCAGCATCCGTTATTTTTTGACTTTTTGTAATAATCATTCTGACTGTTGTGAAATGGTATCTCATTGTGGGTTTGATTTGCATTTCTCTAATGATTTGTGATATTAAACTTTTTTTCAATGTGCTTGTTGGCCACAAGGTCGTTTTCTTTTGAAAAGTGTCTGTTCATGTCCTTTGCCCACTTTTTAATGGGGTTGTTTTTCTCTTGTAAATTTGTTTGCATCTTATAGATGCTGGATAGTAGACCTTTGTCATATGCATAGTTTGCAAGTATTTTCTCTCATTCTGTAGGTTGTCTGTTTACTCTGTTGATAGTTTCTTTTGTGGTGCAGAAGCTTTTAAGTTTAATTAGATCCTATTTGTCAATTTTTGCTTTTGTCGTGATTGTTTTTGGTGTCTTTGTCATGAAATATTTACCTGTTCCTATGTCCAGGATTGCATTGCATAGGTTGTCTTACAGGGTTTTTGTAGTTTTGGGTTTTACATTTAAATCTTTAATCCACCTTGAGTTGATTTTTAAATATGGTGTAAGGAAGGGATCCAGCTTCAATCTTCTCCATATAACTAGCCAGGTATCCCAGCACCATTTATTGAATAGGGAGTCTTCTCCCCATTTCTTGTTTTTTGTCAGCTTTGTCAAAGATCAGATGGTCATAGTGTGTGACTCTGTTTCTGGGCTTTTTCTTCTGTTCAATTGACCTATGTGTCTGTTTTTGTACCAGTACCATGCTATTTTGGTTACTGTAGCTTTGTAGTATAGTTTGAAGTCACGTAATGTTATACCTCCAGCTTTGTTGTTTTTGCTTAAGATTGTCTTGGTTATTCAGGCTCTTTTTTGGTGCCATATGAATTTTAAAATCGTTTTTTTTTTTTTTTGAGTTCTGTGGAGAAGGTCATTGGTAGTTTGATAGGAATAGCATTGAATCTGTAAATTGCTTTGGGCAGTATGGCCATTTTAATGATGTTGATTCTTCCTATCCATAAGCATGGGATGTTTTTCCATTTGTTTATGTTTTCTCTGATTTCCTTGAGCAGTGTTTTGTAATTTTCACTGTAGAGATATTTAACCTTCCCGGTTAGCTGTATTCTTAGGTATTTTATTATTTTTGTAGCATTTGTGAATGGGATTGCCTTCCTGATTTGTCTCTCAGCTTGGCTGTTGCTGGTGTATAGGAATGCTAGTGATTTTTGTACATTGATTTTGTGTCCTGAAACTTTGCTGAAGTTGTTTATCAGCTGAAGTAGCTTTTGTGCCTAGCAACTGTGGGGTTTTCTAGATACAGAATCATGTCACCTGCAAGCAGGAATAGGTTGACTTCCTCTCATTGTGTTTGGATTCCCTTTATTTCTTTCTCTTGCCTGTTTTTCTCTTGCTAAGTATATTGTAGAAAGAACATCCTTGTCCTATGCCAGTTTTCAAGGGGAATGCTTCCAGCTTTTGCCCATTCAGTATGATGTTGGCTGTGGGTTTGTCGTAGATGGCTCTTATTATTTTGAGGTATGTCCCTTCAATACCTAGTTTGTTGGGAATTTAAACATGAAGAGATGTCGAATTTTACAGAAAGGCTTTTCTGCATCTATTGAGATAATCATGTGATTTTTGTCTTTAGTTCTGTTTATGTGATAAATTACATGTATTGATTTGCATATGTTGAACCAACCTTGCATCCTGGGGATGAAGCCTACTTGATCATGGTGGATTAGCTTTCTGATGTGCTGCTGGATTTGGTTTGCAAGTATTTTGTTGAAGATTTTTGCGTCAGTGTTCATCACGGATATTGGCTTGAGATTTTCTTGTTTTGTTGTGTCTCTGCTAGGTTTTGATATCAGGATGATGCTGGCCTCATAGAATGAGTTGGGGAGGAGTCCCTCCTCCTCAAGTTTTGGGAATAATTTCAGGAGGAATGGTATCAGCTCTTCTTTGTGCCTTTGGTAGAATTCAGCTGTGAATCCATCTGGTCCTGAGCTTTTTGGTTGGTAGTCTATTTATTAATATTACTGATTCAATTTCAGAGCATGTTATTCGTCTATTCAGGGAATCAGTTTCTTCCTGGTTCAGTCTTCTGAAGGTGTATGTGTTCAGGAATTTATCTGTCTCTTCTAGATTTTCTAGTTGATGTGTATAGAGGTGTTCATAGTAGTTTCTGATGGTTATTTTTATTTCTGTGGGGTCAGTGGTGACATCCCCTTCATCATTTCTCATTGTGTTTATTTGGATTGTCTCTCTTTTCTTTTTTATTAGTCTAGCTAGTGGCCTGTCTTATTCATTTTTTCAAAAAGCCAACTCCTGGATTCATTGATCTTCCGAATGTTTTATATCTTAATATCCTTTAGTTAAGCTCTGATTTTGCTTATTTCTTGTTTTCTGCTAGCTTTGGGATTGATTTTTTTCATGCTTCTCTAATTCTTTCAGTGTGATGTTGGGTTGTTAATTTGAGATCTTCCTAACTTTTTGATGTGGGCATTTAGTGCTATGAATTTCACTCTGAACACTGGCTTAGTTGTATCCCAGAGATTCTGGTGTATTGTATCTTTGTTCTTGTTAGTTTCAAAGAACTTATTCATTTCTGCCTTAATTTCTTTTTTACCCAAAAGTCATTCAGGAGCATGTTGTTTAATTGCATGGTTTTGAGTGATTTTCTTAGTCTTGACTTTTATTTTTATTGTGCTGTGGTCTGAGAGTATGTTTGGTATGATTTAAGTTCTTTTGCATTTGCTGAGGGTTGTTTTACATCCAATTATGTGGTCAATTTTAGAGCATGTGCCATGTGATGATGAGAATGTATGTTCTGCTGTTTTGGGGTGGAGGATTCTATAGAGGTCTATCAGATCCATTTGGTCCAATATTGAGTTTAGGTCCTGAATATCTTTGTTAATGTTTTGCCTTGATGGTATGTCTAATATTGTCAGTGAAGTGTTGAAGTCCCCCACTATTACTGTGTGGGAGTTTAGATCTCTGTAGGTCTCTGAGAATTAGCTTTCTGAATCTGGATGCTCCTGTATTGGGTGCATATATATTTTGGATAGTTAAGTCTTCTTGTTGAATGGAGCCCTTTATCATCATTAAGGCTCTTCTTTGTCTTTTTTTTTTTTTTTAAATGGAGTTTCGCTCTTGTCCCCTAGCTGGAGCGCAGTGTTGTGATTTTGGCTCATTGCATCTCTGCCTCCCAGGTTGAAGTGATTCTCCTGCCTCACCCTCCTGAGTAGCTGGGATTACAGGTGTGCACCACCACCACTGGCTAATTTTTATATTTTTAGTAGAGATGTGGTTTCACCATTTGGCCAGGCTGGTCCTGAACTCCTGACCTTAAGTGATCTGCCTGCCCTGGCCTCCCAAAGTGCTAGGATTACAGGCGTGAGCCACCACGCCTGGCCTGTCTTTTTTGATCTTTGTTGTTTTAAAGTCTCTTTTGTCTGAAATTAGGATTACAACTCCTGCTTTTTCTGTTTTTCATTTGTTTGGTAGATTCTTTCTCCATCCCTTTATTTTGAGCCTATAGGTGTCAGCACAAGTGAGATGAGTCTCTTGAAGACAGCATACCATTGAGTGGGTCTTGGTTTTTTTTTTTTTTCAGCTTGCCACTCTGTGCCTTTTAAGTGGGGGCATTTAGTCCATTGACATTTAATGTTAGTATTGATATGTGTGGCTTTCATCCTGTCATTGTGTTGTTAGCTGGTTATTGTGCTGGCTTGTTTTTGTGGTTCCTTTGTGGTGTCACTGGTCTATATATTTAAGTGTGTTTTTCTCTTAGCTGGTAGCAGTCTTTCCTTTAGTGCTCCTTTCAACATCTCATGTAGGGCAGGTGTAGTGGTAACAAACTCTGTCAACATTTGCTTATCTAAAAAGGATCTTTTTTTCTCCTTTGCTTAAGAAGCTTAGTTTGGCTAAGAATATGAAATTCTTGGTTGAAGATTTTTCTCTTTAAGAATGTTGAATTTATGCCTCATACTCTTTTCTGGCTTGTAGGGTTTTAGCTGAGAGATCCACTGTTAGCCTGATGGGGTTCCCTTGGTAAGTTACCTGCCCTTTCTCTTTAGCTGCCCTTAACCCTCTTTCTTTCATTTCAACCTTGGAAAATCTGATGATTATGTATGTGTCTTGGGGGTGATCTTCTTGTATAGAATCTTGCAGGAGTTCTCTGTATTTCCTGAATTTGACTTTTGGCCTCTTTAGCAAGGTTTCATGAATGATTCCTGAAATATGTTTTCCAAGTTGTTTTCTTTCTTCCCCTCCCTTTCAGGGATGCCAGCAATTTGTAGATCTGGCCTCTTTACATAATCTCATACTTAACAGAAGATTTGTTCATTCCTTTTTTTTCTGACTGTCTTAGTTCAGGGAGCCAGTCTTCAAGTTCTGAAATTATTTCCTTAGCTTGGTCTATTCTGCTGTCAATACTTGTGATTGCATTGTGAAATTCTTATATTGTGTTTTTTAATTCTGTCAGATCTGTTAGCTTCCTTTTTATTTTATTTTTATTTATTTATTTATTTATTTTTATTTATTTTTATTATACTTTAAGTTTTAGGGTACATGTGCATAATGTGCAGGTTTGTTACATATGTATACTTGTGCCATGTTGGTGTGCTGCACCCATCAACTCGTCAGCACCCATCAACTCGTCATTTACATCAGGTATAACTCCCAGTGCAATCCCTCCCCACTCGCCACTATAGGCCCCGGTGTGTGATGTTCCCCTTCCCAAGTCCAAGTGATCTCATTGTTCAGTTCCCACCTATGAGTGAGAACATGCGGTGTTTGGTTTTCTGTTCTTGTGATAGTTTTCTGAGAATGATGGTTTCCAGCCGCATCCGCGTCCCTACAAAGGACACAAACTCATCCTTTTTTATAGCTACATAGTATTCCATGGTGTATATGTGCCACATTTTCTTAATCCAGTCTGTCACTGATGGACATTTGGGTTGATTCCAAGTCTTTGCTATTGTGAATAGTGCCGCAATGAACATACATGTGCATGTGTCTTTATAGCAGCATGATTTATAATCCTTTGGGTATATGCCCAGTAATGGGATGGCTGGGTCATATGTTACTTCTAGTTCTAGATCCTTGAGGATTCACCATATTGTTTTCCATAATGGTTGAACTAGTTTACAATCCCAACAACAGTGTAAAAGTGCTCCTATTTCTCCATAGCCTCTCCAGCACCTGTTGTTTCCTGACTTTTTAATGATCGCCATTCTAAATGGTGTGAGATGGTATCTCATTGTGGTTTTGATTTGCATTTCTCTGATGGCCAGTGATGATGAGCATTTTTTCATGTGTCTGTTGGCTGTATGAATGTCTTCTTTTGAGAAATGTCTGTTCATATCCTTTGCCCACTTTTTGATGGGGTTGTTTGTTTTTTTCTTGTAAATTTGTTTGAGTTCTTTGTAGGTTCTGGATATTAGCCTTTTGTCAGATGAGTAGATTGCAAAAATTTTCTCCCATTCTGTAGGTTGCCTGTACACTGTGATGGTAGTTTCTTTTGCTGTGCAGAAGCTCTTTAGTTTAATTAGATCCCATTTGTCAATTTTGGCTTTTGTTGCCATTGCTTTTGGTGTTTTAGACATGAAGTCTTTGCCCATGCCTATGTCCTGAATGGTATTACCTAGGTTTTCTTCTAAGGTTTTTATGGTATTAGGTCTAACATTTAAGTCTCTAATCTATCTTGAATTAATTTTTGCATAAGGAGCAAGGAAAGGATCCAGTTTCAGCTTTCTACTTATGGCTAGCCAATTTTCCCAGCACCATTTATTAAATAGGGAATCCTTTCCCCATTTCTTGTTTTTGTCAGGTTTGTCAAAGATCAGATGACGGTAGATGTGTGGTATTATTTCTGAGGACTCTATTCTGTCCCATTGGTCTGTATCTCTGTTTTGGTACCAGTACCATGCTGTTTTGGTTACTGTAGCCTTGTAGTATAGTTTTAAGTCAGGTAGCATGATGCCTCCAGCTTTGTTCTTTTGACTTAGGATTGTCTTGGCAATGCGGGCTCTTTTTTGGTTCCATATGAACTTTAAAGCAGTTTTTTCCAATTCTGTGAAGAAACCCATTGGTAGCTTGATGGGGATGGCATTGAATCTATAAATTACCTTGGGCAGTATGGCCATTTTCACGATATTGATTCTTCCTATCCATGAGCATGGTATGTTCTTCCATTTGTTTGTGTCCTCTTTTATTTCACTGAGCAGTGGTTTGTAGTTCTCCTTGAAGAGGTCCTTTACATCCCTTGTAAGTTGGATTCCTAGGTATTTTATTCTCTTTGAAGCAATTGTGAATGGAAGTTCATTCATGATTTGGCTCTGTCTGTTACTGGTGTATAAGAATGCTTGTGATTTTTGCACATTAATTTTGTATCCTGAGACTTTGCTGAAGTTGCTTATCAGCTTAAGGAGATTATGGGCTGAGATGATGGGGTTTTCTAAATATACAATCATGTCATCTGCAAAGAGGGACAATTTGACTTCTTCTTTTCCTAACCGAATACCCTTGATTTCTTTCTCTTGCCTGATTGCCCTAGCCAGAACTTCAAACGCTATGTTGAATAGGAGTGGTGAGAGAGGGCATCCCTGTCTTGTGCCAGTTTTCAAAGGGAATGCTTCCAGTTTTTTCCCATTCAGTATGATATTGGCTGTGGGTTTGTCATAAATACTCTTATTATTTTGAGATATGTTCCATCCATATCGAATTTATTGAGTGTTTTTAGCATGAAGGGCTATTGAATTTTGTCAAAGGCCTTTTCTGCATCTATTAAGATAATCATGTGGTTTTTGTCTTTGGTTCTGTTTATATGCTGTATTACATTTATTGATTTGCATATGTTGAACCAGCCTTGCATCCCAGGGATGAAGCCCACTTGATCATGGTGGATAAGCTTTTTGATGTACTGCTGGATTTGGTTTGCCAGTATTTTATTGAGGATTTTTGCATCGATATTCATCAGGGATATTGGTCTAAAATTCTCTTTTTTTTGTTGTGTCTCTGCCAGGCTTTGGTATCAGGATGATGTTGGCCTCATAAAATGAGTTAGGGAGGATTCCCTCTTTTTCTATTGATTGGAATAGTTTCAGAAGGAATGGTACCAGCTCCTCCTTGTACCTCTGGTAGAATTCAGCTGTGAATCCATCTGGTCCTGGACTTTTTTTGGTTGGTAGGCTATTAATTATTACCTCAATTTCAGAGCCTGCTATTGGTCTATTCAGGGATTCAACTTCTTCCTGGTTTAGTCTTGGGAGAGTGTAAGTGTCCAGGAAATTATCCATTTCTTCTAGATTTTCTAGTTTATTTGCGTAGAGGTGTTTATAGTATTCTCTGATGGTAGTTTGTATTTCTGTGGGGTCAGTGGTGATATCCCCTTTATCATTTTTTGCTGTGTCTATTTGATTCTTCTCTCTTTTCTTCTTTATTAGTCTTGCTAGCAGTCTGTCAATTTTGTTGATCTTTTCAAAAAACCAACTCCTGGATTCATTGATTTTTTGGAGGGTTTTTTGTGTCTCTATCTCCTTCAGTTCTGCTCTGATCTTAGTTATTTCTTGCCTTCTGCTAGCTTTGGAATGTGTTTGCTCTTGCTTCTCTAGTTCTTTTAATTGCGATGTTAGAGTGTCAATTTTTGATCTTTCCTGCTTTCTCTTGTGGGCATTTAGTGCTATAAATTTCCCTCTACACACTGCTTTAAATGTGTCCCAGAGATTCTGGTATGTTGTATCTTTGTTCTCATTGGTTTCAAAGAACATCTTTATTTCTGCCTTCATTTCGTTATGTACCCAGTAGTCATTCAGGAGCAGGTTGTTCAGTTTCCATGTAGTTGAGCGGTTTTGATTGAGTTTCTTAATCCTGAGTTCTAGTTTGATTGCACTGTGGTCTGAGAGACAGTTTGTTATAATTTCTGTTCTTGTACATTTGCTGAGGAGTGCTTTACTTCCAATTACGTGGTCAATTTTGGAGTAAGTACGATGTGGTGCTGAGAAGAATGTATATTCTGTTGATTTGGGGTGGAGAGTCCTGTAGATGTCTATTAGGTCCACTTGGTGCAGAGATGAGTTCAATTCCTGGATATCCTTGTTAACTTTCTGTCTTGTTGATCTGTCTAATGTTGACAGTGGAGTGTTGAAGTCTCCCATTATTATTGTATGGGAGTCTAAGTCTCTTTGTAAGTCTCTAAGGACTTGCTTTATGAATCTGGGTGCTCCTGTATTGGGTGCATATATATTTAGGATAGTTAGCTCTTCCTGTTGAATTGATCCCTTTACCATTATGTAATGGCCTTCTTTGTCTCTTTTGATCTTTGATGGTTTAAAGTCTGCTTTATCAGAGACTAGGATTGCAACCCCTGCTTTTTTTTGTTCTCCATTTGCTTGGTAGATCTTCCTCCATTCCTTTATTTTGAGCCTATGTGTGTCTCTGCATGTGAGATGGGTCTCCTGAATGCAGCAAACTGATGGGTCCTGAATCTTTATCCAGTTTACCAGTCTGTGTCTTTTAATTGGACAATTTAGTCCATTTACATTAATATTGTTATGTGTGAACTTGATCCTGTCATTATGATATTTACTGGTTATTTTGCTTGTTACTTGATGCAGTTTCTTCCTAGCGTCGATGGTCTTTACATTTTGGCATGTTTTTGCATTGGCTGGTACCAGTTGTTCCTTTCCATGTTTAGTGCTTCCTTCAGGGTCTCTTGTAAGGCAGGCCTGGTGGTGACAAAATCTCTAAGCATTTGCTTATCTGTAAAGGATTTTATTTCTCCTTCACTTATGAAACTTAGTTTGGCTGGATATGAAATTCTGGGTTTAAAATTCTTTTCTTTAAGAATGTTGAATATTGGCCCCCACTGTCTTCTGGCTTGTAGAGTTTCTGCCGAGAGATCTGCTGTTAGTCTGATGGGCTTCCCTTTGTGGGTAACCTGACCTTTCTCTCTGGCTGCCCTTAACAGTTTTTCCTTCATTTCAACTTTGGTGAATCTGACAATTATGTGTCTTGGAGTTGCTCTTCTCGAGGAGTATCTTTGTGGCATTCTCTGTATTTCCTGAATTTGAATGTTGACCTGCCTTACTAGGTTGGGGAAGCTCTCCTGGATGATATCGTGAAGAGTGTTTTCCAACTTGGTTCCATTTCCCCCCTCACTTTCAGGCATGCCAATCAGATGTAGATTTGATCTTTTCACATAATCCCATACTTCTTGAAGGCTTTGTTCATTTCTTTTTCTTCTTTTTTCTTTAGACTTCTCTTCTCACTTCATTTCATTCATTTGATCCTCAATCACTGATACTCTTTCTTCCAGCTGATCGAGTCGGTTACTGAAGCTTATGCATTTGTCATGTATTTCTCATGTCATGGTTTTTATCTCTGTCAGTTCATTTATGGCCTTCTCTGCATTGATTATTCTAGTTATCCATTCTTCCATTCTTTTTTCAAGATTTTTAGTTTCTTTGCACTGGGTACATAATTCCTCCTTTAGCTCTGAGAAGTTTGATGGACTGAAGCCTTCTTCTCTCAACTTGTCAAAGTCATTCTCCGTCCAGCTTTGATCCGTTGCTGGCGATGAGCTGCATTCCTTTGGGGGGGGAGATGCACTCTTATTTTTTGAATTTCCAGCTTTTCTGCCCTGCTTTTTCCCCATCTTTGTGGTTTTATCTGCCTCTGGTCTTTGATGATGGTGACTTACTGATGGGGTTTTGGTGTGGGTGTCCTTCCTGTTTGTTAGTTTTCCTTCTAAGAGTCAGGACCCTCAGCTGTAGGTCTGTTGGAGATTGCTTGAGGTCCACTCCAGACCCTGTTTGCCTGGGTATCAGCAGCAGAGGCTGCAGAAGATAGAATATTGCTGAACAGCAAGTGTACCTGTCTGATTCTTGCTTTGGAAGCTTCATCTCAGGGGTGTACCCCACCATATGAGGTGTGGGGTGTTGGTCTGCCCCTAGTGGGGGATGTCTCCCAGTTAGGCTACTCAGGGATAGGGACCCACTTGAGCAGGCAGTCTGTCCGTTCTCAGATCTCAACCTCCGTGTTGGGAGATCCACTGCTCTCTTCAAAGCTGTCAGACAGGGTCGTTTGCGTCTGCAGAGATTTCTGCTGCTTTTTGTTTATTTGTTTAGCTGTGCCTTGTCCCCAGAGGTGGAGTCTACAGAGACAGGCAGGCCTCTTTGAGCTGCTGTGGGTTCCACCCAGTTCGAGCTTCCCAGCGGCTTTGTTTACCTACTCAAGCATCAGCAATGGCGGGCGCCCCTCCCCCAGCCTCGCTGCTGCCTTGCCGTTAGATCGCAGACTGCTGTGCTAGCAATGAGGGAGGCTCCGTGGGCGTGGGACCCTCCCGGCCAGGTGTGGGATATAATCTCCTGGTGTGCCATTTGCTAAGACCCTTGGTAAAGCACAGTATTGGGGTGGGAGTTACCCGATTTTCCAGGTGTTGTGTGTCTCAGTTCCCCTGGCTAGGAAAAGGGATTCCCTTTCCCCTTGCACTTCCCAGGTGAGGCAATGCCTCGCCCTGCTTCAGCTGTCACTGGTCAGGCTGCAGCAGCTGACCAGCACCTATTGTCCGGCACTCCCTAGTGAGATGAACCCGGTACCTCAGTTGAAAATGCAGAAATCACCCGTCTTCTGTGTCGGTCGTGCTGGGAGCTGGAGACTGGAGCTGTTCCTATTTGGCCATCTTGCTCTGCCCCCTAGCTTCCTTTTTATATTGAGTATTGTGTCCTTCAGCTCCTGTCTTATTTTATTGTGATTCTTAGTTCCCTTGGATTGGGTTTTGCCATTCTCCTGAATTTCAATAGTCTTCATTCCTATTCTTATTCTTAAATTCTATTTCTGTTATTTCAAGCAGTTCAGCCTGATTAAGAACTGTTGGAGAACTGGTGTATCATTTGGAGGACATGAGATACCCTGGCCATTTGAGTCACCAAAATTTTTGTGTTGTTTCTTTCTCATCTCTGTGTGTATGTCTTTAACTGCAGTGTCAATTGAGTACAGTTGATAGACTTATTTTCTGGATGTTTTCACAGAGTCAAGGATTTCTGCAGAGAGTTTTTATTTGAAGCTGACTTCCTGTCTTTGGTTTCATGGGGGATATGTTAGCAAGGTATTTTTGGTGTTGAAGCTTTGGGGTGTGATCCAGTAGGTGGTGCTTAGATGTATTGGTCAGTTGGTAGGGGTGTGATCCAGTAGGTGGTGCTTAGATGTATTTGTCAGTTGGTAGGGGTGTGATCCAGGTGGTGCTTAGATGTATTGGTCAGTTGGTAGGGGTGTGACCAGTAGGTGGTACTTAGATGTATTGGTCAGTTGGTAGGGGTGTGATCCAGTAGGTGGTGCTTAGATGTATTGGTCAGTTGGTAGGTTGTATGCAGCCATATTCCCTCTCAATGCCCTGAAAGCATGGGCTCCTCTTCCCCTTGAATGCTGGCTGTACATCACAGCTTGGCACTCCTGAGATGCCCACTGTAGCTCTGGGATGGTCTCAGGGTTTATGTTCCTTCTCCAACTTGGAGGCAACGGAGGAAGGGATCTTAGTAGTGGTTGTGGCCAAGGGTCTTCTGCTTATCTCTTGGGGGCTCCACCTCAGATGCAGGTCAGCAGTTGCTCAATGCAATCAGCCCAGGATGGAGGGTCTGTGCTATGGACCCAAGCCCAGGGTTTCCTGTCTGATGATGAGCAGGAGATATGAGACCCATGGAAGACTGGCCTTCTCTCCTTGGGTTGACATAGCTTGTTGGAGGTGTGGATAAGGGTCTTTATCCTTATCCACAAAGACCTTAGGTTCTTTGCTCCTTCATTTGTCTGAGGGTAGCAAAGGCAGTTCCACAGCAGTGGCAGTGGCAGAGAGGCTTTTAGTTGTTACTGGGGGATCTGTTCAGGGAGTTGAGTTGCAGAGCTACTACTGGCTCAATAGCCCTAGAAGGGGGTGGCTGGAGGTCCAGGCCTGGAGGACCTGCCTGGTAAGGAGATACGGGAACAGGCATTCATGTGATAGTCTAGCTACTTTTCCATAGGGCTGCTGTGGTATGCTGGGGGTCTGCTCCACTTTCTAGACACCTTAAATTTTCTCAGATTTGCAGGTATAAACAGTAAAGGCTGTGAAACAGCAAAGATGGTGGCCTGCCTCTCCCTCTGGGAGCTGTGTCCCAGGGAGAGACCTGTTGCCAGCCTGAACTCACCTGTAGGAGGTGCCCAGAGACCCCATTTGGGAGGTCCTGCCCAGTGAGGAGAAATGGGATTGGGGGTATCCTTTACAAAAACAGTCTGGTCACATTTTCATAGAGCAGCTGTGCTGTGCTGGGAATCTGCTCCAGCTACTGGGTGCCTTGGACTCTCTAAAGCCCAAAGGCTGGAATGGCTGAGTCACCCAAATAGCAGAGATGGTCACCTGCCCCTCCCACTGGGAGCTCCGTCCTAGGTAGGTTTGAAACTGCTGTCAGCTGGAGAACACTGCTGGGCATAGCTGAAGACCCCGGTTGGGAAATCCTGCCTGGTGAGGAGGAATGGGATTGGGGACCTGCTTAAAGCAGTCTGGCTACATGTTTGTAGAGCAGTTGTGATGTGCTGGGGGTCTGCTTTAGCCCCTGGTCACCTTCGACTTTCAGAGCCCAAAGATCAGAATGGATAAGTCATCCAAACAGCAAAGATGGCAGCCTATGCCTCCCTATGAGTGCTCCATCCCAGGGAAGTTTAAAACCTCTGTCGGCTGGGGAACACTGGTAGGGATAGCTGAAGGCCCTGGTTGGAAGGTCCTGCCCAGAGAGGAGAAATGAGATCAGGGACCCACTTTAAAAAGCAACCTGGCCACATTTTTGCAGAGCAGTTGTGCTGTGTTGGGGGTCTGCTTCAGCCCCTAGTTGCCTCAAACTCTCCAAAGCCCAAAGGCCAGGACAGGTAAGTTGGCCAAACAGCAAAGATGGTGTCCTGCCCCTCCCTCTGGGAGCTCTATCCCAGGAAGGTTTGAAACCTCTTGTCAACTGGAGAACACTGGTGGGGATAGCGAGAGACAGTGGTTGGGAGGTCCTGCCTAATGAGGAGGAATGAGATCGGGGACCCACTTTAAAAAGCAGTCTGGCCATGTTTTCATAGAGCTGCTGTGCTGTGCTGGGGACCCATTTCAGCCCCAGGTTGCCTCAGACTCTCCAAAGCTACAAACCTGAATGGCTCAGTTGGCCAAACAGCAAAGGTGGTGACATGCCCATCTCCCTGGGAGCTCCATCTCAGGGAGGTGTAACACTGCTACCCGTGGCCGGCTGGAGTTCCAAGCTAGTGGGTCTCATCCCGTGCCATGGAAGTGGGGCCTGCAGACTGTCGCTGCTCAGCCCCCTTGATTCAGTCCCCTTCCTAGGGATATGTTCAGGGGTCTAACCTCCCACTTTGATGGAGTTGCAGCTGCTTTTGTCGGGAAGCCCAGAAAGCCTGGGTATCTAAGGCTCCCACGTCTCTGCATGTGCCTGAGTGGCTGCTCTGCTAAGACTCCATAGCTCTGTGTCAGACTGAAGGCCCTGGTGTCATGAGTTTACAAGGGGATCTCCTGACCTCAGAGTTGGAAAGATCCATGGAGGAAGCATGGGTTCCTGGGGTCACACATTCACTCACCACCTCCCTGGGTAGGGGAGGTTCCCCTGACTCTGTGTTACTCCTGGGTGTGCGGTCATCCTGCCTTACTTTTCTCGATTCTCTGTAGGTTGAGTAGTTTCTTTGATTAGACCCAATGCATTTACCTGGATGTATCAGTTGAAAGTGCTGTATTTATGCACCCTTCCTATTCCTTTCTGTGAGAGCAGCACACACTAGCTACTTCTAGTTGACCATTTTCTCAAGTATTTCCTATATTCTCTTAAACCTTTCAGTCCTTCAGTGAGCAGTCTCCCTCCTGTCAGGACCTTGGCACATGCTTTATTTTTCCTTGCCTGCAACTTTCTCATCTCTGTCTTGATCCCCCTCTCTGAACTTCCTCTAAGTTAATGCCTATTTATTAAAATCTCAGCTCAATCATTGCTTCTCTATTGATCCACCACCACCCCAATCCCACAACTCTATCAGGTTCCCTCTTTTTATCTTTCCAGGTAGCAGCTTCTACTTTTTCTTCTTATCACTCATCATGATTTGTAGCTGCTTACTTTTTAATGATTATGTAATCAATATTTCTCTCCTTTTATTTACAAATTTCCTAGCACCTGGCCCAGTGAAGAACACTCAATAAATATAATTAAAGAAGCATGTAAGAGAAGATAGAATTTTTATTGCACATTAACAAAAGAAGTGAAAGAATCCACCTTTTTGAAGATTTAAAAATAAACCAAAATTGCTTACAGGCTGAGACATTGATCCATATAATTTGGTATAAACTTTGTTTGCTGATGAAGAGAGGGAAGTGGGGAGATGGGATGTAACTAATCTAGCAGCAATGAAAAACAAAATTTTTCTGGTGAAATAAGTAATGGTTTTCTGGTTGAATAATTCTACGCACAGAAAATGATTGATTAGAGTTTCCTGCAAGCCTGGGCTATGCAAATACAGCAGGTGTCTATGTATATGCAAGGCTTGAACACAGTCTTCAGTTACTTTTTTGGGAAAGCTGCCCCAGTTTAGTTTTGAGTCATATTTCTACATCTGTCACTATGTTCCAATCACTACCCAAACAGGTATCAGACATGACCACGCAGGCAAAATAAATAAATAAATAATAAAATAAACCAATTTTGGCTTTAAAGTATCTCAGCATGGATAATGTGGATGAATGGATACATGTTCTAATCCACTTATTTCTCTTTAAATTTTAAAAAGTGGTAGAGCACTCATGAAGGCATAAGTATTGCCTGATAAGTTAATTGGAGCCTCAATTAATATGTGTTATATTAGCTGAATGAATGAGTGAATGAGTAAAATTTGACAGAAAAAAGACTGTGAGAACTATGGGATTCTTTTCTTTCTTTCCTTCCTTCCTTCCTTCCTTCTTTCTTTTCTTTTCTTTTCTTTTCAGATGGAGTTTCACTCTTGTTGCCCAGACTGGAGTGCAATGGCACAATCTTGGCTCACCACGACCTCCGCCTCCTGGGTTCAAGTCATTCTCCTGCCTCAGTCTCCTGAGTAGCTGGGATTACAGTCATGCACCACCATGTCTGGCTAATTTTGTATTTTTAATAGAAATGGTATTTCTCCATGTTGGTCAGACTGGTCTTGAACTCCTGACCTCAGGTTATCCGCCTGCCTTGGCCTCCCAAAGTGCTGGGATTATAGGCATGAGCCACCGCACCCAGCCAGATCTATGGGATTCTTCACTTGATCCTGTGGTGATCTGAGACAACCAAAATCTGTTTTGAGAATTAACTCTTCACTTATGAGCTTGTAGTACAAACTACATGGTTCCTTTGGCAAATACTTTTTATGTGGCACTAAAGATGCCCTAAGGAGCTTTAAAAAAATCAATGAGAAAGATCCACTTGGTTCCAGAAAGTGTTTTACATTTCAGGAAGGTCAGTGAATTAGTGTTTCTGGTTCATTTCAGCCTAACTGCATTGTATTTGAAATAGTTTTTTAAATGGTCATCTCCTGATCACTTTTTTTTTAGGTCTCATTAAGCTTAAAGGGCTTCACCTCAAAGGGACCCTGATCACTAAAAAGTTATTTCTGGATGGAGTGATGTTAGCCAGTTGGAGGATTGGGGTTCACTTGCTCTTTACCTTCCCACAGTAAGAATCCCATCCACAGACAAAAGTCTCCTTCTGGGAGCCTGAGATTCAGGTAGGAGGTTGTGAAACCTGGTGGAGCCCAAGACTTAGGATGGTGGTTTTGAGAGTGCAGACCTGCACGTAGGTGTCAGACTGTCTGATTGTGCTTCTGAGTTCAAACCTCAAACCAGCCCCATTCCCTAAAGGCTTGCCTACAGTTCCACTTGACCTTGAACCTACAAACAAAAGAATTTTCCAAGGGGTCCAGGAGGAAGCCTGGACACTATTGCCTCAGCCGAAAGGCTCATCTGCTTGCTGACATGAGTTTCAGTAGCAGACTTGAAAGTTATCCTACAACTTGGCTCCAGCCCCTTTCAGCTGTGTTCCCAGCTTAGTACTGCTCACACAGGATGCAGAGGGAGACCCACCCATCTGAGTTACTGAGACAGTCTTGCTGGCCTCTGTCCTCACAGATTTTGAAGGGGCCCAGTCTTCACACCAGCACCTCTGCCCTAGCCTGAGAGATATTCTTCCCACACAAAGAAATATTGGGAGATTTACCTGTCCAAGCCTTTGTGACAGGTTTTTAAGTCTTGGTCCCACAGAAAATCATGAAGGGGTTCAGTCTCAGCTCCAATTCCTCTCACTGCAGTCGGGAAACGATCCTGCCTTTGCATTGAACTGCTGGGAGACACACCTAGCTGAGCCACTTGGACAGGCTTGCCAGCCTGTGTTGCACAGCACATCCTGAAGGGGCCCTCTCTTGTCTCCAGTCCCTCTCTGCCACAGCCTAGGAGTAATTCTGTCTACACAGAACTACTAGCCAGTCTGAACCACCAGGACAGTTTTGCCAGCCTCTGTTCCACAGCAGATCCTGAGTGAATTTTGACAACAAGCAGTCACTAGTTCTGCTACATTAGGGAGTTTAAAGCCCACGTCAGACCCTTCTCAGATAGAGAGGCAAATCTCAACTGTACATTTGTACTGAGCATAGCAGTTGGTTCATCTGTCCCAATCCATGTTACCTCAAGAGCCCTCCTGCAGCCCTGTTCAACTGCTGAATTCAAAGAGTGATACCACCTGATCAGACAATACTCTTTCTGTTTCACCCAGATCACAGGCAATTGCAGTTCTGATTCCATAGCTCAGCCTGACTTCAGAATTAAGCCAATGGTCTTTTTGGATAGCAGAACCAAGCCAGTTGCCCCACACAAATTCAGAGCAAAGGTAGCAGCCCAGTCATCTAGAGAACCTGAAACCAAGCTCTGCCTGCCCAGAGTCATTACCAGCTGGCCAGTCTAGAAACATAGGCTAGAATAAACAGTGAAGCTCTATTCCTGCCGAAGAACACTTGTGAAAGCTGGAAAAGGTGGCAGTCTCCACAAATGCATAAACACCAATGCAAGGACACAAATATTACAAAGACTCAGAAAATCATGACATCTCCAAAAGAAACAAAGCTCCAACAATGGACCCTAAAGAAAGGGAGATCTATGAAATGACCAAAAAAGAATTCAGAATAATTGTGTTAAAAAGTTCATGACTTCTAAGAATATACGGATAAAAATTTTAAAAATTTGAAAAACAATACATGAACAAATTAAGAAGTTTGACAAAGAAATACAAATAGTTTTTTAAATCCCAAATAAATTCTAGAAATGAACAACACAGTGACTGAACTGAAAAGTGTAATAGAAAGCTTCAGCAACCTGCTGGATCAAACTGAAAAAAATTAGCAAGCTCAAGGCAGAATATTTGAAATTATAGAATCAGAGGAACAAAAAGAAAAAAAAGAACTAAGAAAGCCTATGGGGATTATGTGGCACCATGGAGATACCTAAGCTATGCATATAGGAATTAAAGGAGAAAAAGGGAAAAAAAGGGGCCAGAAAACATATTTAAATAAATAATTGATGAAAATCCCCCTTATTTGAAGAAAGAAGCCAACATCCAGGTACAGGAAAAAAGAGATCTTGAAGTATATTCAACCCAAAGAAGAGGTCACCATGACACATAGCAATTAAACTGTCAAAAATCAAAGACAAAGAAAAATTCTGAGAGCAGCATGAGGTAAGAAATACATGACATACAAAGGAGTCCAAATGCAACTATCAGCATACTTCTCAGGATAAATCTTGTAGGCCAGGAGGAAGTGGGATACTATATTCAGAGTGCTAAAGAAAAAAATTGCAACCAAGAACACTTTACCTAGCAAAGCTGTTTTTCAGAAATGAGGAATAACTAAAAACTTTCCCAGATGAACAAAAGCTGAGGGATTTCCTTACCATTAGGCTGGCCTTACACGAATTGCTAAAGGGATTTCTTTAAATTGAAACAAAAGACTGTTAATTAATAACATAATACTTATAAAAAAACAAAACCCAGTGGCATAACTAATATTGAGTTATATTCAAAATACTCTAGGACTGTAATGGTAATGTGTAAAGTAATTTTATTCCTAGTGCTAGGGTTAAAGGACAAAATTATTAACAACAACTATAGCTAAAGTAAACTGTCAAGGGATACATATTACAAAATTATATAGATTCAGACATCAAAAATATAAAATGCGTGGGCGTAGGGGGAGTAAAGGTATACAGTTGTATGCAATCAAAGTTAAGTTGTTATCAGCTTGAAAAACACAATTTTTTTTTTTTTTTGAGACAGAG
This sequence comes from Papio anubis, assembly GCF_008728515.1. Classification (NCBI taxonomy): domain Eukaryota; kingdom Metazoa; phylum Chordata; class Mammalia; order Primates; family Cercopithecidae; genus Papio; species Papio anubis. Next base: position 106,945,519 of record NC_044981.1, on the reverse strand, counting down.
TCTTACTCCGTCACCCAGGCTGAAGTACACTGGTGCGATCTTGGTTCTATGCAACCTCTGCCTCCTGGGTTCAAGCAATTCTCCTGTCTCAGCCCCTGAGTAGCTGAGATTACAAACACCCATGACCATACCCAGCTAATTTTTGTATTTTTAGTAGAGATGGGGTTTTTCCATGTTGGTCAGGCTGGTCTTGGATTCCTGACCTCAAGCAATTCACTTGCCTTGCCCTCCCAAAGTGCTGGGATTACAGGTGTGAGCCACCATGCCCGGCCAAAATACACTATTATAAGTATAATATATTATTTGTAGGCTTCATGGTAAGAAAATGCAAAAATATATAGGAGATGCACAAAACCAAAATTAAAATAATTCAAAACGTATCAATATAAAAAAACCATCAGACCACAAAGGAAGGCAGCAAGAAAGGAAGAAACAAAATATCTACAGAAAACCAGAAAACAACAAAATTGCAGTAGCAAATTGTAAGCTATTAATAATTACCTTGAATGTAAATGGGTTAAATTCTCCAATAAAAAGACAGAGTAAATTAATGATAAAAGACACAAGCCCCAACTATACGTTGTCTACGAGACTCATTTCACTTTTAAGGACACACATAGACTGAAAGGGAAGGAATGAAAAAAGACATTCCATGCAATGGAAACCAAAAAAGAGCAGGTTATCATACTTAGACAAAATAGACTTTAAATAAAAAACTAAAAAGAGACAAATAAGGTCATTATATAATGATAGAGAGATCAATTTCTCAAGAGGATATAACATTTACAAATATATTTGCTCCCAACAGTGGAGTACCTAAATATATAAAGCAAATGTTAAAGGATCTGGAGGGAGAGACATATTGGAATACAATAATATTAAGGAATATCAAGACATCACTTTCAATAATGTATGGATCATCTAGACAGAAAATAAGGAAACACTGGACTTGAACAACACTTAAACAAAACTGACCTAATATACATATACAGAACTTTGCATTTAACAGCAACAGAATATGTATTCTATTCAAGAGCACAAAGAACATTCTCCAGAATAGTTATATGTTAGGCCACAAGACAAGTCTTAGCAAATCTAAGAAGTTTGAAATCATATCATTTACCTTTTCTGACTATAATGGTATTAAACTAGAAATCAGTAACAGAAGAAATTTTGGAAAATTCATGAATATATGGAAATTAACATGCTTCTGAACAACCAATGGGGCAATGAAGAATTTAAAAGGGACATTAGTTAGTTCAGCCAAAGGCTTGTCAGTTTTATTTATTTTTTCAAGGAAAAAAGAGAAGACCCAAATAACATCAGAAACAAAAAAGAAGACATAAAGCTGACACCACAGAAATACAAAGAATCACTAGAGAGTGTTATGAATAACTATACACCGACAATTTGGAAAACTCAGAAGAAATGGATAAATTCCTAGACACAACCTATCAAGATTGAACAATGAAAAAAAATAGAAAAAATAGAAAGCCTCAGTAAGCCAATAAAGAATAACAAGATCAAACCTGTAATAAAATGTCTCCCATCAGAGAAAATTCCAGGACCTGATGACTTCACTGCTGCATTCTGCCAAACGTTTAAGGAAAACTAATACCAATTCTATTCAAACTCTAAAAAAAAAAAAAAAAAAAAAAAGGAAGAGAAGAAGAGAAGATAATACTTCCAAATTCATTTTATGAGGCCAGTATTACCCTAATACCAAAACTAGCATTTTAATGAATCCCATGATCAAGTGGGATTCATTCCAGGGATGCAGGGATGGTTCAATATACACAAGTAATAAATGTGATACATCACATTAAGAGAACCAAGAACAAAACCTGTATGTTTATTTCAATAGGTGCCCAAAAGGCACTAGATAAAATTCAACATCTCTTTATGACAAAAACTGTCATCAAACTGGGTATAGAAGAAACATACCTCAAAGTAACATGGACCATATATGACAAACCCAGAGCTAACATCTGAATGGAGAAAAGGTCTCTTAGAGGAAAGGGGAAAAAGACAAGGATGCTCAGTTTCTCCACTTTTATTCAATATACTACTGGAAGTCCTGGCCAGAGCCGTTGGACAAGAGAGAAATGAAGGACATCCAAATTGGAAAGGAAAAAGTCAAATTAGTCTTGTTTGCAGATGACATGATCTTATACATAGAAAAATCTAAGGATTCTACCAAAACATTGTTAAAACTGATAAATGAATTTAGTAAAGTCTGAGGTACAAAATCAATGTACTAAAATTGGTTTATGTACACCAAGAGCAAACAATCTGAAAAGCACATCAAGAAAGTAATCTTTTTTTTTTTTTGAGATGGAGCCTCACTCTGTTGCCCAGGCTGGTGTGCAATGGCACAATCTCAGCTCACTGCAACTTCCTCCTTCCAGGTTCTAGCAATCCGCCTCAACCTCCCTAGTAGCTGGGACTACAGGTGCACGCCACCACACCCGACCAATTTTTGTATTTTTAGTAGAGACAGGGTTTCACCATGTTGACCAGGCTGGTCTTGAACTCTTGACCTCAGGTGATCTGCCCGCCTTGGCCTTGCAAAGTGCTGGAATTCCAGGCATGAGCCACCATGCCCAGCCAATTTCCAATAAAGCAATCCTATTTACAATAGGTAAAAGAATATAAAATACCCAGGAATCAATTTAACCAAAGAAATGAAAGATTTATACAAGGAAAATGGTAAAAAACTTATGAAAGAAATTGAATAGGAAACAAAGATAGATATTTTATGCTCATGGATTAGAAGAATTAATATTGTTAAAATGACAGTACTACCCAAACATATTATTTAGAGGTTCACTGCAATCCCTATCGAAGTACAAATGACGCTCTTCACAGAAAAAGGAAAAACAATCCTAAAATTCATATGGAACCACAAAAGACCCCAAAGAACCAAAGCAATGCCAAGGATAAAGAACAAAGCTGAAAATATCACACTACCTGACTTCATAGTTTACTACAAAGCTATAGTAACCAAATCAGCATTGTACTGGCAGAAAAACAGGCACATACACCAATGAAAACAGAATAGAGAACCCAAACAGAAATTCACACATTTACAGCCAACTCATCTTGGACAAAGGTGCCAAGAATATACAATAGGGGAAAGAACAGTCTCTTCAATAAATGGTGCTGGGAAACTTGATAACTATATAAAGAGTGAAACTAGAACTCTATCTCTCACAATATACAAAAATCAAATAAAAATGGATTAAAGACTTTAATACTTGAAACTACAGGAAGAAAACCTGGGAAAATTCTCCAGGACACTAGTATGGCAAAGATATTTTGTGTAAGTCCTAAAAAGCACAGGTAATCAAAGAAAAAATAGGCAAATGGGATTGCATCAAGTTAAAAAGCTTCTTCACAGCAAAGGAAACAATCAACAAAGTGAAGGGATAACCCACAGAATAGGAGAAAATATTTGAAAAATACTCATGTGACAAGGGATTAATAACTAGTCTATATATAATGCTCAACACAATAGCAAAACACTAATCTGATTAATAATGGGCACAAGAACTGAATAGACATTTCTCAAAAGAAGATATACAAAGGGCCAACAGATATATGAAAAAATGCCTAACGTCACTAATCATTAGAGAAATGCAAGTCAAAACTACAATGAAATATAATTTCACCCCAGTTAAAATGGCTTTCATCTAAAAGATAGGCAATAATGGATGCTGGCAAGGATGTGGAAAAAGGGAAACCGTTGTATAGCATTGGTGAGACTATAAGTACAGCTACTATGGAAAGCAGTATAGAGGCTCCTCACAAAACTAAAAATAGAACCACCATATGATCCAACAATTCCACTCTTGGATGTATATCTACAAGAAAGGAAATCAATATATTGAAAAGACTTGTGTGCATCATGTTTATTGCAGCACCATTCACAATAGTCAAACTATGGAATCAACCTAATTTATCATCAACAGATAAATGGATAAAGAAAATGTGGCAAATACACACAATGGAATATTATTCAGCCGTAAAAAAGAATGAAATTATATCATTTGCAGCAACACAGATGGAACTGGAGGTTAAGTAAAAGAATTCAAGTACAGGAAGACAAATATTGCATGTTCTCATTCGTGTGGGAGCTAAAAAAGTGAATTGTGGATGTCATGAAGATAGAGTAGATTGCTGGTTACCAGAGGCCAGAAAGGTAAGTAGGGAAGAGGCATGAAGAGAAGTTCATTATTAGATCCATATATATGGCTTGGGCCAGGTTTGGTCAGCCTGTAATCCTAGCACTTTGAAAGGCCAAGGCAGGAAGATTCCTTGAGCTCTGGAGTTCAAGACAAGCCTGGGCAACACATAGAGACTTTGTCTCTGAAAAAAAATCAGCGAGGCATGGTGGGAGATGCCTATAGTCCTAGCTACTTGGGAGGCTGAGGTGGGAGGATTGCTTGAGCCTGGGAGACCAAGGCTGCAGTGAGCTATGATTATGCTACTGCTCTCCAGCCTAAGCAACAGAATGATACCCTGTCTCATACATCTTTGTAGTGAGAGTTTGAGAGAGTAAATAAGACCTAGTGTTAGATAGATCAACAGGGTGACTATAGTTTACAGTAATCTATTATATATTTCAAAATAGTACCAAGAGGATGATTCAATGTTCCTAGCATAAAGAAATGACAAACATTTAAGGTGATGTATATCCCAAGTATACTGATTTGATCTTTACAAGTTATATGAATGTATTAAATGGTCACAGAGACCCTAAAATATGTACATCTATTATGCATCAATAAAGAAGGAAATTTAAAAATATCTTGAGACAAACGCAGTTGGAAACAAAAATCAAAATGTATAGGATACTGAAAAAACAGTTCTAAGAGGAAAGTTTACAGCAATAAATGCCAAATCAAAAAAGAAGAAGAGTCACAAATAAACAACTTAATGTTGCACCTTAAGAAAACAGGAAAAGAAGAAACTAAGCCCAATGTTAGCAAAAGGAAAGAAATAACCAAGATCAGAGTAGAAATAAATGAAATATAAAAGATCAAGAAAACTAAAAGTTGGTTTTTTAAAGTGATAAACACCATTGATAGACCTTTAGGTAGACTAAGAGAAAAAGAGAAAAGATTCCAATAAATAAAATCAGAAATGAAAGAGAAGACATCACAATGACATCAGAAAAACACAAAGGATCATAAGAGAACATTATGAATAATTGTATATCAACAAATTGGATACTCTAGAAGAAATGAACAAAATCCTAAACATATACAACCTACCAAGACTGAACTTGGAAGAAATAGAAAATCTGAAAGACCAATAAGGGGGAGAGGAAATCAAAAGAATAATGAAACATCTACCATCAAAGAAAATCCCAGGACCTGATGAATTCACTGCTGAATTCTTCCAAGCATTTAAAGAAACACGAATACCAATTCTCTACAAACTATTCCAAAAAATCAAAGAGGAAGAAATACTTCCAACCTCTTTTTACGGTTAACAAAGCTAGCATTACCCTAATACCAAAACCAGACAAGAATATTACAAGAAAAAAAGCAAACTACAGACCAATATCCTTGATAAACATAGATGCAAAAATCCTCAACAAAATACTAACAAACTGAATTCAACAGCACATTAAAAGTATCATTTACCACAATCAAGTGGAATTTATACCTGGGATCCAAAGATAGTTTAACACAAGAAAATCAATAAATGTGATACACCACACTAATAGAATGAAGAATAAGGTTCATATGATCATCCTGATAGATGCAGAAAAAATACTTGACAAAATCCAATATCCCTTTGTGATAAAAACTCTAAATAAATCAGGTGTAGAAGAAATGTAACTCAACACAATAAAGGCTGTATATGACAAACCCACAGTTAATATCATACCAAATGGGGAAAAGTTGAAAGTTTTTTCTCCAAGATCTGGGACAGGACAAATATGTTTGCTCTTGCCACTTCTGTTCAATGTAGTACTGGAGATCTTAGCCAGAGCAATTAGGCAGGAAAAATAAATACAGGGAATCCAAATTGGAAAGGAAGAATTTAAATTGTCTCTGTATGCAGACAACATGATCTTATATATAGAAAACCCTAAAATTTCCACCAAAAACCTGTTAGAATTGATAAATTTGGTAAATTTGCAGGGTACAAAATCAACATGCAAAAATTAATATTGTTTCTCTACACTAACAATAAACTTTCCAAAAAGGAAATTGAGTACCATCCCATTTACAATAGCTAAACAAACGAACAAAAACAACTCCTCTTAGGACTACATTTAACCAAGGAGGTCAAAGATCTACACACTAAAAGCTATAGAACAGTAATAAATTGAGGAAGATACAAATAAATGGAAAGGTATTTCATGCTCATGGATTGGAAAAATTAATATTATTAAAAATTCCATACTACCCAAAGGTATCTCAAGATTAGATGCAATACCTGTAAAAATTCCAATCTCATTTCTTATAGATATAAGAAAATTCTAACATTCATATGGAACCACAAAAATCTCTGAATAGCCAAGGCAATCATGAGCAAAAAGAACAAAGCTGGAGGCAGCATACTACCAGATTTCAGACTATACTATGAAGTAATAGTAATGAAAACAGCATGTCACTGGCATAAAAATAGACACAACAACCAACAGAATAGGACAGAGAACTCAGAAAAGAACCCACATATCTGTTGTTAATTGATCTTCCAATTCACAATGTACAATGTGAAAAGGACAGTCTTTTCAATAAATGGTGTTGGGAAAACTGGATATCTATATGCAAAAGACTGAAATCAGACCCTTATCTCACACCATATAAAAAAATCAACTCAAAATGGGTTGAAGACTTAAACATAAGACCTGAAACTGTAAAACTACTAGAAAAAAACAGAGAGGAAAAACTATACAACATTGGTCTGGGCAATACTTTTTTAGATTTGACCTCAAAAGTGCAGTCAACAAAAGCGAAGACAGAGAAATGGGATTACCTCAAAATAAAAATCTTCTGCATATCAAAGGAAACATTAGGGTGAAGAGACAACCTATGGATTAGAAGAAAATATTTGCAAGCCACATATCTGATAAGAGATTAATATGCAAAATACATAAGGAACTCCTCTCTATAGAAACAAAACAAATAATCTGGTTAAGAAATGGGAAAGGGGCCTGAATTTCTCAACCGAAGACATACAAGTGGCTAACAGATAAATGAATACAATGTCCAACATTGCTAATAATTCAAGTGATATAAATTAAAACTACTATGCAATATCACCTCATACCTGTTAGAATTTCTATTATCAAAAAGGTGAGAACTGTTGGCAAGGATATACAGAAAAGAGAACCCTTTATGCTGTTGGTGGGAATGTAAATTCGTACAACCATTATGGAAAAAAGTAGGCAGTTCCTTGAAAAATTAAAAGTAGAATTAACATAAGATCTAGCAATCCCACTTCTGGATAGTACCTGAATGATATGAAATCAGTATCTGTACTCCCTTGTTCAATGAAGTACTATTCACAATAGCCAAGTTGTGGAATCAACCTAAATCTCTATCAAGGGATAAATGGATAAAGAAAATGTGATATATGTATATGATAGAATACTATTCAGCCTTAAAAAGGTGAAATTTTATCATTTGTTACAGCATGGACAACATGTTTATGACAACATGGATAAAATTGGAAAACCTTATGCTAAGTGAAATAAGCCAAACACTGAAAGGCAAATACTACATGTTCTCACTTTTATGTGGAATCTAAAGCAATTGAACTCAGAAGAAAAGTAGACTGGTGGTTACCAGAGACTGGAGGGTTAGGGGCATGGGGAGATGGTGGGTAAAAAGCCTCACATAGGAGAAATAAGTTTGATTGCTTTTTTTCTTGAGATCAATAGCACAGCATGCTGAATATAGATAATAATTGAGTACTGTACATTTCAGTATCACTGAGTAAATTTCTAATGTTGTCATCATAAAAATGTTAAATATTTAAGGTGATATATATGTTAATTAGCTTAATTTAATCAATCCACATTGTATTAAAAAACCATAATCCGCTCTGTATCCCATAAATATATACAACTATAATTTGTCAATATATAATAACAAAGGAGTGATTTCTGGCAATGAATTCAACAGCAAAAATTAATTCTGGTGCATGATTGTTATCATTCAATTCCTCTTTATTTTCTACTGCAAACAAAGATGTTCCTATTTAAATAGAAATTGCTGAAAATAGTTACTTATTAGGATTCATATATAACTGACATTGCTTTTCAAGATCCAGTTATTTCATTATTGGTAAGATTTTCAAATTGACACGCATTTATTAAATGCCTATAATGATTGCCAAGGTTCCCTCTAATTTTGAGAAAATTTCATTATTCTTTTCATATATAAACCATCTTAATTTCTGATTCTGTGACCCTGATTTATATTTGAGTCTGAGTTTAAACTCTGCTTAGTTGAAGAGAATAATAATATCCATTTCTGGTAGCACAAGCTAAGAAAACAATGAATCATATTAAGTAAATTAAATAATTGTATTCACTTTAGAAACAGATTAATATTTTGATTTTTTAAAGTTAAAGGTAGTAATAATATCTTACTAGCTCTTTTAACTCTTGAATTACCTCAGCGTTAAAGACAGAAGACATGAAAGAAAATCTGGTTATTCCCAAATAGAGATGAAACTTGATACTACACTTGGTGACTTTCAAGAATTCCATTAATTTGAGTGACTCTTCAAAATCTTATCTAAAATATGTTTTCCAGCTAACTATGTATTTTTAAAGGACAAATGTATGTTATTTATATACTGGGTTTCTTGACAACTTGGTATTAAGCACGCCTTACTATGCCATGATTTAAAATGTATTTATTTAGATGTGCCATACTTAATAAGCAACTTGAAATTTTGGGACTGACATGAAAACATATTTGTCTATCTCTGATTTGTTCTTCTGAAGCCTGGCCATACTTCTTAGTCTGATTCTCTGGCTCTCAGGGAACTGCTGAAAAATTTCTGAGGTCTTAAGATCACTTTCTGTAATTCAAACTTTATTCTGAGGACATCCTTTGTAGTTGCAAACTTTCAAGCCTGAGATTAATACATCTTTAATCTTTTAAAATTATTGCCCAGTGTCTCCTTAGGTTTGTCACAATATTTACCTTAAAAAGGGGTACCCCTTAAAGGAAAAATGTCTTAAATTTAGCAGTAGGCTTTGGTAGATAAGTAGGTTTTATTATAAAAATAAGTGAAAGAAATAAGAATTTTTGGTTCCTCCTTCAGGGCCACTTAAATTGGGGCCCTTAGAATTCTCAATATTGATTTTGACTGCTTTAAGTGTAGTGCGTGCGTGTGTGTGTGTGTCCTATTTCCTAGTTTAATTTCCTGAAGTCTTATATTTTCAAATTTTAAAACCTAGCTAATGTCTCACTTCTTCAAAGAAATCTTGGATGAAGGAAACTGAATTGTCTCCATCCACAGTAGTTCCATAATCTCTCTTAATTAGGTGTCAGGGATCTTAGTATTGCATTATCCTTCCTCATGACCTGTATTGTTCACCTTTTTTGGGGTCATTCCAATGACCACTGAACTTCTCAATGCTGATTTTACTTGAAGATAATTGTGCTGCCTTATTTAACTTGTCAGGGGTAAAACAAGTTTTTTTAAATTTTTTTATAAATGCTTTGAAAAATTGAAAATTTTCACCATTCCCCTTCTTTCTTCCTAATGAGAAATGGGGCTGGGATGACTGCCTAGTGAGTAGACCAAGGACTACAGGGATTTTGTCATCTCTGTTGGCAGAACAAGAGAAGGAAGAGGCGGCTCCACAATGGGGTAGGAGCAGGTATTGGGGAATAGAGAAGATTTCTGTGCCATTAGGAGCTGAAGGTATACCAGAGGCTGCTGAAACTCCATAGACTTAATTGTTCGTTCATTCATTCATTCATTCATTCATTCCACAAATATTTTTCAGAATATTTGCATTTTCAAAATGCCTCCTCTGTGTTGGGTGGCAGGATGAAAGACATTTGTGTGCCCTGAAGCTTTTATTCCAGGTTAACTAGCTCTGCTTTCTGGTGTGTCTTGGTTCCTCTTTCTAGCGGCTTTGTGTTCGCCCTTACCTGTGTTTTTCCAGGCTCAGGGTAAGTTCAATGCATGCTTTTTATTGAGAATGATGTTTATTACAAGGCTTTTAACCTAATTCAGCTGCTGAAAATTTCCTATATGAGTATTTTTTCCTTTTCCAAAATCATTTTTCTCCTTTGTTCCTTATTTTCTTTAGTAACATTTAATTTTGATAAATAAATAAAAAATAGAGTGTCTTTCCTTTTTAATCACCTCTTTCCTCTTGAATTCATATTCTTCCTTGGCTAACTAAATAAAAATGCTTGGAGGATATTTTTCCCCCATTAAAAAAAAAATCTTGTTTATCTCTACATGACATTCTCTCCTTTCTGAAAGTGCTTTCACTTTAGTGCTTTTTTCTTTTGCCTTTTATTTGATATTCCTTTTTATTCTCATGCTCATTGAAGTCAGTTTTTCTTTTTTTACACATTCCACTATTTCTTTTCAAGTTGGCCTGTATCAGCACTTAGTTTCTCTCTCTTTTCTTCTTCTCAATAAATCTTTTTTTCTCTTAATCTTTTTCTTTCTCTCCTTCTTATTTTCTTTACGGGGAAGAAAGATTTGAAATCTTTTTTTTCTTTTTCTTTTTTAAACCATTGTCCTGGGCCTTTCGCTCCAGAGAGGGCATTCTCAGGATGGCTCTTGTCTCCCAAGGAGGCAGTGTTCACGCTCTGCTCCTCTCAGCTCTTCTCCCCTCCTCTTCCCCTCCTCATCCCCTTTGCCCTTCATTCTCTGGGAACAAGGTTAACAAGTCCTCCAGCTGTCCCATTTGTACAGTGTTTGGTTTGGGAGGCATTGTACTAGGTTTTTCTCACCTTCTTAACTCCCCAGTTAGGAATACTGATAAATGGATTCCTGGCTCAGGCTAGTGAGGAAGGACCATTCTTTTTGAAGCCCTTTCTAGAGCACCATGTGAATTACCAATGTCTCTTTGGTAAATCTGTGGTGCACATGGAAATGCTTGTTGTTTTCGAAAAGAAAAACTTGCATTCCTCTTGCTTCTATTTAAGTAGATAATTCCAGGTTTGGCGTGGTGACTCGTGCCTGTGATTCCAGTGCTTTGGGAGATTGAGGCAGGAGGATCGTTTGAGGCCAAGTGTTGGAGGCTGCAGTGAGCTAGGATCAAGCTACTGCACTCCAGCCTGAGTGACAGAGCAAGACACTATCTCTAAACAATTTTTTAAAAAAATAGATAATTCATTTCATATTTTCTGGCCCTGTTTTTACTTTTCCTGTACTTCACAAATAACTATCCGTAATCACATATATTTGAATATAGGCTGTTACGAAGTGCCAGCCTTTTCTTTGCTAGGTCTTAACCTGAAATAATGTAGATTTCAAGGGTGTTAGAACAAAAAGCCCTCAAAGATGCTATCAAGACTTGCTTTCAAGTTGAAGGCCAGACTCTGAAAGTAGTAATATAAGGGTAGCAATGGTCTATTTTCATTTTAAGAAGGAGAATGCTTACAAGTGGCAGATTATAAAAATGTAACTTTCCAGCTCCTAGCAATAGTTACATCAACGTAGTGTGTTAGCAGTGGTGTTGTCTTAAGGGAAAAATAAAAAAAAATTATTGCCTAATGAAGGTGATTTGGCAGTCCAGAATTTTTCCAAGATGAGATGAGCTCAACATAGGGGAGAAGTAATAAATGTGGTCCTTTTTGTTCAAAAGGTAAGGGACTCCTCATCAGAACACATTCTGGATCCAAATGCAGGGAGTGGTTGATGTGAGACCAGAACTCAGGACTTTTGACTCCTACTTGAGTGCTTCCCATTAGAAAACAGAATATTAATTTATTCTTTCATTCAACAAACATTTACTGGTGCCTATTATGGATCAGATAGATGGAAAACGAGATGATGATACAAGAAACTCACAGCCAAGTAGGAAGTTGGCAAAATCACTCGGCAGAGACTGCCATCGCGGGTGCTATGCGTGCTGCTGGAGTGGGCAGAGGGGTTATGGGAACCCATAAACTTTACAGTTTCAGCTTTTATTGAGTATTTGTTTTACATCTATCTGCTATGCTTACAAAATGTGCCTATTTTATGTCTATTTATGGGTATCTTGTTTGCTTTTAACCTAAGGTATTAAATTTAGCTTGTATTCCTCTATGATGATCAACCCTTCTTCCACTTTTAGACCTCTTAAACCACAGTTACACCTCCCCTAGCTTGGCAGGTACTCAGTAAATGTGTGTGTGTGTGAGTGTGTGTGTGTGCGCTTTGATAAGAATGATACAAGTGGAGGCCGGGCGCGGTGGCTGAAGCCTGTAATCCCAGCACTTTGGGAGGCCGAGACGGGCGGTCAGGAGATCAGACCATCCTGGCTAACATGGTGAAACCCCGTCTCTACTAAAAATACAAAAAAACTAGCCGGGCGAGGTAGCGGGTGCCTGTAGTCCCAGCTACTCGGGAGGCTGAGGCAGGAGAATGGTGTAAATCTGGGAGGCGGAGCTTGCAGTAAGCCGAGATCCGGCCACTGCACCCCAGCCTGGGCGACAGAGCGAGACTCCTTCTGAAAAAAAAAAAAAAAAAAAAAAAAAAAAAAGAATGAGACACAGTTTTTCCATCGGGGTGCTGTGTGTTCTTATCATAAATCCCTATCAAGTTTTGTTGTGTTTAGGTCTGCCCACTTCTCCAACTTGTGATCCTTATTGATTTTAACCAAGAACTTAAAGTTGTGGACCACTGTTTATTTAGCATGTTTCTTAGATACAGTTCATGTATCTAAGTAGCTAATAAAAAATGCTGACTAGAGCTCAGTCCAGGGCTTACCATGGCTCTCTGCTATGGTCCCTGCTCAGCAGATGAATTTGTAAGAAGGCTCAACTCACCCAGAGCCTCCCTAGAAAGTTTTTCTAAAGTCAAGCACAGCAAATAAAGTTATTATTCATTAAATGTTTAATATTCATTATAGATAATATATTACTTTTTAGTCAAACTTACAATAAGGTAGAGTTGTATTTTTATATGATCAATGAATTTAACAGTAGGTTAGGGCCCTTACATAATTATTGTGCATGTTCTGTTTTTGCTCATTTTTTAAGACCTGGGGCCTAATTTTACCATTTCAAATGACTATAAAATTTTATAGTTGTTTCTTTTCCTTTGTGACATATTGTTGGTGATACCTATGATTTATTGGATTCTGAGTCCTTGATCAAGAACACAACCCCTAACTATGAACTGGTTCTTATGGGAAAACACAATCTGCTTTACAATGATATATTTTATAATGGAGTATCTCAAGAACTCATTGTTGCAACCATTGTGGACTACCTACACTTAAGACTACTTCAAATTCAAATTTCTATCAGGTCTCAGAAAGAAAAGCATAAAATATACCATTACATTAAATTAACTAACCTAATTTTATTTTTGTTGTTCTTTTTCTAAGATAGACTTGTAAATTATTTTTGTATATGTGCTTTTAGAAGTAGAAAATCCAAAATGTTATTTTTTCCACTTAAATGATATTATGACCATTTAAAGGGAAAATGAAAAGGATAATATAAAAGGGTGAAAGAAGGAGGGAAGTAGAAAGGCAAGAAGAGAGCTTCTAATAAGTAGAAACACAGATGGAAGGGCAAAAAGGCCCTGAGAAAGAAGGCCAGTGGCCTCCAGTGTCTGCTGGTCTCTGTGAAGGAGACCCCCTCATGGTGGCCCCTGCAAGCACATTGCTTCCTTCCATACACTCTGTCTTCCCAAACTCTGGGACAGCTCTTCTTAAATCACCTCCACATCTGCCAGAGTGCCCTCTGAGCATGCTTACCTCTAAGTGAACTGAACCCAATTTCAATCATAAAAAATAGATAGTTAAATATATGGCATTGGTCTTAGAGAATTGCTAATAATGGGCATTTGAACAGCACTAAAATTTCACAAAACTCTTTTTAGCTACATTTTCTTATTAATCCCTACAACAGCTTTGTGGGGAATACATTATTATTATCATTCCCATTTTAATGATTTAAAAAAAAGCTCAGAGAGGTCAAATTCCTTGTTTAATGCCACACAGCTAGGAAGTGGCATAGTGATAACACAACCCTTTGGTTCTAATTCTGTCAGTTTTCCTATTATGCCTTCAGACCTCTCCACTTACCTTCCAAATACACATTTAGTGATATCTCAGGGCAGAGGTGGTGTAAATAATTTCTAGCAGTGGGGAATACAGGCATCTCATTCTTCCTCAGGTTAGCGCTTCCCCTGTGGGACACCTCTGCAACTGTTCTTTTCTCTTCTCAAACACATACTTTCTCTCTTTTACTTTTACCTTGCCAGTGGCGTTCCAACCATCCCCTTCTGTCCCCAGACTCATACATCTGATTTTGGCCTCCTTGTGTGCAGAGGGAAGAACTATTTTGCTGTAGCTGTTCTATACTTCATTTGTGCCTGAGGGCTTCCTCAGTTCAATCTGAGACTGACTTAAGTTCAGTGTAGCCAGGAGCCATGGAGGGGAAGGGAAGAGAGAATCTTCTTCTCACAGAGCACCAGGGCTACCAGGGAGTAACGTTCTCCATCAGTAGTTCTCCAAGGAAGCCAGAATCAACATTTACAGCTTTTGTTTCCCCTTTCCTTTATCTTTCATATCTCATTTCTTCCTGCACCTGGTCTTATTATTGCTGTATTTGTGCCATAAATGAATATCATTAGAAAAGCTGGTTTGCCATAAACTACATTGCTAATATCATTTATAACTCTGTTATGGAAAAGATGTTTTAGGTTTGAGTGACATCCAGTCTTATAATTGCTAAGACTTATGTGTTCCAACACACCTCACTAGAAAGTACTCGATCATAGTATGTTCTTATTTATAATATATTATGCTGTGTAATATAATATATATGTATGTGTTATACTAAAAGATATCCAAATTCATATTTCATAGAAGCTAATTCTCTCCTTAAGTCACATTAACCTCTGTTTTACCAACTAAGGAATCTTTGGTGCTGAGATTCGAAGGGGAAAGACAAAAACCAAAAGAAAAATGCTCTTCTTTTTAAATAAGTATTTTGGTAGCTTAGTATATCAGTCCATAATTAATTATGTGGCAAGTAGCAATTATGATAAAGTGGGAAACCCTAGGTCTATTTACCTGCATCTGAGGATTAACAAAGTTGGGTTCAATTCTAGGGAAAGGGATCAGGAGGATTCATGGAGTTGAACACAGGATCTGTGCCACTGTTCTTGGTGAAGAGTGGGAAAGAGACCTTAGCAAACTCATGACTAACTTGTTCAAGGTTTCCGGAGAAGGTTGGCAGTGAGCGTGGCAAGGAAGATGACCTTTAGAAGTGGGAAACTTAGAATGAACAGGGGCAGGTTTGGGGAAATGTAAATAAAACTCAGTTGGATGAGACATGCTGAGTCAAATGAATTTGTTCCGGAAATCCCAGGTTCTCTGTGATCAACATACGTTCAGCAGAGGACATGCTACTAAGTGGGTTCATCCAATGAAGAGAATGAATAGTAGAAAGATGCAATGAAGTCCACAGGCTCAGCTGTACCCCCATCAGAAACTCTACCTCTCACCTGTGTGCTGGTCCGCTCCAGCAGGCATTCTCTTTGAGAATACTTGAATGGGATTAGAGACAACTGAGAAGAGCAGAAGTGAAGACCATGTAATTACAGAAACAAATGCTTAGTACTGAACAACCTGGTCTCGGAGGCTGTTTTTGGCCACCCGGTCCTGGTTAACTCAAGACTGAGCCCTCAGTTCCCTTCCTCCTTACCCTTCCTGTGTTTCTATGTGTCCACCTCTGCTCGTTTACTGAAATACCAATGACTTCTGTGCTTTTACCTCCCTCTTTATTTTCTTGCCTCAGGTTCAGCTCATACCAGACAAGTCTATGCCGTATTTTCACTTGGATGTTTTCCCATCAGGACAAACTCCACCTGGCAAGGCTGAGCTCACTCTGCTCCGTCCTAGCTTAGGTTCCTCTCCTAGAAACATTTCCCTGTTTCTGTTTGCAGTGATAACATGCTCCCCACCACAGAGAGTCAACGTCACCTCGGACTCATCTTGCTCATTCTCATTTCCAATCAACTTCCAAGGTCTGTCAAACATTTCCTTAAAAGGGTTCCCCACTCCTTTTCTTTCGATTCCTACTGTTAATCCTCCATACCTAATCACTCTTTAATCTCTTAACTGGTTCCTCTACAACCTCAACCACCGCATTTTGCTTGACATTCTAATGCTAGCATATTATTTTTTAAATATATTAAAAAATCACATTGAAAAAGTTTTAGAGATTTCATTTTGCCAATGGAATAAAGATTACACAAGACCACACAGTTAGAGAGACTTAAGGCTAGAACCCGGGATTTTTGTGCTTCAATTCTAACACTTTTTCTACTGAAGCATACCGTGTCTTATAAATTCCAGCACAGGGATACAGTATTTGTCCTATTTTATCTCTAAATGCTTTAGTTCTTTATACTTTGTTTTAATCTCTAAGTTGCTTCAGTTTCTTTTGGAGGTAGAAGAGATCATAAAACTTGGAAATCAAAACAAATGTTGATTAAAATAAAAATGCTGGTTTTACATTTTGGATGTTTGGATGGTTTCTGATTCAGAATTCTCTCATCATTGACTACTGCTTCCAGAGAGAGCATCTCTGTTTTGGCTGGGCTGGAGGTAGCTCTGGGTCTTGTCATGCTGTATTTCAAGAGTGTCTGGATAGCTCAATATTTCAGTACTGTTAAGGAATGGAATACCATTCTATCCAGGGAATGTTAGCTAAAATACCCATTTTAACAAAGTCTAAATTGGGGTTGGAAGATTCTAACAAGGCTTATTTATAATGTCTTTACTTGGAACTAAGAGGTATCCCACAAGGGCTCTCTAGCCGTCTTCAGGACCTAGAGGGTGGGGAAATTGGCCGACAAAAGTGGAGAACTTTGAGGAGATGGAACTCCACTGCTGTAAATATGACTGCCTGGGGAAACAGGCTTCACCCCGTATCCTGGAGGAGGGCTCTGCTGGACTCAGCCTCCCAAGGGCAACAGACCCTTTATATCCTATCTTGGGCACAATAATTGTCTCACCTGTTAGTGGGTTTGTTTCTTATGCCACCAAGTTATAATGGATGAGAAATTAGGTCAAGATGTGAAGCCCGTATTTGGCGATTTTCATCTTTAACGCACTTTCCAAATGTTAACTAATTAATCTGCTTGACAGTGTTCCATTTAACAGTTGTGCAAGTTTTATGTTCATAAACTCTTATAAACTCTTTACTGCTTTGATATTTCATTCCTGATTCCTTCTCTGTAGGCCAAATTCAATAATTCTTTGTTGACATGATGCCACTCCTGCCTCCACAATCTAGGTGTCTTCATTGTGGTAGATGCACAAAAAAATGAGATGAGGACATGGGAAGGAGGGCAGGAAGGAAACAGCCTCATCCTTGTAAATATCAGAAATACCACACTGAGGCAGACCTGGAGCTCAGGCAGGAACTGCCTCTGACACGCCACCAAGATCGAGTGTTTAAAAACAGAACCTTAGAACACAGTACCTGGTGCATATCAGGACTCAGTGAATACTTGTTAAATTGATAAATTAATGTGCTGAAGAACAGCCATGCTTCCCCTTCTACTCCAGTATATCCATCCTCCCTCCTTTTCTCCCTCCCTCTCTCCATTCTTTCCTCCATGCCTCTGTCTTTCTTCTCTCTTTCTCTTTCTCTTTTTTAAGTGGCGGTATGGCTGTCCTTCAGCACACAAATTAATCTATTCAACAAGTATTTATTGAGTGTCTGTTATGTGCCAGGCCCTGTTCTAAGCACTAGGGATACAGTGGTGAACAAAGCAGACCTTAGTCTCTGCTCTCATGCAGCCCCGATACAAACACCTCCCTCAAACATTCCAAGACACTCTTGCCTTCTTATCTATAGCAATCGTCAGGGAAATGAGTTCCATATGTTTATTTTTCATGGGGTAAATTGGTACTGAAACTTTCTCATTCAAGCCTCAAGGTGTGCTGCCAAGAATTATTCACCGAAGCCACACCCCTACCATCTAGACCACCAGTTCTTGAGATTTTTTAATGAACCTCATTAAGAATCTGATGATCACTATACATCCACTGAACAGGAGATGTATATATACATATATATATGTAATAAAAGTATATATTTATGTACACACATGTATAGATATGAAGAAAATGTGCATGCTCTTTAAATAAATTTGTAAACCTAAGCTCCACGGGCCCTGGGTTAAGGGGCATCACCTACTCTAGAAATATCACTGTTTTATAGCCTTTATTTCATTTATATTTCAGCTATTACATTTATATTTTATAGATTGGAGAATGCCAGTTATTAACACTGATTCTCATAGGCAAGCATTTTCACTTCTTTGATCTCTGTGTTTCTTTGAAACGTCTTGGCCCTTGTTAAGGTAGAAGGACTTTAAATGCACAGAGTATTCTAGCTGTGGATATACCATTATTTCTGAGAGTAGAATATTGGTTTCTGCATCAGTTTTGATCTTTTAGTGAAATCAGTATATTGTCTTTAGGGTATAGTTTGTAATGATGGCATGCTACATAGTATTGTAGATGGGAATCTATCATTTTCCAGGATAATTGGCATTATACTCCCCTGAATGTATTCTCTTATGCTTGCCTATAAGGAATTTCATCTGCCAGTTTTCTGCGCCCATATGCAGTATTGTGAAGTTTTCAGTTTCCTCTGCATAAACGGCATAATATTTCACTGTTAAAAAGAACTTAGCGTCATGTGCAAATCTGAGAATTTCATTGGAAATAGTCTCTTGTTATGTCATATCATCCCTTTGTGAATTGGAACAATTTAAAAAAATATTTTTTCTTGCCCTTCTCTCGTTTTTTGGAGCCATCGTCAGCTATCTTCCAAGATAAAACAGTTAATGAAATTCCACGTTTGCTCCCAAATAATGTATGGCAAAACATTACCAGTGGACATCTCTGGTTGGCTGGATTATGAATGATTTTAATTTTATTCTCTTTGCATCTCTGTATTTTCCACATTTACAAAGAACATATATTACTTTTGTAATAAGGCATATTATTAAATCTACACGATTTTTCATGGACTTTTATAGAAGTTTTACTAAGTATTTAAATAGAAGACACCTACAGGATTCTTTTTTTTTCATATGCTTCCTTAGAAATATTGGGGAGGTATAATTCACTTTCAAAAACTCTTTTGCCTTTCTAGCTGTAGATTATGTTACACTTAAGTGTACAGGGAGCCATATTCTTTGGTCTTTACTCATGAATGCCTGTCACATTACTAGTTTGCCAGTCCTCCATTAAATTGATTTGTCTACACAAGTTTCAATGGATCCAAAATTTCACCCTTGAGTTTCTTCTAAACTCTTGGGTGGAGCCCATTTAGTTCCAGTGATTACTCAATTTCAGGAGAGAAAATTGTGACCAAATGCATTATTGATTCAGCCAAGAACATCTAGTTTATTTATTGCTGTTTGATTTTTGTACCTGTGACTGATCTGCTTCAAAAGTTAATTTAGGAGTGAGAATGTCACTAATGCCTTCCTTTATACACTTATTCATTCTGCTATCTCCTTTTCAGACCTGAATGGACTTTTCATATCGTGGTCGTCAATCAATTGGTTTCATCGATTTCTGCCGCCCATGTTTCTAACAGAGATTTTATTACTGAGGTTGGTCCCTCAGAAATGTTGGCTAATTATTTTTTAGATTTTAGAACTTTTTTTTGGTATATATTCTGCTATATATGATATTCCTTATTATTTTTTCCATTTGGGCACACTAATTTTTAATATGATGCATTTTTCAACAGTATGTTTTCTTCCTAAACTTCACTGATAAAGTATATGGAGTTCTGTTATTGTTGTTTTTACTGTTGAAATTCTCATCTTTTGCTCTATGGCTTATATTTTTCATGGCCCTCCAAAATACATTTTAAAATAATTTTCAAATTTTCTTTGGGTTGTTATCTCACCTTTTAAACTTTTCTTACTAACATCACTTTAAAAAAATAATTTCCTTCTCAAACTAGGGCCCTGTGTCATTGATTATTTTTTAGGCAGACTTAGTCTGGAATCATGCTTATATGGATGTTTCCAACAGAGACTTTCTATCCAGCTCATACCCATTACCTGGAGCCTTGGATAGAGGGTCCTTTCCTTGTAAGTTTTAAAATGGCCTATCATAGGAAGTAGTCATCTTAATCAAAATCTTAACTTTACATTTCCACAAATTAATGTGTAGATAACTGAAGTTCCTCATTTATGACTACTAGAGATGATTTTGAAATTTGCTACCTTCTAGTATTTCAGGCTCTGTTTTATTATTTAGATTGGGCCTGGCAAACTTTCCTATAAAAGGCCAGGTCATAAAATTTTAGGCTTTGTGGGCCATATGGTCTCCATTG
Organism: Papio anubis; assembly: GCF_008728515.1. Classification (NCBI taxonomy): domain Eukaryota; kingdom Metazoa; phylum Chordata; class Mammalia; order Primates; family Cercopithecidae; genus Papio; species Papio anubis. The sequence goes on along the minus strand of NC_044981.1, from coordinate 106,924,973 downwards.
CAGCAACTCAAATCTGCAGATGTAGTGTAGACGCATCCATAGACACTATGTAAACAAATGAGCATGGCTGTGTTCCAATAAAACTTTGTTTATGGACTGAAATTAGAATTTCCCACCATTTTGATGTGTCATCAAGTGTTATTCTTCTTTTGATCGTTTCAACCATTTGAAAATGAGAACTTAAAAATTATAGAGAAATAAGCAGTGGGGCCAGATTTGACCTGTAGGCTGTAGTTTGCCAACCCCTAATCTAGATATTTAAGTATAGCATTTCTATCCACAGTGATTCTATCGTATTTCCTTTTCTTGTAAAGTCTTGCAACTTGTTTTTGTTGAAGACAAGTTTGTCCACCTTGCAGCCTGTGGTCTGCATGTGGCCCAGGATGGCTTTGAATGCAGCCCAGCACAAATTTGTAAACTTTCTTAAAACATTATGAGATATTTTTGTGATTTTTTTTTTAGCTCATTAATCATTGGTGTTAGTGTATTTTATGTGTGGCCAAAGACAATTCTTCTTTCAATGTGGCCCAGGGAAGCCAAAAGTTTGGACATCCCTGGTTTACAATGTCTTAAAATACAAAGTCACATCTTCTCCTGTGTGCCTACGCCATATCCTTCCTATACGGAGTTTTTGTTTGGCAGCAAGAGACTAGCTGGTTCCATACCTGCTAATTATATCATAGTCCTTATTTGTTGCCAAGTGTTCCCATATGGCCATTTGGTCTGGTAAGTCTTTAATATTTATTTGAAGCAGTTTTGCATACTGAATTGATCTTTCACTACCTCTCTCATCCATTAGTTCTTAGATTAGGGCATCTTTATTTTATTATCCTTATTATTTTTTTCCAGATGTACCCTCAACCTTCTCCTTGATTGCTGTATTTGAATCTTAGATGACACAGATATATGTTTCCATCCATTTTCCTCCCCATTCCTTAGTTTTAAACTTTCTGAAACTTGCAAAATACCTTAACAGCCTTGTGCTATTTTACCTCAGATGGCAGCCTACTTTTTCTATATAGGTTCTACTTATCCTAAAAGATATGCTGGTTCTACAATTCTCTTCCTTATATCATTATCTTGTCTACATATTCAGACACTGGAAATCTGCTTATCTTTAAAATTCTTTATAGAGTCTACTTTACTTGGAGCTTGGACTGAAGTCACTTATAACTTAAATTTGGCCCAGGAGTGATTCAAACTGAGCCCCTACAATTGTTAACTGTTTGCTTTCCCCAACATTAGCGCTTGTTTTATGAAGGTTGCTATAGGTGTTACAGCAGGCCATTACGCACATGGATCATGGCCAACACAGTCTATTTAGGAGCCAGTTTAACCTCATGGGCCCAGCTTTTTTCTGTTCAGTAGCATCCCTTGTCTTGGAGAAGTTTGGTTAGAATGAGATGACTCAGAGAATCTCCTAGGAGGTGGATTCCAAACTAAGATTCATTACTTTATTCACTATTTAGGTACTTTTCTTTAGTGTAATGTAGATAGCATTGAAATTAGATTCAAGAGGTTTGAATTTTTATTCTTTTTACACGACTTAACCAAGTAAGTTAAACCAGTCTAGACCTAAGTTTCTTCTAATGAAAAACGAAGAATTTTCTGTAGTTGGCTTCCCAGACTCTACCTCTAACACTCTAAGACTATACAGTAGATTGTATGTTAGGAGAAATGATATGCCCAAGTGCTCTGATATTTGGCATATACAGATGTCATTTCTAGGACCATGACATTTTCATGTGAATTAAAGTCTTGCTATAGTTTGAATGTTTGTCTCCTCCAAGACCCATTTTGAAATTTAATTGCCATTGTAACAGTATTAAGGGGCGGAAAGTTTAAGAGGTGATTAGGCCCAGGAGGACATCACCCAAATGTGTGGGATTGGTGCCATTACAAAAGGGCAAGTTCATCCTGCTCTTGTTCTCTTATCCTTTTGCTTTCTGCCTCTGACACAGCAAGATGGCCCTTGCCAGAGGCCAGTCCCTTGATCTCAGACTTCCTAGCCTCCAGAACTATGAGCCAATAAATGACTGTCTCTTTAATATAAATTATGCAATCTGTGGTATTTTGTTATAGTAATGGACTAAGGTAAGTCTTAAGTTTTAATTGCTTAATTCTTTAATATGTTTCAGTGATGATGAAAATACCTGTTTGTCAGGACCTCAAAAGAACTTTGAAAATTACTATCTTGACTATTCATATGAAGAATTCAAGGCACAGAAAGGTAGAATTTGCTCAAAATGAGAAAAAAGTACCAAGTCTCAGAATTAGTTACCAAATTTTACAAATACTGATTGAGTGTCCCTAATCTGAGAATCTGAAATGCTCAAAAATCTGAAACTTTTTGAGAACAGAAATGATGATCAAAGGAAAGGTTCATTGGAGCATTTAGAATTTCAAATTTTGGGATTAGGGATGCTAAACCAGTAAGTAAAATGCAAATATTCAAAAAAAATCTGAAATCCAAACTCTTTTGGTACCAAGCATTTTGGATAAGTGATACTCAACCTGTAGTAGTTTCACTTAGAGCAAAACATTATCATTGGTTCCTCAAAACTATTTCTAATCATAGTTTCATGATATTTAGTGTATGCTCTTTCAGTTCAAAAGTTTAAACTAGTTTTGATTTTTTATTCTCAAAATGACTTTTTGTAAGAGTAATGACTATCCAAGGCAAAAGATCTCTCTTTCCTCTGGGTCCTCAGACCAAGCCTTTTAAAAAAATTTTTAAATAAAGCAAGCTATTTATGTAGAATAAATTGAATTAAATGGTGAGACACCATTCAGATTTTGGATTTGATATCTCTGCGGGTAGAAATGAGATGACTGAATTGAGAGATAGAATTAAAATAATTCATTTCAACATTAAATAATAAAAATGGATAACATAGAGTATTTTCCTACTGTGTTTTTCCTATACTAGATACATTTTGCTGGTGGGGGTGAGCATCTGTCATACGTGGTAAGTTGTACTCCAGTGGCACTATTGAACATTCACAGTGAGTGTTACTTCAGTTTTGACTACTTTGTCTGTGATGTTGCCTGTTGATATTCACCTTCTTTTGATAGCCTCCCCTCTAGACTTCTGGCTGCTTATTTTGGCTCTCTGAGTCTAGCTTTTGGCCTCTCTTCTTGGTGTCTGCTGCCCATAGCCTAGCGTAATACCATATGTAGGAGGTTTCCAGAAATTGGTGTAGAGGGAACTCTTTGCACAAGGCAAATTTGGGAGTGTTCTGACTTTGTGAATTTAACTTCAAAAAAGAAAACAGTCTATGACTTGGTGACTTTTGTTGACATGGTGACTTCTAGATATAAAAATCAAATAGAAAGATGATCTTCTAAATGTCAACTAGCCTGGCTTATGTTTTGATGCAATTCCTGGGTGGATTATCAGGCAGATAAATCCATGGCAAGGCATATATAAGTGACATGCAGAGGATAGGGAAGCCACCTAAAAGTAATTGTCTTTAGTTACCAAAAGATAAATACTGTATGATTCCATTTGTGTGAGGAACCTAGATTAGTCAGATTCATAAAGACAGAAAGGGTGGTACCCATAAGGGTCTAGGGGCAGGAGAATGAGGAATTGTTGTTTAATGGGTATGAAATTTCATTTTGTTAGATGAAAAGAGTTCTGGATTTGGATGGTAGTGATCGTTGCACAATAATGTGAATGTGCTTAGTGGCACTCAGCTGTACCCTTAAAATGATTAAGATGGTAAATTTTGTGTTATGTATATTTTACCACAGTGTAAAATATATGTAAAAATAATTGTCTTTAGTTTTTTTGTTCGTGTGTAGGTGTTTTCTGCACTCATAAAAATCCAAGGTATTAGTTGATTTGCATTATTAATTTGGTGACATACCCTCATAGGAAATATATCTGCTGATAGTTGAAATTATTAGGGAAGGAAGAGGTCAAGATGGTTACTGGGAGGGCTTCCATTTCAACTCCAAGATTTACTTTAGCATTCCCCCAAGCCATGGCAAAAATTGATTACTAACTAATTCCGCACTTGTAGCACAGGGAGCTTTGTTCTCTTCCTCTTTTTAATTTGAAAAATTAGAATAGCTGGAGAGATGGTGGCAATTTCATACTTCACTCAGCTTCACTCAGAATGTTCAATTTGAACATTTCCTAAATATAAGATGGATATACAACCCATTTACCCAGTTCTAGGAGTTTGATATGTAGACAGCTAGTTTACTGAGTTTTTTAAAAACACAGAGAACAGGCCAGGTGTGGTGGCTCATGCCTATAATCCCAGCACTTTAGGAGGCCAAGGTGGGAGAATTGCTTAAGCCCAGGACTTCAAGACCAAACTGGGCAACACGGCGAGACTCCATCTCTATGAAAACAACAACAGCAACACATACACAGAACAGAAATCGCAAGTCAACTGTGTTTTTCTAAAATGCAGGAATATCTAGGCATTTCTACAGGACTCACAAAGCAGAATGTGTATCTATTTATATGAAGGACCTGGAAAAGAATTTTTCTCAGTAGAAAAATAAGACGTTCACATATTTGGTTCAGGATGTTGGGGTTTGAGAAGGTTGACACATAATAGCCTCTTTCCCCCAATCCGAAAGCTAACCCAAATGATAAGGTGGAATAAAGGAGATAGAGGGGGAAAAAAAATCCAGTTTTATTACAATGCTGGAAAGCATGGCTTAGGAGGGGCAATGGAGGCTTCCATCTTGAATCTTAGAATAGACAACCTCACCCCCAATCACAGGCAGTGCCATAGACTCCCGTTGCAGGGACAGAGTCTGTGCCATTAAGCTTTGGATGTGGAGAATGCAACAGAGCTTGAGTCCTATATGGGCAGGAGTTGAGCTGCTCATGCCCAGTGTTTGCTTCTAAATTTGTCAACGAGATAAAGCAACCCTCTTTCTTAGAGAAGAGTGAGGGAGGTGGAGAGTTTCCAAGAGTGTCCTCTCCCTGTCGTTTCTTCACATGAGAGAATGAAGCCCAGGCTCTGGAGCCTTCCTTCTTCCAACCCTCACCCCACTGCGGCACAGCTTGCTCGTCAATATCTTAGGACTTGTGTTCCTGAGTGGAGCCCAGTGCTATCATTCTGGTCCAGTTTCTGTAGAACAGATTACATTAAGAGTGATGAAAAGCAAAAAGAGGAAAAAGAGAAATGCTGGGTTATTGAGAACACGAGGCCTCACCAGCATTGGCTTTTGCAGTTTAGGCAGGAACTGGAGATGATGCTCCGAATCTATATCTATTCTCTCACCTTTGGGTGGCAGCAGCCTTCATGGTAACGTCAGCAAGCATTAGCAGCAGCCCTGACAGCTTGGAAATAACAAAAACAACAATTATGATAAAAGCCAATATTAATAAGCATTTATTGTGTGCCAGGAATTCTGTTAAACAATTCACATCATCCCTTTAAATTTTCTTATTATGAAAATTTACACATTGAAAAGTAAAGTGTCTGAATAAGAATTACCATTATACCATATACCAATAATTACATACGTTTTGCTGTATTTGAGTAGTTTTTTTGGTGGAAGTATTTTAAACTAAGTTTCAGATATGATGACAGTTCACTCCTAAATATTTCAATATACACCTCTGAAAAATAAGGACACTTACTACATAATCATACCATTGTTATCACCCTTGTCAAAATTAACAACAGCTCTCCAACAATCTAATGTTCAGCTATATTCAAATCTCGCCAGTTCCCCACCACAAATGTCTTTTATAGCTCATTTGCTTTAACCAGAGTCAAATTAAATGTCGCATTTGATTATGATGTCTCTTAACTATCTTTTAATATAGAAAAGTCCTCCTTCCTTTCTTTTTAAAATAGTACAATATAGCCTCTTTTTTTTTTTCAAAAAAAGAATCATTACATTGGCTTTTGAAGGGACCAGAATGGTTGTCCTTTGTAATGTTCCTCCTTCTGTATTTGTCTCGTTGTTTCCTTATGGTGTCATTTAACCCATTCCTCTGTCTTTTATATTTAAAGGCTCAATTAGATTCAAGTAAAACCTTTTAGCAAGAATCCTTCATAGTTGTTGCTGTATGTGTTAAGTAGCATCCCACTGGGAGAAGTATCTACTCTCTGGTTGTCTCACCATTAATGACACTGAAATTGATCATGATCTTAAGGTGGTGACAGCCTGACCTCCCATTGTGGCATTAGATCATCCAAGCCTCGGTGCTGTGGCTATCATGCACATTTGACTGGGATTACAACTGTAGCATCTGACCCCAGATTCTTAAGCACTTCCTTCTCCTGAACCCTGTTAGCAGTGTCTTTAATCCATGTCAGAACCATGGTTGACCTTTGATGAGTGATACATTTCACCACCATGAGCAGGTACAAGAAAAGAGGAGAATGACAGAGAACTGTTCTGGGTATTCTCAGAATCACTAGCTATAAATTTATGAGGACAGAGTCAGATTTTTTTTCTTTTTCTTTTTTTTTAAGTAAACTGGCATTATAAATAAAAATGTTCTCTGTTTACATTTTTACTCTTAGGCTATTTTGGCCGGAAAAAAAATATAGTTACACAAAACCAAGTGGGTTAATAGCCACATTTCTACCCTAGTGAGGTAGGTGTGGGAGTGAGTAGCTGCTGCTGGTAAAAGACTTGGAAAGTGTCAGGTGGGTCAGAAAAACCAGATGTCACCACACCCACTGTGCACATTCTTTTTTCTCTTAATCATATATTGCCTTGGACCATTCATTCTTGTTTTTTATTTTTATTTTTGTATGCTGAGTGTTATTTCCCTACATGATTGTAAGCCCTCTGAAGGCAGGCTTGGTTTTTGTCTTTTAGAAACAATGTTTATGTGGGAAGATAAATATATACAATTACCCCTATTCAAGACTACTTAGGGGAAATTGATTATATTTATCACGTGACCATGAGCCAAGGAGTCAATCTTTGAGCTCTTTCCTTGTCAATTAGTGTTCAGCACTGGTCTGCGCTGTGTGGTGGAAAGTCTGTAACAACTTGGACTGGCAGCAGAAATGCCTGCAGGCTCATATACATGGGCTATGAGTAGAACACAAAACAAATACTTCTGCTCTGTCTTGTTTCTTGGTTCTTAGAGTAGCTTTGACATGGAGAAAGTCTTAGAAATAAGGAAACAGGAACTTCTTAATTGAGCATGTTAGAAATGTAAAAACATGTATAAAAATAAAAATGCTTATATCTAAGTGTATGTGTATAGGCTGGGTGCTGCGGCTCACACCTGTAATCCCAGTGCTTTAGGAGGCAGACGCAGGAGGACTGCTTGAACCTAGGAGTTAGAGGCTGCAGTGGGCTGTGATCGTGCCACTGTACTTCAGCCTGAATGATAGAGTGAGACCTGTCTCTTAAAAAAAAAAAAAAAAAAAATATATATATATATATATATATAATGTATTTGTAAACACACGGACACACACATTCTAGAGAAAGTGACTAAACTTTCAGAATAGTCTCATTAGAATTTGATTAATTACAGCAACTCATTTGAAATTTCCCCTTTGTATTTCTAATGATCTCTCTATGTGTATTTGTTTTGTCTGTCCAGTTTGGACTGTAAGCTTCTTGCAGACAGCCCCGTTGTTTTATACATTTTACTCAACACAGTACTGTGGGCATAATTTGTGCTCAAGGAACACTTATGCCAGAATCACAATAAAGGCCCCACATTAACTATTCTGAGGATGCCAGAGTCTGGTCAGCATTTTACTGTTTCAGATGGTATCTAACTTCCACATAAGATTAAGCCTGCATAGTTCTTTTATTACTCTGTATTTTGGTCACCCGTTACTATTCTACACCTCCAAGCATTTTCTGCTAAAGAAGCTGACTGAGCAAACCCATGAAGATATTTTTCATTTCCTTTGATGGAGCATAATGCTTTCGTATATAAACACAATAACACAGTCATTACATATGCACTTACATTATTGTAGCGGCTGTGTGCTCAGCAACACTTGCAGCCAGGCAGGGAGCCCAATAGTTCTCTTTTCCATTCTGATCTAAATTATGTTCATAATAAAAGAGTTTTCAATCAAGGTAAATACAATTTCGTCCTAGCATAACATCTATATTCCTGCTCTCTCTCCCTCTTTTTTTCAAAAAAATTCTTTCCTTTTATTCTAGGTCACTCACCCTGATACGCATGAGATTGTCCTCTGGTGGGGATAACAGCGTTGCTCCTCAATGAGCTATAACAACGGCTGTAAATGCATCTCCTGTAACATACCTCTGTGATTTGCAAAAGTGGGAATAAATCAACGCAGGGAAGAGATGCCACGTTAACCCAGAAGCTAAATGTTACATCATGTAGCGCGAGGCTGGGAAGAGAGAACCTGCTTTTTCCTGGCAGCACAATATCTTTGTGCTCGTTGCCTCCGCCACAGCCCCATTAAAACAATCATTCTGAATCTGCGGGAAATTGTCACCTCTTTCTTTCCTGCCATGGCAGCTGGTATTGGAGGCTGCAGACATTGCTCATTCCCTTCAAGGTTCTTAACACACACGCAAAACAGAAAATGAAGCTTAATTTATTAAAAAAAAAAAAAAGTGTCAGCTTACCCTCAGGCTCAGCACAGGCACCAGGGAAAAAAGAAAAGATAAATGCCTCTAGGTGAACTGGCACCGACTCTAATTCTCCACTCACTCTGCTGCTTCACTGTATGTATCGCATTAATCATGCTGGATGGGTAGACATTTCAAAAACTTAAGCAATTTTCAAACAAAGAGGCTCCATTTTACAAATACAATAACATAACTTTATTTTGTGATTCTTTCTTTGTACCAGCAGTGAATCTGAAAAATGTGCTGCAGATGTTAGTACAAATAATTAATGCCGGGTTGGGGATGGGAGGGAGAAGCATGAGGAAACAGACAAGTGTGGGCAGAAGAGGGGCCATGGCTGCCTTCTCCTTTCTCCTCTTGTGATCTTCCCCAGACCCTGGGTCACCTTTGATGACCTGGGTGATGTCCCTGGGCTCCTGAGCGCTCTATTTCTAAGAATTGAGCTCTGCTTTGGTTCTGACTACCTTGTTGTTCTCCTGTGAGTTCAGGAATCTCTGTTCCTGACACCCAGGCCTGTGGCTAGCACCCTGCCCCGTGTGTTTCATCTTCCTGATAATGACACCAGCCATCTTCAGTCCAATGTGCTGCCCGCGTGGGGTATCCACTATCCTACCCTTCCCTTTCCTGGGAAGGGCCTAGCTCCTCCAGGAAGTCTTGGTGTCCACTGTGACCTGGCCCACGACTCTTCCTTGGGCACTACACTCTCTCTGCATGCCCAGCTGCTTTTGCACCCCAGACTGGGCCTGCCTCCCAACCCCATTCTGCTGTAGTTTGGGAGGTTTGTGGCAGACTGCTTCTCGTGTTTTCTGACTGTGTTTCTATCATCCTCTGACCTTCACTCTCAAGTTGGAAGGAAATAAATGAGGAGAAGTGGAGTGGAGGTTCCAGGAACTCAAGACAGTGGGACTGTGGCAAAGACAACTGGCACTCGAAGGACATTTTAGTGAATTGGAGTATCTTGGTGCAAAGTCGTAAAAATCTGAATCCTCAAACGATTGAGACACATGTGTGTGTGTGCTGTGGGAGAGGCTTAGAGAGCCCTGGTCTCTTTCACTACAGGTTTCTGGGAAGTTTCTAGACATCTGTTGTTGAGAGAAAAGCCAGGTTTTCTGTGTCACAGATAAAATGATGAATTGGACATGCTCTCCTTGATTCTTGAAAACCAAATGTCCAAACTTTCACCTTTAATTTGTAAAACAGGAGTACAGAGCCTCAGCAAGGATGAGAAACACCATCTACTGAAGAAAACCCATGTCCCAGTAATTTGGGGAATCATCCCTTGCCTAACAGAGAAAAAATCTACCAAGAATATTTTACTTATTATGAGATATATCAAGTGTGTACAGAATTACAGCTTATGTAATACAAATTAAAAAACCAATTTGAGAAATAAATATCATTGAGACTATTGAAGCCCTCTTTTATTCCATCTGTTCCCATTCTCTCTTCCCTCTCATCAGAAACAGTGTTCTGAACATGGGGCATGTAATTTATTTTCTGTACAATTATTTAAACCTATAAAATGCGTGTGGTTATATGTGTGTATGTTTGTGTATAAATAATACTGTTTTGCAGGATTTACAATCTTATTTAGTGGTTCCACTCAACATGTATTCTTCTACAATCTTTTTTTTCTCAATATGATTGTAAAGCTTATCAATGTTGTTCTAAATTCTGGGATCAGCAAACTGGCCCATGGGCCAAATCCAGCTGGTTGTTTGATTTTATACACCCCTCGAGCTAAGAATGGTTTACATTTTTAAAGAATTAAATAATAAAGAAAATCAAAGAAGTAGACATGACAGAGGCCATATGTGGCCAGAACAACCTAAAATATTTATGATCTGCCCCTTTACAGAAAAAATTTAATGGCTCCTTTTTGTTATTTCTGTTGGGTTATTCTTATCTCTTGATTCTTCTATATAGACATTGAAAAAATTAGCCTGTCAAGTTTCGTGGAAAGCCTCTTTTTGATTTTGTTGAAATTGCTTTGAATTTATAGATCATTTTGAAGAGAATTGACATATATATGGCATTGGACCTTTTGATCTGTATTAGTTGTCTGTTGCTGCTATAACAAATTACCAAAAATGTGTCAGCTTGAAACAATACAAATTTATTATCTTTTATCTGTTTATTTTAGGTCAGTCTCCAACATGAATCTCACTGGACTAAAATAAAAATGTTTGCAGGACCATGGGTCTTTTGGGAGCCTCTAGGGGAGGATGCATTCCCCTGCCCTTCCCAGCTTCTAGGGGCTGCCCATGTTCCTTGGCTTATGGCATCTTTTACCTTCAAAGCCATTGAAACTATCACTCCAAGCTTTGCTTCTCTTATCACATCTCCTCTGACTCTGTCAGACTCTTCTGCCTCTTTCTTTCATTTTTTAAGATCCTTGTGATAACATTGAGCCCAGCCAGATAATCTAGGATAATCTTTCCATTTCGATGCAGTCATCTCAAAGCAACCATAATTTCATCTGGAACCTTAATTCTTCCTTGCCATATAATCTCACATGTCATAGGTGCTAGGGATTAGGATGTGGGCATTTTGGCCTCAGGGGAGGGATTAGTCTACCTACCAGAAGCCTATCTAGTGAGTTTTTTCTTTCAGTTAGTATATTTTTAAATTCCAAAACTTGCATTTGGTTCTTTTTATATCTTTTATTTCCTTGCTGAGACTATTTTTTCATTTGTTTCACGAGTGATTTTAATTGCCTGTTGGAATGTTTTTATGATAGCTGCTTTAAAATTCTTGTTAGATAATTCCAACATTTGTGTCATCTTGGTGTTGGCATCTGTTGATTTTTCTCATTTGAGTTGAGTTTTCCTAGTTCTTCGTATGACAAAAATTTTGGATTGCATCCTGTACATTTTGAGGATAATGTTATGACACTCTGATTCTTATTTAGATCTTCTATTTTAGTTGGCAGTTAGCAGGTTTAGGTTCAGAAACACACATCCTGGCCCACTTTGGTGGTTTGTGGTTCAAATATCAACTTAGTTTTCAAAGGCGTTGCCATGCTATTTTGGTATGCCCCACTTATGTGTAATCCAGAAGCCAATCTAAAACCTGGGCAGTATTCCTCACCAGGGTTCAATTCTCAACTCATTGGCTGTGTTGATTCTCGTTGGTTTCACACACTGGCCTCTTGGGAAACCATCCAAGATTTCATGCACAGATTTAAGAACTCTTTCCTTCAGCTCCCTTCTCTCTGTGATCCCCCCATCCCAACACACACTCTCTAGCCTCTGCTAGATACTTACTAAGTGCAGGGCAGGAATGATTGACAGATCTCCCCCTTACACAGTCTCGGGTTGGGGTTGGAGGCAGGGTGTGGGAATTGAGGTGAAGGTGAAGGAGTAACACTTCTGTCATATTTCAGGTTAGCACAGGGCAGATATGGTTGATTAATAGAGTTTCTTTTTTTGGTAAAAGTTTCAAATATTTTGTTAGAATTATTTATTGGTACCTTATATTGTTTGATGCTGTTCTTATACTTCCAAACATTTTTAAAAAGTAAATTTGACTTTTGAGGTAATTTAATTGGAGATTTGAAGAGTATGGCACAAGATTATGATATAAATATGTCATAGTGATGTTCCTTTCCTTAGGGGATTACTTAATTGAATCACTAAATGGAAATTTGATCATGATTGAGCTGTTGTCTTTAAGACCAATCAGGAATTTTTATTTTTAAATTTTTATTTATTTATATTTTTAAGGAATTTTTACAATAATTTGAAGGTGTTTGGAATTGATAAAGGATTCTTAAAACAGTTTTTCTTCTGTTCAGCTTCTGAGAGGAGCCTGGGAGAAAGTAACTTAGAGGGCTGCAGATATTCCTATAAAAATTAATAGGAAAAACAATTTAAAAATTGAAGATAAAAAGAGAAGAGAAAAAATCCCAATGTGACAATAGCTAGTAGATATATAAGAAGACACTTTAAATTATTTGATAATGAGGTTCACCTATGTTGGTAGAAACATGTTCCACTTCATTTACCAACCAGGGAATGACTGGTTAATGAAGCATGGTGAGCAGAGCTTTATTCTTGACAGTAGCATGCAGGAACTTTGCCTGTAAGTTTGTATAGTTTGCCTAAAGTGGGATTAGACTTAAGCAATAGTATTAACTTGGAAATTTGCACTGTACATACTGGAGGCCACAAAAGTATAATTTATACTTTTCTGAAAGGTTTATAGGAAAAGATGAAGCAAGTAAGATCATAAAACAGTGGTTTGGGATAGGGTTTGGAGTGAGTGATGAAGGAAAGAGGAACCAAATATGACTCAGAGATTTTTAGTGATTTTAGTTTAGGCATTTTGGTAGATGATGGTGCCATTCACTAAAATAAGAAAAGCTGGAGGAAGAACGGGATTATGAAGAGAAAAAAATAAAGAATTTGGCTTTGGATATGTTACATTTGAGATGCTTATTATACTTCCAATGATGAAGTAGGCAGTTGGATATATCAGACTGGAATCCAGGGGAGAAGTCTACCCTAGAGTTTAAATTTTGGGCCTCATCAGCAAACAGATGGTGTTTGAAGCCACAGGATTGTATAATATTATTCAAAGGAGGAGAATAGACAGAAAAAGAGAAGAGGGACTATGACCAATTCAAAGACATGCCAACATTGTGAAACTGGATAGAGGAGTCTGAGACAAAAACAAAGAGATTGTTTTGACAGAAGTCAAAAGAAGAAAGTGTTTCAAGACGGAAGCATTGGTCATCCATTTCAGTTGCTGCTAAAAATAAAACGAAGTTGAATTTCACACCATGGAGGTTATGGTGAGCCTTGAAAATAGTTATAGTTGTAGAGATAATCCAGTTTAGTGTAGTAAGAGTGAATGTTGTGGACATTCAACTCTGGACAGTTATTGCTCTACACATGTGCACATACACACACACACATTCACCAATAGACAAGATAAAGGAAAAATGTAATCTAATACATTGAAAAACTTGTGCTGAAGAGAAGGAACACAGGATTCTGGAAGATAATGGAGAGCAGCTACATGGTTTGGCTTCTACCTCATTTACTCCTCTGAAGCCCCACTGGTGGTCAAAAAGTCCCAAGAAATTTCATTAAAACTCTTGCTTGTGGAATGTAAAGAGAAGATATGATGTTGGGAAAGCATGAATTAAATGGATGAATAAAGAAAATAAATCAAGAGAGCCAACTTTCTCTGTTGAAAGAGAAGAATCCAAAATTCACACTCAACTGGGGAAAGGGTTCGAAGCCTGGGAATATCTCATTGTGGAAATACATTATATCCTCTCTCCTCTACTCCATTAGTTGGAATGAACTCAGATACAGGACAGTCCATGTAATCTCAGAAGACAGAAAGGAACCAAAAAATCAAATGTAGTGTCCACACCACTCAGGCTGAGCTTCCGTGCTCTTCTGCACAGCTCTCCATGCCAGCTGCTGTTCTCTCAGACTACAAAAAAGTGGATAAGAAACGAAATTCCTGGCTCTAGAAGAGAAAACATGGTTCATGAAAACCTGTACATGAGTGTTTATAAAAGCATTATTCTAATGGCCCCAAAGTGGAAACAACTGAATGTTCATCAATTGATGAATGAGTGAATACAGTGTGGCATAACCATACAATGAAATATATTAGTTTGGCAAAAATAATGAAGTACTAATACTTGCTGCAACATGGATGAATATTGAAAACATTATGCTAGGTGAAAGAAGCCAAACACAAAAGACCACTTATTGTATGTTTTCATTTACATAAAATGTCCAGAATAGTAAAATCCATAGAGACAGAAAGAAGGTTAGTGGTTGCCTAGGACAGGCGGCAGTTGAGGAGAAATGGAGACTAATGGATATGGGCTTTCTTTTTGGAATAATAAAAATGTTCTTTATGGCGCACACCTGTAATCCCAGCACTTTGGGAGGCTGAGGCAGGTGGATTGCCTGAGCTCAACAGTTTGAGACCATCTTGGGCAACACGGGGAAACCCCGTCTCCACTAAAATACAAAATATTAGCCAGGCGTGGTGGCATGTGCCTATAGTCCCAGCTACTTGGGTGGCTGAGGCAAGAGAATCGCTTGAACCTGGGAGGAAGAGGTTGCAGTGAACCGAGATCGCGCCACTGCACTCCAGCCTGGGCGACAGAGACTCCATCTCAAAAAAAAAAAAAAAAAAAAAGTTCTTCACAACAGTGAAAATATGAAATCAACCCAGGTGTTCATCAGCAAATGATTGGATAAAGAAAATGTGGTACATATACACAATGGAATCTTACACCATAAAAATGAATGAGATCCTGTCATTTGCAGCAACATCAACGGAATTGGAGGTCATTACGGTAAGTGAAATAAGCCACATGTTCTCACTTATATGGGGGAGAAAAAAAAGTGGGTCTAATGATAGTAGAGAGTAGATTGGTGGTAACCAGAGGCTGGGGAAGGGTATTGGGGAGGGGGAATGAAGAGAAGTTGATTAATGGGTACAAGTATATGGTTTAATACACTAAATAAGACCTAGTGTTAGACAGATCAGTAGGGTAACTATAGTTTACAATAATGTATTGTACACTTTGAAATAGAGTAGAAGAATTCGAATGGTTCTATCAAAAGAAAAAGACAAGTACTTAAGATGATGGATATCCCAAACACACATATTTAATCTTTGTAAATTATATGTATGTATTAAATTACCACATGTACCCTGGTACTATGTACATCTATTATGCATAAATAAAAATGTTCTAAAATGTACTATGGGAATGGTTACACAACTCTATAAATATACTAAAAATGATGAAATGATGCATTTGAAGTGGGTTAATTTTATGGTATGTGTATTATATCTCAATAAAGCTATGGGGGAGGGGAGAAAAATGGTCTTGGAGATGGTGGGGTGGAGGGAAACAACCAAAAATTTATCACAATATAGAAGAAACAGTAACATATCTAGGCAGAGTCAACTAACATGAGAAGGTGAAAAAAAATACAGGATGTATACAGCAAGTGTGGAGATACTACAGGCAAAAAGGGAAAATACCATGTAGTAGAAGAAAAAACAACTCAATCTGGTAGAAATCATAACTCAGGTAATTCTTCACTATCTGTTTATGTATGGAGGACTTAATGAGAATATTAATTTAATAAGAGAGATAAAAGACAAAATTATAAAAAAGAATGAGATCACAAGGGATATTGCAAGTCTAAGGTAACAAATCAAGGCTCAAAGCAACATCTTTATGGAACTAATTACATTTTTTTAAACAGTTAAGGAACAGAATAAATATCATTGAAAGCTGAATTTCAAGACTATAATCTCTCCCTAATCTGAAATTCAAAAAAATACAAAAAATTATGAAAAGTGAGAGTATTTTTTTTGTAACCCCACTTGGCAGCATAATTTCATAATGTGTCCTGAACAGATGTGAGGCTATTTATAATCTTCCTTTATGCAAGTTGAGTATCTATATTTATAGTTTTATTTGAAAAAATAAAACATTAATGCTTTTGAATACTGGGTGCTTCCCAGACTCTACTGGGAGTATCATACACTATATGGGATATGCATTTGTTATTTTCTAAAATATGAAATCATTTCAAATTCCAAAACATATATGGCTTCAAAGGTTTCAGAAAGAGATGGTAAACCAGTAATAAAATAGGGGAAATGATTTGTAAATAAAAGAAACAAAGAGATTAAATTAATTAGAAACCCTAAAAGAATGGAAAAAAGAAAAAAAAAGATCTAATATGAGGAAAATTGATGCATTTGAAATGAGACAAACAAAAGCAATAGAAGTATATTTAAAGAACTAATAAAAAAAATTTCTGAAGTGAAGAAGAAAGTGTTCAAAAAACACACTGGACTGGGTGCGTAATCCCAGCACTTTGTGAGGCTGAGGTGGTGAGGCTCACGAGGTCAGGAGATTAAGACCATCCTGGCTAACATGGTGAAATCCCGTCTCTAATAAAAATACAAAAAATTAGCCAGACATGGTGGTGCGCACATGTAGTCCCAGCTACTGGGGAGGCTGAGGCAGGAGAATCGCTTGAACTCGGGAGGCGGAGGTGGCAGTGGGGGGAGATTGCACCACTGCACTCCAGCCTGGGTGACAGAGCGTCACAAAAAAAACAAAAACAAAGATAAAAAAAAAAACCACTGCAATACAGGAAAAATTCATGTGAAATATCAATACCAAATTGTTATGAACTTCAAAGATAAAATTATTTAGGCACCCAGGCAAAAAAAGTAACTTACTTACAAAGGGAAGAGGATGAAGTTGGCCCCTTACTTCACCACAGCAATATTCAGTGACAGAAAATGCTAGAGTTCTATCTTCAAACTTCTAAAGGGAAGAAAATATGGTCTAAGAACACTAAATTTAGTCAAATATCAGTATGAATTAAATCAGGAAATATAACAGTCGTTAGTCCTTCTTAAAACGTATTGCTTGACAGTCAAACAAACTAGTAGCTTAGGCTCAATACAAACTCAAGAATAGAGAAATTATGTTAAAAGGAATAGTGGTGGGCATTGAATCCATGTGAGGTTACCCCTCCTAGTTTACTTATAAAGCTTAAGAAAGGCTACATTTAATCAACATTGCTTTCACCCTCCTGAACAATCCATAGATCTTGGAATGACTTAATTCTGGTGTCATCTCCCCATCTTTCATATTGTTGTTGTCCATATCCTTAGTTTTGTTCTTAAAAGAACATTCCCTCTGAAATACTCATTAATTTTCTTTTACAGTCGGTGCTTAGCGATTTTGCCAAAACGTTTTTCAATTTCTTTGCTCATCATTGCATATTGCATTCCATTAATTGTCTTTCCTCCTTCCTTAAATATATCCTTTTGTCATTATTTTGGTGAGGTAGTTACATTTCAGTTTTCTTTTGTTTGGAGATATCTGTATTTTGCCTTCACCTTTGAATAATAATTTCACTACGGACAAAATTCTCAATGGATAGTTATGGTCCCCCAGCACTTTGAAGATACTATTTCATTATCATCTGTTTTCTGTGGATGCTTTTGAGAAGGCAGCTGCCAGATGTACTTCTGTTTATTTGCAGGTAATTGACCTTTTCCTCTCTGGTTGCTTTAAGGTCTTTTATTTAACAATGATGCTTCTGGATTTGAAATTTTCCTTCCTCACACTCCCCACCCCCCACCCGCCTTGTTTCCTTTCTTTTCCTTTCTGTTCTTTTTGTTTTCTTTTCTTTCTCTCCTCTCTTTTCTTCTTCTTTTCTTTTCCACATTTTTTTGGCACTTCTCTTTCTCATATATTCTTCTAGATAAACTTTAGGATATTTACCCTTCCAAAAAATCTAAAGAGAATTTAAAATTTGACTGGAATTTCACTTGACCATTAATTAATTTGGGACAAATTTGTAACTTTAGTATGTTTAATATTCCTATTTAGAAACGTGCTATTTCTATCCATTTAAAAATGTCTGCCTATGAATTGCATGTTTATTTATCAAATCGTGTTGTATAATTCTTCTTAAATGAACTTACAGGTTTGCCAGATTTTTGTTTCTGTTTTGAAGAGACGATTTCAATTTTAAATTCCACATTTTCTATTTGGTCATTGCTGCATTAAAGAAACCTATTGACTTTTGTATTTTCTTGTGTCTGGATAGGTTTGATTCTACATAGTTTGCAGGGAAGTAGCATAAAGGTCAAAACACAAAAGGGGGTGCAAACAGCATCCCCAGAGATTAAAAAAAGTGGCAAAATCTGTGTTTAAGGGCAGGTATGTTCTAATTTACTAGACAAAATTAGATGACCAAGAAAAGTACTTTTATTTTCAAGTAGACAGAGAAAGAAAAGTAATAATTAAACATGACTAAGGTAAAGATTAGATTTGACTATAGAAATTTCTGGTTGCAAAGGCTGAACTAAACTCAAATGGGGAAATAATTACACAGAAAGATTGGTTCTATTCAAATTAGGAGAGTTTGAATTATATGCATCAAGTAATACCTCAAGTTACTGAGAAATTCCAATGCAGAGATAGTAGAAATAATTTTTTTAGACATGAATGGAATATTCCTAACTTATAAAATCAATATTAATATCATAGAAAGCATCAGGTCAACATAAAAATCTGAGGATAAAGTAAAAGAAGTGATCAATTTATAATTTAGAACTACTTAGAAGAGCTTAAGAGGCTGCCTTTGTCAAAACACATCATGCCAGATCAATTTAATTCTCTTTTATGGCAGAATGACAGTCCACAAAGATAAGAAGCCTTTGAGAAACATAATATATTTTAATTTCAGTAAAAGTTTTTGTGTTGTTGTATATGACATGTTATTTATAAGCTAACGAAGTATGGTATGGTGTACTGTTTGCAGTAGTTAATTATTGTTCACCAGTTTCCGACTGGGAGCTCATATCAACAGGCCATCACAGGAATTCCTGGTGGAGTTCTTTGGAGTCAATAACGTGATTGAAAATCTAAACAAAAGATTTGAGATATTATCAGTGAAATATGTAGATACTACAAACTACATACCAGTATTAGTGTCTGGGGCTAAACTTCAAAACAATCTTGAAATATTAGAAAAATTCTAAAAAATTAATCAATATTAGTAGCAAGAATTATAAGATGTGAGGAATACTTTGCGAACATCTTGGGAGTAAAATAGTTGCATAGTATAGAAAGACGGCACAATGGGAATTAAAGAAACAATTTCAGTTATTTTGTGGGGCAGAAGTTGAGTAGGAGTGTAAGTGTTAAGAAGACCACAGACCAAAATGTGGTAGAATAAAAAGTATTTGTTAAAAGAGATTGAGAAAGAAATATGAAAGGAAGATGGAAAGGAAGGAAGGCAGAAAGAAGGAAGAAAAGAAAACATAGAATTTGTTTGTAAATATATGGCATATAAGCTCTAAGAAAGTCCCTCTTCTGCTCAATACTAGTCACGCTTCTCAATGCATTTTAAAAGGATATGAAGAAATGGAAGTGAATTTGAATAAGAGCAACAAGGTGATGGAAGGGCTTGATATATATCCTAGGCCAAAAGGTTAAGAATTTAGTATTGTTGGCCGGGCGCGGTGGCTCAAGCCTGTAATCCCAGCACTTTGGGAGGCCGAGACGGGCGGATCACGAGGTCAGGAGATCGAGACCATCCTGGCTAACACGGTGAAACCCCGTCTCTACTAAAAAATACAAAAAACTAGCCGGGCGAGGTGGCGGGCGCCTGTAGTCCCAGCTACTCGGGAGGCTGAGGCAGGAGAATGGCGGGAACCCGGGAGGCGGAGCTTGCAGTGAGCTGAGATCCGGCCACTGCACTCCAGCCTGGGCGCCAGAGCGAGACTCCGTCTCAAAAAAAAAAAAAAAAAAAAAGAATTTAGTATTGTTTGGACCAGAAAAGGGATAGGAAAGGGATGATTTGATTATCATTTTCAAGTATCTAAAGGACTTTTCTGAAAGATAACCTCCGTTGGTGATTTCTGTGGTCTACAGAGGATGAACAAAAGCACAAAAGGAGCTTAAGTTTAAAGCAGAAAAGATCAGGTTTGGATATAAGTTGTGGGTCTCTGCCATCAGGGAAATGAAAATTTGAAATGATTTCTAAAGGAAACTTCAGGCCAAGCAGCAGCATAAGTCTCCATGTTGGATGTAACGTTGGGCATGGAAACAAGTTTGGGAAAGACAGCCTATGCCAGGGGTCAGCAAGCTCTGGCCCACAGGCCAAATCCAGCCCTCCCCCTGACTATGTGGATGGTCGATGTGCGAAAAGTGACTTTTACAATTTGTAAAAATTTCATGATACAAGAAAATTATATGAAATGTGACTTCAGTCCATCAGTAAAATATTATTGGAACACAACTATGCCCATTCATTGACATTATTGTTTGTGGCAATGTTGGCACTTTACAATGGCAGAGTTCAGGAGTTGAGTCCACAGAGCCTCAAATGATTACTATTTGGTGTCTTGTGGGAAGAGTTTCCCAATCCCTGACCTATATGTTTGCAGCCACTTACACAATGCCTGGTCTTGACCTCCAAAGTCTAGAAGCTCTCCTTGTTGTAATAGAAATGAACACCTCTAGGGTCAGCTGATGAATACAAGCGGCACATCTTTTGAAGGGTCCTTGAGAGAGCTTTAGGTCCACAGAAGAACACGCCAATGCTGCTGCTGCAGTAGGGGTAAGAAAAGGAAAGAAAATGTCACCTGGAGGCAAGGCCAGCCAGAAGCCAAGACAATAAGATTAGTGAAGTGGTTGTGACTATGAGGTTACTTATTTATTTTTCTCCCTTTCTCCCTCCGTGTCTTTTTTTCTTAGATTCTTTTTTTCTACCTACTTTCAGCACCATGCTCTCTCCCAGGTTCTCAGTATCCTTCCCTGAACTAATCAGGGAGGTGGAACCAAGAAGACTGAGGCATGAAAGCGGCCATGAGACTGTTGAGGGGTTTTGATACAGAGGGATTTTGATACACCAGGCTTTTTGGCCAGGTGACCTTGATTCATGTCTCCTTGGATACGTGACCAGATGTAAACTTCCTGAGAACATAAACCTGATCTGTTTTATTCCAGCACCTGGAACAGTGCATACAGTGGACAATCAACACACATTTGCTGAATGAGTGGCTAAATGGCTTTGCTGAGTAGTATCTGCGTGGTCTTGGGCAAGTCACTATACCTAAATTTCTGCATCTGTAAAAGATGATAAGGACTACTTTGTATGTTTTATCAAAAGCAAGATGAGATAATACATTCAAAAGGGTTTTGAAAAGGTTAGTTATTACTAATATCTTGTTCAGCCCTGCCTTTTTATAGATAATAAAATTTATGCTACAGTAATAGCAATTTAATTAATTTCTCCTTTTGGAATTATTTTAATTTTCAAAGAAGGCCAGAAGGGAGAGCTGAAAAAGAAAAAGACATTGCTGATAACACAGTCACCCAAACATTGTC
The DNA here is from genome assembly GCF_008728515.1 of Papio anubis. NCBI lineage: Eukaryota > Metazoa > Chordata > Mammalia > Primates > Cercopithecidae > Papio > Papio anubis. Next base: position 106,903,483 of record NC_044981.1, on the reverse strand, counting down.
ATCTCTAATCTTGACATTGCTGAGAATACAGTCACCGAAACACTCATCTCTAATCTTGACATTGCTGATAAGACAGTCACCCAAACATTGTTGTCTCTAATCTTGACATTACTGACAACAGTCACCCAAATATTGTTGTCTCTAATCTTGACATTGGTGATAAGACAGTCGTTCAAATACGTCACTTAATCTTGACATTGCTGATAAGACAGTCACCCAAACACTGTCATCTCTAATCTTGACATTGCTGATAAGACAGTCACCCAAACATTATCATCTCTAATCTTGACATTGCTGATAAGACAGTCACCCAACTACCGTCATCTCTAATCTTGACATTGCTGATAAGACAGTCACCCAAACATTGTTGTCTCTAATCTTGACATTGCTGATAACAGTCACCCAAATATTGTTGTCTCTAGTCTTGACATTGCTGATAAGACAGTCACCCAAACATTGTCATCTCTAATCTTGACATTGCTGATAAGACAGTCACCCAAACACTGTCATCTCTAATCTTGACATTGCTGATAATACAGTCACCCAAACATTGTCATCTCTAATCTTGACATTGCTGATAAGACAGTCACCCAAACATTGTCGTCTCTAATCTTCCTGTTGCTGATAAGACAGTCACGCAAACACTGTCATCTCTAATCTTGACATTGCTGATAATACAGTCACCCAAACATTGTCATCTCTAATCTTGATATTGCTGATAAGACAGTCACCTAAATATTGTCGTCTCTAATCGTGACATTGCTGAGAATACAGTCACCCAAACACTGTCATTTCTAATCGTGACATTGCTGATAATACAATCACCCAAACATTGTCACCTCTAATCTTGACATTTCAGAAAACTGTGTCAAAGAGATACTTCCTGCATATAGTAACTATCCCAGAGCTGCTCAAATGCCTTGCGACTTAGTTTATATGTAAACACCACATTCATGCTGGGGTTCAAAGTTGTTTTTGGAAGTTGGGGTGCATCAGTCTCTCTATAGAGATTTTCAGAGACTGTGTCTTTTTTCTCTTGTGTTGAATATTACTATTCTTTGTAGCATTTTTTCCAACCTCTAGCATAAGCTGAATTGGTTACTCTAGTGTGGATCAAAACTTCTCAAGCTTTGCTGTGCATAAAATCATCTAGGCAGATTGTTAAAATGTAGATTCCTAGGCTTGAAGTCAAGGGATGCATGTTTAGTAAGGATCTCGGGTGATGTTGAGGCAGATCGCCCTGTGAGCCACACTTTGAGAAACACTGTCATCAAGACATTCTTTGGGCTTCAGGACCAGCTCACTATACCATCTCTGTTTCCTCAGACATAGATCTTGCTGAAAGTGTCTATATAGCCTATTTTTTCTTAGCTTATATGTTAACATGATTCTCTACCATGTATCATAGCCACATTTTAATTGTGTGTTCCAGGACCATCACATCCACAGTAGAAATTGATGGTTCCATTGCATTTCAAACTCCAGCTTCAAAGGAATTTATCAATGGCTTAATTTATAAATGACAATATGTTTAAAATGTAGCAGTACTGCTTTCAAAGAAACCATTCCCATGGCTAAATTTGAGAAAGTAATTTTTCAGAAAATATTTCCCACAGAAAAGTATGAGTTTATGGCTTAATGAAGAGATTTTGAGGTGTTTATGGAAATGAAAGGCAATGGTTAAGAGTGCTCTTGGCTCCACCACTTCGTTGCTGGGTAACTTTGGGCATGTTAATTACCTTCAGAAAGCCCCCAGTTTCTCATCTATAAAATGGGGAGAATTATAGAATCTACCTCCTAGAATCTCTGTGAGGATTAAGCAAGACATTGCAGGTCTGGCTGCTGGTCCTGTGTCTGGCACACGGTGCGCTCTCAGGAACTGCTAGCTTCCTAATGTTATTTTCCCATGTGATGACTATTGGTGTCTGCCTGTTCCGTGAAGCTGAACAGAAGATGTGGTGCGGGGTGTTAACACAGAGGTGAGTATGTGGACTTACTGAGATCAGCGCTAGATTTTTGAGCTCTGGACTGAAACATTTTGAATGGTAGATGGGTCAGGTGAGACCCTTCCCAGTGAGGAGTCACAGCTTTGCTTTGTGTCTGATGCCCAGAGGTATCCTTGCATCTATTTTCAAAGATGCTGTTATGGGTGGTGATATTTTTCCATTAGTGTAGATGTCACCAAAGAGATTGCCCACTGGCCCACTCCAACAGGCTAAGACTGCCCTTTCGTTTGCAGCGACAGTAACTGCAAACCTGATGGTGCCCTTTGATGCTCTGCCTTTAAGACTCCATTTCAAAGGATTCTGATTGCTGCTGCCCGGTGTTCTACTGGTGTCCCCAGCAGTTCACAGCTCCCCTGCCTCTTTTGAAGTTGTGGCTATCACACTGCACAGCTAAGTCCACACTTTACTCAGGGGCCATAACCGCCATGGTGATGCAATCACCAAAAAGTTTCACAAAGGCTGTTTATTATCTACTTTCTGCTAAGGTGGAAAGGTCAGCCCTTCACTGGCTCTCTGTGAATCACTGTTCCCACATACAGCATTCTTCTGCTTGCCTGGCTTACTCTTCTCGGCATTTATGACTCCAAGTATGGAGAATTTCTTGTCACAAATGCATACTGTGAATCACAAGGCAGAGAATCCACGCAAAATAGTTAAGGGACAGATGTGGCATCTTTCCTTTTTTTTTTCTTTTATGAGGCAACGGACAAGTGCAACAGAACCCTAATGGGGTTGGTAAAGAAAAAATTCTTCTATAAAATTTAATTACCCACAATCACTTGGAATTAAAAAGAGATTCTCTGCAAAAGAAGCATAAAAACACAAGGTGCTATTCTTCAGTTTACAGTCTGCATGAGCTTGCACACGCATGGGGGAGCTGGATCGGGGGCAACGTTAACGGCATTGATCAGTCTGGGCTGCTGACTTTGATGAGAAAAGGACAAATTTTACACAAGCCGCAAAGATGGCTAACATTCACGGCATTATTTTTAGCTCTGATAAACAATAAAGAAAATTCTCCTTTCCCTCTCTATGTCTGCTAAATAACTGTTGTGCTCTTCTCTGTGGGGTTGGTGCATTTTTCAAAAAACAGTTCAGTGATGCCATGCATGAAAGGCATCCAAAATATCACCCACCAGGAGATTTCAGCCCCGCAGATAAATGGGCTTGTGGGTGCGCCCAGGAGTAATCCTACCACCTTGCTGAATTCCCAGGTTCTGCTGCCGTGAGCCCTTCTCTTCTTAAATTGTATGTTTGTTTTTATGTGTTGGCTTTTATGCTTGGTAAATTATAACCCTGTAGGGGCAGACCCTAAACCCCATTTAAAAAAAATCAAATTACTTTTTACCCTGAGTGCATTCTGCAAATAAAATCAATAAACAGAAGCTTCCCATGGATTTATGGAGGCTTAGAAAGAAGATGAGAGCGACAAACTCTGTATCAGACAATGGACACAACTTCTGGTTAATCCTTTCTAGTGAGTGTTTTTCATTAGAAATGCCTCCAAATGATTCATCACATAATTATATTTTGTACAACACCTTCTTTTTTCAGAACCACAGATGATAATTGTGCTGGCCAGCTTTTTTTTTTTTTTTTTTTTTTTAACCTATCTCCCAGTTAATTTGTAGCAGCCTACGACATTACTTTTCTCTGTGTCCTAATTACTCAGTTGCTCATGAGTTGCTGCAGATGTCCCTAACCAGGCTCACTGTGGTGATTCTCCTCCTGCCCACACTCCACAGGCTCTGTTTTCTTTGGCAGCCAGAACTGTGCTGTTCGGACTCTTGTCCCAGCTCCCTCATTGGTCTCATGGTGCTGCCACTTGCACATACTGGCCATTTTGCTAGGCTCTGAGGTGCATAGATAAAGTTGCTTGTAGCTGTAAGCCCTTGAGAAGCTTATGGTCAAATGGGGAAGAAAAATGAAAGCAGCTGACTTGTAGCATCCGATCCCAGGGAATGGTAGAGCCATTGTGCCAACTTTCCCCCACCCCAATAAAACACTAACATATATATGCCTTTGTGCATAAGTAACCAAATATTTTGCCAAACTAATAATTTGATAGATAGGTAGTACCATCGAAGAAACTTTGCAGCATAATGATAAATCCATCCTGTACTCACCCATCTCTCCAATTCCCCCCACCACAAATGGAGTAATTTCAGCAATTTTCATTGAGTCTTCAGTTGGCTCTAACCAGAGAGATTGATGCCCTCTCGTGGGAAGGAACTATGGGAATATGCTGACAATTTCCTCATCATAAGTTTATGGTGTCTTTATTTTTCCCATGAAGCTATAATTTATCATGTGTTGTATTTCCATTTAAGTCTATTTCTTTGAGTATTCTGAACATTTTAGTCATATAATGAATGTTTAGGATATCCTGTTAGATAAAGGGCCCTGTATGCTATAATCAGAATGCTAATTTGTTAAAAATATCATTTTAAAACATTTTGCACATATGCACATACAAATGAGAATTGAAGGGTGCGTACACAAGCAAATGTGGATCCAGATGGACACATTTACTCAATTTAGTATAAAGGTATTTTCATGTTTCTGAAAACAATGGGTGGTCTAAAATACATTCATGCAATATGGATTAGAAGCCCCCAATCATATGGTAAGTTGACACCTTTCTTCATCGTTAGGTTGGGTTAAACTGTTCTAACAAATGGTAGTACTCTTCCATTTTTTGTTTCTTTCTTCAGAGTTAAAAGAAACACTTCTACTGAAGTTACAAAAAAAAAAATAAATGACCAAACCTTTAAAGTTTTTATGGTAATTAATTACATCAAATTTACACCTAAAAGGCCTGGTGAAGTTATTAGCAGATAAGTTGAAAGTAGAAAACTATAAATGTTATCTGAAGTGTAAGATTGAAGATTTAAGGCCTATGGAAAATCATTTTATTCAATTAATTTAAAACAACTGATCCACAAATCAGAAATCTGAGTATCTGTACAATGTGTGTTTATCAAAAAAGCAACTAGATGTGACAAGGGTATTTTTATTTTCATTCTGTCTACCTTCTTGGAAATATTTTCCCGATTTTCTGAACATTTACCTAAAGCTTGGGAACATATTGACAATGTTTACAAAAAATGCAATACAGTTTCCATTTTTGAAAAAGATAACTTTCTCTAGATTAGTAAGACATAGATGTCAATGTATATAATTAGCCTACTATATTTCAATTGGGAGAATAATTTTTAATGTTTTTGTTTTATAGTACTTTTCTGTGCTTTGTCTAACTGAAATAAGATACAATTTTCACGTATGTGAATTTGAATATATTAATAAAAGGCTTATAATGCATCCACTTAATATGTGTTGATTGTCTTTCAAAACTATACTTGTGTTTTTGTAATATAGCTAATATAATTACCAAAATTAATTACAAATAAAAACAATAGAACACACTTTTCTATTTTCTACTGTCAGTCTTTGATCTATTTTTAATTTTTCTTCTCTCTTCCTTATTTGTATTCATTTTGATGCCCATCAATTTGTTTCTCTATTACTGTTATTTTTGCAATTTTCTGGTTCCTTTATAGCTTGTACTACTCTCTTTGATCTGCTTCCCTTCAAGCTTTATTTTTGGTGCTGTTTTTCATGTTCTATAAAAAATCTTTTTGCCCCTCTTCACTTTATTCTTTTGATTTAACTCCTTCTTAGAACAAGAACAAACTCCAGCTTTGAGTGAACAGGTAAATATTTTTGAAAGAGTGAGTCCGGAGAATCCTCGGCTTCGCGCTGATGAATAGAAATGGTTGAGAGCCTACTTCAAAGGCCCTCAAGAACAAAGAACCCTTTCTGAGGCCACTAACAAATCCACCGATTTCTTCTGACCCATCTTTGCCAAAAGATATGAGCTAACGACAGGACAGAACTGTCTTGTAAGAGTAGCCAAGCAGGCTTGGGAACAAACATATCCTTGACATAATAAGGGGAAAACATACTGTTTATCTCTTTAATAACCATCCTGAGGAAAATTAATGTTACTTTGTCCTTTGTGCAGAACAGTAATTGGATTGTGTGTTTCATTTATATCTGGACAAAGGCCAGGATATTGAAATACTTCTCAATATTAGATTTTCTTGTTTAAAAATTAGATTTTATTGGCATTCTCTTTCCGAGATTTCTTCATTAAAAGCTTCATTAAACATAAATCTCCTTTTACACAGCAGAAAACAAAATTATTTTAAGGAGGTCATTTTAAAAGTCTTTTGAAAGGGTGGTGCTAAGCTTTTGACTAAAGGCTTGTCTTTTCCCAGGGATCTGGCATTCCAGGGATAAAATGATTGACTTTGCCTTCATGTGTCTAATATTAATGACATGGATGTTTGAAGCTATATAACAAGTTACTATGTTCTAGAGTCTAAGGCTATTACAAATATGATATCAAAAAATTGGGGACTAGGAAGTATGCTGTAGAGGTTTGATTCAGTGATTCTAAACCTTGGGGGCCTCGTCTACTCTGGAAGAGAAGTCATCCATCAAGGAGAGAGAGTTTGCATAGCTACTGGGCTGCAAAACACAGCTGAGCATTAAGTACGTTTCTGCACTTAACTTTGATTATGGCTTCTAGAAAGGTACTAGCAATGGGGAAAGTGATGGTAATATAGTTTTTCTACCTTAAAACTGATTACTCTTTACTCCCTGCAAAAAATTGGACAGGCCCACTTCTCAGCACTGAGTAACATAATTTTCTGGGCAGAGTTTGTGCAAGCCCAGTTTTATCCTTTGTCTCTTGATGCTCCGTGTTCCTGGCTCATGCCTTTTGGAGGGAAGAGAGATAATTAAATAGTTTGGTTTTAAAGGCCTTCCCCACTGGACTGCAAGCTTTGTGTGTAAAAATAAATAAATACATAAATAAACAAACGCCATGTGAGATGTCAAAAAGGGACAATCCTAATAAAGACTGAGACTATCTAGAAGAACCGAAAACCAAGATATAGATGTCCACGTCAAAGCCTGTGAAGTGAGAACATTTATTCCATGATGACTGAAAACCGAATGTAAAACATTTATCAATGAATATATATGGGGTTTTTTTCCCCTAACGGAGAAAATAGCAACAAAAAAACCCCCGAGTTTTCTCATATCAGCTTGTAATATTTTGTTAGTTTCTACCTATAATCTTTTCAAGGAAATGGCAGATGAAATGAGCTCGTCTCTGCTCTGGGTGGGTGTGAGGTGGGGGTGGTGATTTAGACTCAGAAGCCCTGGGGGCCCGGGAGCCAGGGCTGGGTGTGGAGCAGGAGCTCAGAGGAACCGGATTCTGTGCCTGCAGAAGCCGGGATGGGTTGGAAGCACGCATTTGGAGAGAAGGTAGAACCAGAACTGGATTCTAGGCCACATGTCCCCTGGGGTCAGGGCAAGAAGCAAAATGGAGCAAGGAGGTATGAGGAAGTGACACCTGGAAAAGTCTCCAAGGCCACTGCCACAGCTTATGGAGCATCAGAATGAGCCCCATGGGGCAAGAGCAAGATTGCAAGGTTGCGCAGCTGGTCCACTCACTCCCTCCCCAACTGTATGCTTGAAGTCATGCTTTTCTTGGGGTCTCCTGCTGGAAAGCCTGTACTCTTGGCCTCAATGCGAGTCAGGAGTAATCCCCACAAGCACGCCTTCAAACCTTCTCTTCCCTGAGTGTAAACACTCCTGCTTCTCTGCAGGTTGCTGGGTGCAGAGTGCAGAGAGGTCTGGCAGAGGCCTCACAGAGCACAGGGCAGTTGAGGTCTGAGTGACTTCACAGGGAAGAAGGCGACTGGAATCAGATGGTTATGAATCTTGGATGGCTACCTGATCACTCCTTCCACATCTCCCTCCTCGCTAACATCCTTCAAATAGCTGGTCCAGGGAGTCTAACGAATTCCATGACAACCGATAAAAAAGAAAATGGCATCTTTCTGGCAAAGAGAGAGTGTGAAAAAAATGTAAAAAAGGAGCAGCCAAAATCACCAAAAGATAAATAATATTCACCAGAGAAGTACTCTGTGAAGCAGAACAAATACGAAGGAAGTACAAAGAGTTTAATGAAGCACGCTGTGTCTGCAGGAAGCCCACAAGGCAGAAATGCAAGGACTGAGGCTTTGAAGGATGCAAGACAATGGAAAAATCGCTGGGGATACGGAAGCAGTCAGAGGAACCCTAGTGGGCTTTAATGTATTCTTACTGGTGCAATACAGAGAAAGCGGATGGAAAGAAGGTCAGGGTATAGAAGACCCAAGGGGCATGATTATTAAGGCAGATATGAGTGTCACGTATTAAACTCTGTGACCTGTCAATAGTCTATTTCCTGACCCTCCAACAGTGCAGTCCTTGGAACTCTTGTCCATCTGTATCTGCCCGTCTGGTCATCTTATCCAGTTTCATGGCTCCAAACAGTCCATGTGCTCACACCTCTGGCTGAACTTCTCCCCTGAACGTTTGCTTCTTATATTCATCTACCCACTCCATAACTCCACATGGATGTATGACAGGCCTCATAAGCTAAACATGTCAAAAACTGAACTCCTGATACTCCATGTCTGCCAACCAGCTGCTCCTCTTAATGTCATCGCCAAATGGTAAGTGGGGACTCCATTCTATTGAATAGCTTGAGTCACACCTCACATCCCATCCACAGTCAGTTCAGCTCAACCTGCAAAAAACTCCAGAATCTAACAATTTCTCATGACCTCCTCTGCAGCTCCCTAATCCAAACCACCACACTGCTGATCCTCTCTGGCCTCTCCACCTCTGTCCCAGGCCCCTCACGTTCCCTTCTCTTGCAGCATGATCCCACGCCACTCTACTGCTCAAACCTGTAAGTGCCTTCCCCTCTGTGAATAAAATCCAAAGTCTTACGATGACTCGCAGCTGTCTTTGTGACTTCTCCTACAGTCTGACTCTTGCTGCTCTCCCTCTCACCTCCTCTGTTCCAGGATCATGCCAGGAACGATGTCTCCTGCCTCAGGGTCTTGGCACATGCTCCAGTTGCCCACATGGCACACTCCTTCACTGCCTTCAGATCTTTCCTCAAACATGGAAAGTGTTCTTTAATGAAGACAATATTAGGACATGCTGACTTTTAAGAGCCATAGACAATGAAGGTTCAAAGCAAAGACTGACTTAGGAGACATCACAACAATGATAACTGTTTGCATTAGTGCTCCATACTACAAGTATATTTACATTATGAAAACAAAACTGTGAATGGATGTTATCATCCATATTTTTCAATGGGATGCAAAAGCTCAAATAAACTGTCTCGTCCAAGGTCACACAGCCAGTAACTTCTAGAACCAGGAAGTGCAGGCTTCACTTCAGTTTTGTGGCCCCAGAACAAGTACTCTTGCTTCTCTATATTGAAATTCATTATATAATGATAATAATAAGAGTAATAATGGAAATGATAATAAAAATAATAATAGCAGTGATAGCAGCTAGTGCTTCTTGTGTACTCCATACAAAGCACTGTTTTAAGCCTCTTACATGCATTCATTAATTTTATCCTTGCAGACTCTTAGGAGGAAAGCACTATTATTATCTGCAGTTTGCAGAGGCGGAGACGGAGACAGTACCAGGATAGGTAACCTGTCCAAGGTCAACCAGTGGTAAAGGCAGAGCCAGGATTTACAGCCAGATGCTGGGTCCTTAACCGCCACCCGAAATCCCTGCTTTGTCTTCGAACATTTTCTCTCTGCTTTTGCTAGATGTGCTAGATAGTGTACAGTTGGACAGGAGTGAATTCTCCAGTTGGCTAATTAGAGATCAACTGCATCCACCAAAGATGTCTTGAAAGCATATGCAGTTGAAGAAATACCATCTTTAAATTGAGGTTAAATGTGAAAAATTGCAACATAATCAATAACTGTCAGAGGTTGTAAGAGCCAGTTCAGCAGAGGCTTGTGGCCCCTGAAATATACCATTGACCACCTTTTCTAAGGTAGATGTTTTGTCTCTAATGGAGATGCACAGTCCTGCAGCTTAACTTTTCACTCTAGCAACCTTTGCATTTCTCCAGAGAAGAGCCCAGCAGGGAGAGGAGCAAGATCTTGCCTCACCTGGGGTGACTGTAGGCGATCTGCTTGAACTCGTTGTTCCAGTTGGGTCTCCCATAGAAGGTCTTCTGTTTTAAGCCTGTGATCACATCAGTATTTTCATCCCAATGTAAAGCTATGTGAAGAGCCTAAAGTAAATTTGTGGCATTAGATGACATTTAGAAAAAATATATAAGCCTTCTATCGATAAAGAATAAACTAATCATGTTCATTTGTAGATTTAATTAAAATATGTGTACAGGGCTGGCAATGCTTATCACTATTTGCAGATGTCACCAATGCTGTACTTTAGGGCAAGCATCATATCTCATTTATGTCTGAATCAGGCCTCGTCGGAACCAAGTGCCTCTTTATACATAGTAGGTGTGCAATAACGTTAACCTAGAAAGAATATTTTCCTTTGAAAGGATGAAAGTAATATAGTAAATGTGGTTAAGAAAAAGCAAGCACTAAATGACTTCCTTCTTTTCCTGCCAAACTTTTCAACAATTCATCTCTACCTGCTATCCCCTTTCACTTAACATTGGCTCCTGGGGAGTTGAGAAGGGCATTGCCAGATTACAGTGCTATGAAATGTCTGGGAAGAAACTGCAACTTACAATCAGACCTGCCTAGCGTGTTGAAACGGTGTGATGTATACGGTCCGGTTTCAAGTGCCGGGAGGCCGTGGAGCCCGGCAGGCAGAACATGGTGGCCAGAGCCTAGCAGGCGGCTTGGCTGGAGCTCTGTGCCTAATCATTCGCCTTGGAATTAAGTGACTCCATCCAGGCATCATGTAGCTAGTGGTCAATAAGTGAGCGCCCACAGCGTAATCCCTTGTGATCATTTTTTTGTTTGTTTGTTTGTATGTTTTTGGCTTTTTTTGAGACAGTCTTGCTTTGTCGCCCAGTCTGCAGCGCAGTGGCACGATCTCGGCTCACTGCAACCTCCACCTCCTGAGTTCAAACAATCCTCCTGCCTCAGCCTCCCAAGTAGCTGGGACTACAGGTGCATGCCACCACACCTGGCTAATTTTTTTTTTTTTTTTTTGTATTTTTAGTGGAGATGGGGTTTCACTGTGTTAGCCAGGATGGTCTCAACCTCCTGACCTCATGATACACCTGCTTTGGCGTCCCAAAGTGCTGGGTTTACAGGCGTGAGCCACCACGCCTGGTCATGATCATGTTTTAAGTTGCTGTCATTTATTTTAGCCCCTTCTGCGTTCTGGTAGCTACCTTGCTTCTCACCTCCTGGGATCTGTGTCACCAGTGCTCATCCCTTAGACCCCTATGTGGCGCTCTATTCGTCCTCACTCTCTTGACTCATCCTGACCCTGACCAGTTTGGGTAACAACCCTGCTGGGTGCAACTCATGCCCCAGGTCCCCACTGCAAGCCTGACTTTCCTGGCTGACTTTCTCTCCAGTTTAAAAAAATAGTTGAATCTAGGGAGGTTCAGCTGAAAATAACGGAAGTGTCCCAACAGGCCAGGAGACAATGGCAGGTTGATCTCAGAAATCCAAGCCAATTATATATAAAAGAAACCTGAACTCATATGTTCATCACAGCAGTATTCACAATAGCAAAATCATGGAACTAACCTAAGTGTCCATCAACAGTTGACTGGACAAAGAAAATGTGTTATATACCTACTATGGAATACTACGCAGCCATAAAAAGAATGAAGTCATGTTCTTTGCAGCAACATGGATGGAGCTGGAGGCCATTATTCTAAGTGAACTAACTCAGAAACAAAAACTCAAATACTCTGTGTTCTCAGTTATTGGTAGCAGCTAATCAATGGGCACACATGGACATAAAGATGGGAATAACAGGCACGGGAGGCTCCAAAAAGGGGGGATGGTGAGAAGGGAGTGAGTTTTGACAAAGAATCTACTGGGTACTATGTCCACTATTTGGGTAATGGGTACACTAAAAGCCCAAACCCCACCAGAATGTGTTATACCCATCTCACAAATGGGCACACACACCCTCTGAATCTAAAATATAAAGATAAAAAGAAATCCAGGTTGTAGAAAGTTGTGAGCAGGCAAGTCTGACCCCAGATGGCAGGGCTACTGCTGGAAAAGAGTTGGGGTATAGGACTCTGTGCAAAAAGAAGGTGGGGAACAGTGGCAGAGGGTGTTAAGTGATATGTCAGGTGCGGGAAGAGAACAAGCAAAGCCATGGGTGTGTGACCGTGCGCAGTGTGATGGGTGAACACGCATCCTTTGGTGGCTCTGGTGCCAGAGGAAACTGATGGGGGTGGGACACAACTAGTGAGTCGGAGTCAGGCTGGGAAGGGCCTTAAAGTCCTTGCTGAGAAGTTTGGGCACCATTTCACACACAAAAAGGGCCTTCCCTACTTACACTTGTGGTACCGCCAATCACTGATGTTCAAACATTTGGAATGATATTTGTCCCATATTTCTCAGCCCAATGTTCAATTAATCTCCAAACTCTGTTGATTTGCCCTTCATAATACCTCTTCCATCTGTCCCTTCTGTTCTTGTCATTTTGCCACTTTGAGGTTGTTTAATTCAGTTTAACAATTGGGTATTTCTAAAACAGCCTCTTGATTCTTTCCCGACAGAATGCACCAATTATTTTTCCTTTAAATGTTGAAATTAGTGATTTTCTGCCTGAAATTTGGGAGTCGAAATAATTTTCAACATGTCATGGCAAAAACGTAAGACATCTATTCTAATTTACTCGTGTTTAGAAAAAAATGTATATTTTATAGCGTATTCTTGGAAGTAGTAGAGATGGGAGGGGGCAGGATTGTGTTGTCGCCAAATCAACTTCAGTTCTCGGTTATGAGAACCTCAGTCCCATAGCTCCCAGTTGGCAGGGAATACCTAGGTGCACACTGGGATCAATGCACCTTAGAAGTAGAAGAGCAGGCACAGTACTTGAAAGCAGAAGACAGAAGCTGTCTGTACTTCACCAAACCGTTCATCAGTCAAAAATCCCACTTGAATAAGGAAAGTGTTTGTTTGGAAAACATAATTAACACTATATAATTCATTAAGATGTTTCAAGCCTGGTTCCCAAGAAACCTACATTTCAAATTATCCCAAAGGATTAAATATTTAAGAAGGACTGCAAATAAGACCATAAAAATTCATTAAGCTACTGAATTTCTAGCAGAGTCTTATTCATTTGCAGATGTACAGAGTCAAATTACAGTGATGTTCCTTAGGGCCAGTGTGTGTATGTGTGTGTGTGTGTGTGTGTGTATGTGTGATGTACATACACAGAGCATTCACTTGTAAATGCAGTGATTAATGCCAATCTCCCAGGCTCAAATATACTTTCCTTAAAAGTATATATCAATAATAGCTGCTGATTAGAATGTATATTGTGTAACCTAGTAATCACTTCATTGTTAATTCCCATATTTGAGGAGTTAAAATGAATTACAGTGTAATAGTTATCATTCAAGAGTATCAACATTGAAATGCTACCATAGTCAATATTTTGGTACACATTATTTTTGGTAAATTCAATCTTAATGTTTCATTAATACAATATACTGCAGAACACCTGCCAAAACAAAAGATCATCTTGATCTTAGGTAAATAAACATACATGCACACAATTTCTAAGAACACCTTAAGAGAACAAACTCTGGACAAATTGCGTATTCATAATAATTATTTTCTATAGACGCTCACATACTTGACAATACAAAATGTTGAATGTAAACACCTAGGAATCTTTTTTGCTTAACTCTGAACAGCTCAAGGCACAGAATTAGAACCAGTCAGGAACTCAACAACATGATACAGCCAATCAGTACTATTCATTTGATGCCACTTTTAAAGGGACAAATGCAAATTTATTTGGGATTTCCAACCTCTGGATTGTCTTCCACTGTCTGACCCTTTCTATTCCTCAGCAAGTTAACTGTGGCTTCTTTTTTGGTTCTTTGATTGTTACAACTTGAATCACTCTTGCTAATCTGATTTTATTTCACTCTCCTTTCCTTTTTAAGAACATAAAAATAATTCTGTCATGCTATCAGAGTGCTACATAGCTCATTATTGAAATTGTTTCTCGTTGCTATTAGATGAGTTAAGCAATATTGCTTATTCTCAGAGTCTTATCAGTACCTGATTTTCATCCCAGCCAGTAAGAAATATATGATAACTCAGAAAGTGAGTTTTCCCCTGCTCACTCATCCGTGTTTCCAGTGAGAGTAAGAGATCGGCAAACCACTCAAAAGCTCTTGCATCCCGGCAAATCCAGTAGAAATACACCTGTCAAGAGAGAAGGCAAGTGAACGGATCTATCCCTCTTTTCATATGTGCTGATAATCACAGACTACTTTATCTCCCTCAAATTATTTGAGCCCAAATGGGCACTTCTGCAAAATAACATGCTTTTTTTTTTTTTTTTTTTTTTTTTTTGTCAGTGAACAAACAGTCACACTGTGATTTCTTTAGAAAAAATTCACATTGTGTTTGAAAAAGCCCAGAGTGAATTCAGAGAGTCAGGAGCCTGTGGGCCGTGCCAGTTTCTCTGGATGAGGATCAACTCACCACATTTCTGGCTGTGCTGCTTCTGAACAAGATTAATAATCATAACTAGCTGTGCCTTTCACTGCTCCCAAAGGGGGATAAACCGTTAGACCAACCCCTTCATCTTTACTTATGACCTAAGCTCCGGATTTGAACTTTGTTCTCCAGAGACCCCAAAGGCTTGGGCACTAATCCACTTCACTAGCTACGGCCTCTGGAGAGTGGAGATTATGGTAATTTCAGAATCAAGTCACACAGGCACAGGCCAGAAATTTCCTCTCAGTGAAACATATCAGTGTCCAAGAAAGCTGGTGGGTGGTGGCTGTGCCTGTGTGTCAACTGCTATAATGAAATTATGTCTAGGAAGAATTATTTTTTTAACTCTCGGTGTTAAGCAAATGGCATGTGACAAGAAGTAGTTCGGGTTTGCTAAAATAAAAGCTTAGTTTTTGTGCTTCGAGTTTCAAATAATTGCATCTAGAAGAAACCACAGGAGAGAAATCTATTAATTCTCCCAATTTTTCTCACACTCCCACCCCTTGCTGCCCACACCTCTCTCTCTTGTGCCTTCTCCCCAAAGAGATATCTCTACGGCTTAACAATATCCATGAGGGCTGGTCTTGATTCCACCTGCTGCCTGGTAAATCCCCACCAGGAAATACCTCATGTGGTGATCAATGTTCTCTTCTCTCCCTCTCTGCCAGCCAGCTTGTAAGCTCACAATCATATAATCAGAGATATCAATGAGATTTAATTAATAGATCAAATTCATGAGACAAAAATGAAAGAGTTTATTTCAAAGCTAAACATCTTGTCTATTCTCTTCATGTTTAGGCAGGACTTTATAATATTAATTATTTGTAAGAGTAAAAGATGCTGAGAATAAGGCCTCTTCTTTCAAGAATTAGGCCTACATATTTGTTGGACAGCTCCTGTTCACAAGGGGACTTAAGATATTAATTTTGGGACAAATAATCCCTCAGTCTCTAAGCGCAAAGACCTTCTTTTCTCAGGAAGAGACAGGGCTGCCTTTCTTTTCCTGACACTTATTTCTTCCTGGGGATCATCTGTGCACAGCCTCTCCAGGCAGAGCGAAGCAGGGATTCCCTTTGGTGACGCCCTGTGAATCCCCATGAGCAAGGGACTCAGGTTCATCCATTCGTTCACTGATTCAACAAATATGTATTGAATGCTTCCTACCTGTCCAGACTTTTCTGTGCTCTGGAACTATACAAGTGAACAAGACAGGGCCAAAAAAAAAAAAAAAAAAAAAAATTGATATCCTCTTAGAGTTTGCATCTTAGCGGGAGAAGGAAGATGATAGGTAAGTAGAATATAGGCTATGTCAGATGGTGAGAAGTGCATGCAGAAACCCCAGGTGGACTAGGAAGTGTTGCAATATTAAGTCAAATGGTCAAACGGGGGCTCATTGAGCCCTTTCTTGTTCTTGGCCTCTTGTGTTCACTTTTATAGTTCCAAGGCATAGAACAGTTTGGAGACATAAGAGGCATTCGGTACATATTTGTTGAATCAGTAATGGATGGACACGAACCCTCAGTTCGCGGAGATTCATATCCCCTCTTCATGAGAAGGGGACATTGGAGCAAAGACCTGGAAGAGGCGAGGGAGTCAAATGCTTAGAGGAAGAGCTCTGCAGATGGTGGGAAGTTGTCCTGAGTGAGACCTTTCCAGGAAAAGCCTGGAGGCCCGTGTGGCCGGAGGCCAGAGAGGGCAGGGAGAGCAAGGAGACGGGCAAGGGGTGGGCTGGGAGAGCCATAGCGTTGTAGGGCTTTGGGTCCATCATTGACTTTCACTCCGAGGCAGGAAAGCACAGGGAGTTGGCAAGCAGGGGAGTTCCATGGTTCACCGCAGGTGGCAGGATCTCTCTGGCTGCTGTATTGAGAACAGAACCAGGGGATGGAGGGTGAGGGAAGAGGAAAGGAGGCCAGTTAGGGGCAGATTTTATATTCGAGGTTGGTGATGAATACTGCTATCTGCTTTCTTTTCACTTTGTGTAGTGCCTAATCCAAATTACTCTTTGAAAACCTTAGCTCTCACTTTGCCTTGCTTTGCTCTGGGTGGAAATGAAAAAATCTACTGGCTGAATTAACAAGGTGCTCACCTACGCACGACCCCCTCCTCCCTGGCCTTGGTAGTCTGTTTCATCTCAGAGTATGGCACTGGGCATAGAGCAAATATCATTGATTTATTTTCTCTCTTTCTCACTTTTTAAGGAACATGCTTAAAACAAATTCATAGATGGATGATAAACCAGAGCATTTGCTTTATAAAAAAAATCCTCCAATTTCAAATCTAGTCCCAGTCATGCTTTCTTGAAAACTATCCCCATCTTAGCTTCCTCCGTACATGAAACTTTATCCTTTCAAATAGAAATCCGTCCTTACTTTCTCGTGGCCTAGCTGCGTGTCAGTGTTCTTAGGGTTTGTTAAGCCTTTTATACTTTTTGCTTCCTTGTAATGGCTTTGTGTGTTTTTCCCTCCGTAATTGACTCGTAAGTGACACTGGGCAGCTTTGGTGTAAGAGGCTATGGAGGAAAAATGGATAGGCTCAGTAGTAGTGTTTCAGGCAGAAAAAGAAAGAAAGGGACTTTGAACAGAAGCAAAAGGTATTTACTTTGACTTTCTTTCATCTTTCTAATGGTGGGGGACTCTCACTGGGAAGGGACATAAGAGTTCCACCTCTGCATTTCGCCCATGAGAAAGGACCTGGTCAATGACAGACCAAGTATCCCAAACAATAGGCTACAACTCTGTGATCTGTGCTTTCCAATGCTCACTCCACCTTAGTCTCCAAAAATAAAACAACCCTGAAATCAGCTACCTGTAGAAAGCATGCCTTTTCAGAATTCCATGGCTGATCTCAGAGACCAAAATACTTGAGTTTACTTTAAAAGATTTTATTAAATAGAAAGTCATTCTCAGTAAAATAACAAAAGTTCTGAACTTTCATAGTAATAAAATTATTATTTTTTTTTACAGGACTCATCCCACACTTTTTTTTTTTTTTGAGAGGGAGTCTCTCCCTGTTGCCCAGACTGGAGCGCAATGGCAGGATCTTGGCTCACTGCAAGCTCCACCTCCCGGGTTCAAGTGATTCTCCTGCCTCAGTCTTCCAAGTAGCTGGGATTACAGACATGTGCCACAATGCACGACTAAGTTTGTATTTTTTAGTAGAGATGGGATTTCACCATGTTGACCATGCTGGTCTCGAACTCCTGACCTCAAGTGATCCACCCACCTAAGCCTCCCAAAGTGCTGGGATTATGAGCATGAACCATCGTGCCCAGCCACATTCTTGTAGATATAGTGGATGTCTAGATGTTTTGGGAGACCCCTCTGAGACTGTGTCATGGGGTTGAGGGGTTCTGTGTGCATGTGGCCTGTCATAGACCTTAGCTGTCACATCGTTCCCAAGCACTAATGATCAGCCCAAACTCAGCCATGTCCATTTGCAAAGGGCTTGGGTCTGAGTGACAGTCACAAGGCTGGGCTCTCTGTGTGTCCCTTCTCATTTTCATGTTTTCCCAAGCCTAGGTTTCTCTTTAAGAATTCTTCAGCAGCACATAGGGACCAGGTCAAAGAGGTCTGGGGCCAGTAGGAAATAGAACTGTGCTAAATTTTGATAAACAGTTTTAGAAAATGAATTGAGAAGCACTACCAATCTGTGTTACTACGAGAGCTCAGACTCTCCAATCAAAGTTGGATGCTTTCAGGCGATTGCATCTCCAAAGCTTGTGCTGTATCTTGAATAGATATCCATGAACACAGGCAGAGGGCCCTTTCACAAACACAATCTGCATGTCTTTATATCCAAAGTCAATTTCCAGAGGATGAAACAGAAAAAAAATTATTTACCTATGTATTTATTTATGGCCTAGAACCCCTCTAAACAAGGAAAGTGTACACAAGAATACAGATTTAGGATACAGTGTAGCATGGTACAACAACTCAACGTTGTGAGCCTATGAGATCCATCTGCTGTTGTAGACTGCTGCCGGCTTCACCATGCAGGTAGAAGTTGCAAATAACTTGTGCAACTGGGCACAAGTTTCTTAACTCGAACCTAGATTATTGCATATGTAAAATAGCAACAAACACAGAACAATAGCTCATGAGGTTATTGTGAGGATGAAAGGATATGTTTTACTGAAGCATTTAACACAATGTCTGGCAGACACAGTAAGTGCTCAGAAGATGTTTGCTGCTATTGTTGCTATCCTTGTTTGTCATTTGGAGGAGCTTAGAGAATGAAGAATGAAGACAATCTATTATAGAGCAAAGAAGCAGATGCGCCTTGCTTGGCATGTGTTCCCACTCCTGGTCACTGAGAAGGGAAGCCAGACTTGACCTCTGGCACCAGTGACAGAACCAGAATCTCAGCATTCATCATGAAGACGTGCTCCATGAAGGGGAAGCCCCTCACCAGGTTCGGTGTGTACTAAACCAGCCTAGAGGCATTTTACAGGGAGCCAGGGGCCCACCTTGACCATCGCCTCCTCAAGGAGAACGGCAGTGGCTTGCAGTGCCACCTGCCTCTTGCTGGGCAGCATGCCTCTGTATCCCACACGGCAAAAGAAAGAACAGAACAGACAGAAGCTTGAAACCAGCAGGATGACAGAAACTCTGCATAGAGGGAGAATCAGGACCGTTTTCCAAAAGGAGAATTTCTCTCCATGAAAAGATAAAGACTGGTGTTTAGAAAATATATTACCTACTCAAAAAATGGTCACTCTTATTGTCCCGATTTTTATTTTGTTTTTGTTAAGGGAATCCTGGATTAATACAAGAACAAATAAGAAGAAATAAAAGAAGAAATGTTTCTTCTTAATGATAAGCCTGCCTAATGTGTAAAACTTCTAGTTTAAAGTGATGCAATTATAA